>NC_090921.1:1326865710-1327175036 GCF_040938575.1 Ambystoma mexicanum | reverse complement strand
ATTATCAGCACCGATTCAAACTGCTCGGGGTCTCAAGCAAGGCTGCCTGTTGGCTTCCACATTATTTAATGTTTTTATTTCTGACATTGGTAATTCTTTCGAAAAACGTATCACTGATTCGCCTAAAATAAATGATACACAAGTTAAATATCTACTTTATGCAGATGACATGGTCCTTTTTGCTAAGACCCCCAAAGGACTTCGAACATTGTTAGATGCCCTGGAATGTTACACCCCAAAAAACTCTATATCAATGAACATCACGAAGACTAAAGTCATGCAATTTGGTAACATAAAACAACGATCTAAAGCATACAAATGGCCTTTACAAGAATCAACCTTAATGTCAGTATCATCTTATATCTATTTGGGCATTATAGTCCACGACGAAATAGTTTTCTATTATTCCCATCATAACTTACTATAAACAAAATTTACACCAGTAATTCTGTATGGTTCAGAGTCCTCCCATGTAAGACCATATAACTACTGGCCACGTTATGAGGGGATGTATTGGAAACAAATTTTGAATCTTCCACAGTCAAAACCCACTTGCCTGGTGCGACACGAGTTGGGGCTGCTATCTTTATATGCAGTATATAAGTGGAAACTCTGTTCGCTTTACCGTAAATGTATTTTAGCAACTGCAACAATGGGAATATTATATAATATTTCAAATTATCTCTTAAATTCCGAAGATATCTTTGCGGTAACATGGCGGGGAAAAAGTGCTGAGAGTCCTTCATAATTCTGGTATTCCGATAACACTATTATCAGAGAATCCTGATAAAGCTAAGAAAAAGTTGTGGGATTATGACTGGATACAAACTAGAACTGCATGTAATATCTACCAAAAGTTTGTAAACTATCCTTTCACCTTGAAATGACAGGGTCGAACTGAGAGTTACTTATGTATATTCCCTAATTCGCGGCAACGTGATGATTATTTATGTTTCCGTTTGAATTTATGGCCCACAAGGGAAATTTTATTCAATCGAAAACAGCTAACCTGTGCAGATGCACATTGTCGCTTTTGTGAAATAACCTTAGAAACCATTAAACATCTACTAGTAGAATGTCCTATACTATTGATGCAGGTAACCAACTGCTTCAAACCATTATTTGAAGATCATTATGCTTTGACTAGTGAAAAACTCTGGGAGCTTCTTTTTCACACTTCCATTAAAGCAGTCAGATATGCTATTCTTAATTTCGCATATAACATAGGCATCCTGAAGAAAGCAATGATTGTAAGCAAATTGTGATTCCGTAAAGATGTGATATGACAATGGATTGACAAGATGATAAACTCAAAACTAAAATGGAATGTGAACATTTGTGCATGTTTAATGATATAATATTTTAATCTTGTAATGTTTTAATACTGTGATTGTAAATAACTGACATTTGCATTTATTTTATTGCTGTAATTTAAAAGTTGGAAAAATCAAGTATAAATTCTTGATTAATACAACTATAAATAAAAAATAAAAAAAAAACAGCTTATAAAAAAAGAAACATTTTACTGAATTTAATTGTTTCTTCTCACTTTCACAAAAACTGCTTCAAAGCATTTTGAATGTTTTCCACAAAAATCTGATTACCAACATCAGTTATATGGCCTCCATCTCTCCGAAAAATGTTGCCAATATCAATTGTAATGTTCTCATTATGAAACGATGCCTAGCCAACATCTTGCAGAACAGCACACACAGCTTTATTGACGTTGTGCCTCGCTTTTTCCATTTGCAGACCAAATAAACTGAAGAGCATTCACATTGGTCTCTGGGCAATGCGTGAAAAATTTATTTTCAAATTATGGAACATTTCCTTTCCCAATGTCTCCTTCATTGCAAACTGCAAGGAAATTCCAGTCACATACTCCAAACTGTTCCCTTCACAATGAACAATAATAATGTCCGGATGTTTCAGTGCAAACATATTTGCACAAGGGGGCGCTGTTGAGCAGCCTACAAAATGGCTGCTTAGCTCGGAAACTCTGCGCCTAGCCGCTGATTATCCGACTACATTGGCAGTTCCTGTCATAATTCAGCATCTTCATCGAGCCCCCAGTGTTGCTGACTGCCTGGGCTACCTGCACGCATGATCTCGAAGCGAATCGGACCCCCCAAGGCCCCCAACCGACCACTACGCTGTGCCTCGCTGGGGGCCGACTCCGGGCCTGCGGGGTGCCGCGGTGACCACTGCGAGCCGGCTGAGTGCCGCCCTCTGGAGCCTCCGGACCCAACGCCTGCCCCGGAGGCTGGTCCGCTCCACGCGCGCAGCCTTCCCGACTGGACCCGGGCCGCCGGAGACACCCGCCCCCCGCGTGTGGCGTGCGGCCGCTGCTCGCCCTGGTGGTGGGGTGTTCCGGTCCTGCGCCGACTGGAGTGGGCGAGGGGGGCCGCTGCGGTGACCTGCACTTCCTTGCCTGCTCTCTGGACCTGCAGCGAGGATCACGCTCTGACCGCCGCTGGGGTGCGCGGCGGCGCTCCTGCCTGGGGCCCTCTGCCCACCGCTGGAACTCTGGGGCTCCCTGCTGATTTCTTCCCGCTCGGAACTGCGGCCTACAGGTGAGGAGCTTTGCGGTGGGTCCATCTGCCGGCCCTGTCCCCGCGGCAGCTGCTTCCCCCCCCCGGACTGCCTAATAACAACCCCTGTGACCCACTGGAGCTGCTCACATTAAAGAGGGCCCCTGCCCCCCCGGTGACTGCGTGACTGGGTTCCCCGAATTTGGGACCCCCCATAATTCGACCAACTGGATGTTCGGTTAACTGCATACCCACAGTAGCTGGTTGCCCTCACTACGCCTAGTGCAATCTGCCGAAGCTGTCATACCCGCTGCGGACCCTCCACTCCACAGTGACCCGCTCCTCCTCACCACCATCTCCCCCCACGGCACGACCACACCGCACCCAGACTCCTACTTACTGCAATGTCGAGCCGCTCCAAAGGAACTGCCAAAGGGGGCACCATGGACAGGTTCGCTAAGGCGATTCCTCGAGCTGAAGCGGCCCACATGTTGCCCCCACACGAGGAGCTCGATAATTAAACCATTCCCGGGGCTGTGGCGCCAGATCTTACCATGCTAATGGAATCGATGGCCAAAAACTTTGCCTCATTCCACGAAAAGCTTGATGACATCAATGCAAACGTTGCCTCACTTAAAACACGGGTAGATCAGGCGGGATCCAGAATCACAGAGGCCGAAAATAGAATCTCCACTAATGAAGATGCTATACACACGCTTGTCGCGGGACATGAAGAGTGTAAGGGCGAAATGCGACGACTTGGAATCTCATTCCCGCAGGAATAATCTGCGCATCATCGGGGTGCCCGAGAACGCCCTCAAAGGGCGGATGGAAGATGCTGTGGAGAAATTGCTTAAAGATCTGCTTGACAATCCGGCCCCCTCCCCATACTTCACGGTGGAGCGCGCCCACCGGGCCCTATCACCACGACCTAAACCGGGCGATAGCCCTAGGCCCATAATCGCTAAAATCCTCAACTACCGAGACAGGGACCTCATCCTCCGCCTGTCACGAGAGAAGGGTGACCTACGTCTGGAGGCCCACACCATTAGAATCTTCCCAGATTTCTCGATGGCGGTGCAGCAGGAGAGACGTCAATTTCTCAGCGTTAAGAAACTGCTCAGGGAGCGCAACGTCCCATATGCCATCCTGTTCCCCGCACGGCTCAAGATCACCCATAATGGCAAATTGTACTTTTTCACCGTCCCAGATGAGGCGGTTAAATTCATCGAGATGCAAATACCGCTCCACAATCCGGGGAACGCCCACGCTGGCGGCATCTGAACATGCACTGTGTGGCCCAACGGAACTTACTGAGTCTGCTGATCCCTGATTTGTGATATGCTATAGGCAACATGGTTTTGTTTATTATGATGTTGTGTTTCGCTATTGCATGTATTTGTGTCGTGGCCTGGCTCCTGAAGGGTAGGTGCTGGTCACTCATTCCTGCCGGACTTGGGGGCTGACTAACCGCCCCGGCCCTCGGCCTTGGCTGACATGGGGGGTGCTCTCGGGCTCCGGGGTCCGACCCTATAATCCGCCCGTTGCAATAACATGTCCCGGTCTGCACATGCTGCCTTTGGTATGCTTAGATTCACGGCTGAGTAGTGACAACTCATCCCATTAATGCTAGACCACGGCCCGTGCCTTTTAGGGGCTTTGCTTACACGAGACCCAGGAATCTTACTAGGCAAGGCTGGCACCCCCCGTAAACCTCGTCTCTGCACTCACCAGGATACATAGCTCTGGCAAGCACACTTCATTTGTCATCTCGGAGATACACTCCATGGGGCCAATGCATCATTGATCCGGGCTGCCCTTTAATAATTACTGGCACTTGTTGCTTAAATCGCAATGCTCCGATGCCTCTGCGGCGGCCCTTATTCCCCACTTGAGATGAGGGGGCATCCGCCACGTGACTGCTGTAAATGTTTGTATTGTAACCGAACTGCTACGACGCATATGCTGGTCCCTGTTTCCCACTTAGACAGGCGGGGCCATACATTGCGTGACCGTCGACACTGCTCGTCTTGTAACGGAACCACCTGGTTCCAAGCGTGCTAGCGTACGGCAACGGCGCACCCCACTGCGATTGCACTGTTCTTGGATACACCTTTGTTGTGGGTTAGCCCCTGTTGGGCTTTTGGACAGTCTGAGCCAAGTTGGGGACGGCTCAGCTGCGTACAGCTTGGGGGGGGGGGTTGTTCACACTACTAATCTTGGGTTGGTGGTGAGGGTGGAGGGCGGGAATGGGGTATTATTCCAAAAAGGCACACAAGGTTTCACGGCGCGCGTACTGAAGGGCAGCAAGCGCACTCTCAACCCTGATTTCTTGGGCTCACACTATCACTGGACATGGGATGTTCACTGAGTCGTGCATTGTGCGATTAAATATCCACCAATGACATGGCTACTGTCATAATGTCCTGGAACATCCGGGGTTTAAGCAACCACACCAAGGCCCGTAAAATCATGGCCTATGCTAATAGGCATAGCTGTAGGGTACTATTTCTACAAGAGACACACTCCAATGGTCACATCCCAAGGACCATAGCCCCATCATGGGGCCCCGCCAGATTCTTCACCTCTTATTCCTCCCAGTCTAGGGGCGTACTCACGATGATCCATAAATCCATCAAATTCATATTGCATAAAAGCTACATAGATCCGGAGGGACGTTATGTTATATTACATTGCACTTTGATTAATAAAGAATATCTTCTGGTCAACACATACTGCCCCACTATAGACTCTCCCGAATTCTTCGGCGCTGTAGCCACCATACTACTGGGCTTCGTGGGTGTACCAATTATATGGGGAGGTGATCTGAACCTTATTTTGGACACTGTCCTTGACAGAACTGGAACTGCTACCAGAGCTCTGTCCAGTGCTGCACGTCAGTTACGTAGCCATATACAGATACTGAACATCTGCGACGTCTGGAGGACACTGCACCCCCAGCGACGGGAGTACACTTATTACTCTTCTGTGCATGACAGCTCATCTAGAATAGACCTGTTCCTGGTGTCAAGGGAAATTATGGGCAGGGTGGAGGGCTCCTGGATCCTACCCCGCACACTATCAGACCATGCCCCAATTACAGTCTCGGTGGAACTGGGGATGCCCATCCCGATGTTCAGCACCTGGCGCTTTAAATCCGAGGCCCTCAGAGACATTGTCTTCAAAGCTGAAATATTGGCTGACATCGAATCTTTCTTTGAGTGCAACTCTCTTCAAGATACATCAGCTGCGGTGAGGTGGGACGCCTTCAAAGTGTATGTAAGGGGAATGTCTATCTCCAGAGAGGCCGGAGTACTGAAAGCGATAAGAGCTGCCCTTGGGCGCTTCGAAGCCAAACTGAAACAACTAGAGCTCCAATGCCCCACGGCTGCTGACCCCGGTACACTCGCCCAAATCAGTGATGAACTCCAGGCATATAATGCACTTGCTATCAACCAAATCCAATACTTCAGCCGCCCACAGGCCGCCAGGAAGTATGGGGAGGGGGACAGACCCGGGAGAACGCTAGCAACACTAGCTAAAAGGGAATCTGGCCGGACGCAGATTACCTCCATCAAAGATCAACATGGCAACCCACAATGGGCGGACCAACGTATCTTAGACATATTTACCGAATTCTATAGATCCCTCTACTCCCAACCTACCGAACACACCGAACAACACATGCGCGAGCTCCTTGACCAGATCCCCACCACTGAGATATCCCCTCACACCCGGGACCAACTGGACTCCCCGATTACATTGGATGAGATAGTGACGGCCATTTCAGACCTACCCAAAGGGAAAGCGCCGGGCCCCGACGGGCTTACCACTGAATTTTTCCAAGAGCACGTCGCCATCTTGGCCCCTAGGCTGCTCGAGATCTGGGACGAAGCATTACGTGTCTCCATCCTTCCCCCTTCCATGGCGAAGCTGTCATCACGGTGCTGCTTAAACCTGGTAAACCTGACGACGAATGCGGGTCTTACAGACCTCTTTCCCTTATGAACCTCGACACAAAGATCTTTGCTAAGATCATAGCGAACCGCTTTCTACCCATTATGACAGACTTGGTTCACGAGGACCAGGCAGGCTTCGTCCCCGGTAGGTCCACCTCCCACAATATCAGAAGGTTGTTCAACGTTATGTCCCGTATGGACCAGGACGCCCAGGCCGTAGCAGTCACTCTGGACGCTCAAAAGGCCTTTGATATGGTCTCCTGGAACTATATGTGGCTGGTACTTGAGACAATGGGCGTTGGCCCGAACATGATCGGGTTCATCAAATTACTATACACTTCCCCTGTTGCAAGAGTAAGAGCTAACTCACTAACATCTGACCTCTTCACACTTTTCAGGGGTACCAGACAGGGTTGCCCCTTCTCCCCGATCCTTTTCGCACTGGCGATAGAACCGATGGCGGACTATGTCCGTTCATGCCATGCCCGCAAAGGAATACGACTGTTTGATGATCCTGAAATCATTTCCCTATACGCCGACAATGTCCTACTGTACATCAGGGAACCCACGGCCCATCTTGACCCTATACTAAGAGATATCACCCGCATTGGCACCCATTCCGGGTTCACAATTAACTACTCGAAGTCTGAGATCTTCCCTCTTACTAAATCTACTACACAACCCACCACCGAATACCCCCTTCGTTGGTCCCCGGATGGCGTCAAATATCTGGGTGTGCAAATATCCCTAACCAAATCCACCTTGCTCGCCGATAATTACTCAGCTGTAGCACAGTTAGTTGAAACCAAGCTTTCACGATGGCGCACCCTCCCAATATCCATGACAGGTCGTCTCTCCCTCATTAAAATGATTCTGCTGCCTAAGCTCCTCTATACTTTCAACAACATACCCGTATGGCCCGGGGTGGAATACTTCTCCAAACTACATGCATTATGTGCACAGTTCCTATGGCACTCCGGTGCGGTACGCAAGAAGTGGACAGATATGGTGCTTCCATACAAACGAGGGGGAATCTCTGCTCCGGACCTGATGCTGTACTGGACTGCGGCCCAGGCACAACACGCCACTCATTGGTACCCCGGTTCTCCTGCTCGCCCACATGTTAAATTGGAACGACTGGCAGCCGCTGGCACCAACATAATGTCCCTCATACTGCATCAGCACTATATATCTGACTCCCCTATCGATCCAATCAGTGTAACCCTGCGCGCCTGGGCACGCCTGTTGTGCCTGTCATCCGACTCCTTCCCTTACTATAAATGGCTCCCGGTATGGGCGTTCCCGGGCCTAGAACCCATGCATGACACTGCTCTGGCCCGCCACTGGGGCGCACTGGGATACCAGGCATTATCGGACTTCTATCCGGAAGGCCGGTTCATTAACCCCCAAACATGGAAACAGGGGCACACCAGATCCGCTCTAGAGACCCTCCAATACTATAGGCTCCGAGCAGCGTTTCGCACTAAATGGCCCTCATTTCCAGATGAGCCCCCTGACAACCCGGCGATCGCATATATCACCAACTCGGGCGGCGCCCGCGGCGTCGTCTCCTCATTGTATAAGATCCTACAAGACACCACTCCGATCCCAGCGTCTGGGAGAAAATGTGCCTACACACCCAAAAGGTCTCTCTCAATTTCCGCCACCGGGCCATGCAATACAAACTCCTAAATAGGCTTTACTATACCCCGCACAAGACCTCGAAGTTCACCCGCACCACGGTGCACCCCTGCCCTCGCTGTGGAGCAGAGGGAGCTGACCATCTACATATGTTTTGGTCCTGTAATAGACTATCTGAATTCTGGGAAAGTATTCTAAATACACTCACCGAGATTATCGGAACTGAGGTCGACTCTGATCCCTTAGCAGTCCTCTTCGGGGCCTGGAGAACGGAGGACACTAGACGTCTGGCTAAATTTTTAAGCATAAACTGTATGATAGCCAAGAAATGCATACTCCAGAGTTGGAGAAGTTCCTCCCCTCCGGCCTTTAAGAAATGGCTGAATCTGCTCACCTGGTCGCGAAATTGCGAGGAGGAATACCTGGCCATGCTCCCCGCCCACTCTCGCCCCAAGAACACCTGGGTTGAATTTAACACCTATCTTAACAACCAAAGTGAAAGTACACCCACAACTGACTTGTCCCCTGCCCCACAAGGGACACTCCCCGCATCATGAGGCCTTATATCCTCTGCTTAAGGTCTGCCCTGATGCTATTGCTATGACTGCTGTACTGTGATTACTGTGTTGCTCAAGGATAATATGTTATACACATGTATTGCTTTGATGTATGTGCCTTGTGAACCTCTGCCTGCAAAAATAAAAGTTTAAAAAAAAAAAACATATTTGCACAAAATAGGAGCAAATCCACCCACTTCATGGCTCGCACTCCATACCAGAACACTTCCAATTTAGGGAATCCAAGATTCTTCGGCTCAGCATACACCTTCAACCAATGGACCCTAGAGTCCCCCAAATCCACACACTCTGACTTCTGAAAGACATTGCTATGGCCATTTTCAGTCCTCTCACAACTCCTACTATCAAAACTCCTGCTACCCTCTCTTCCTCTGCACCACACCCAGTAAACCTGATTGGCTGATCTTCCGATGTCCGCGGACACCCACGACTGTCTGTAGCCTCCTCAGTCCCCTTTCTGTGCCAGGCAACCTTAAAAGACCCGGATTTGTCACATGCCATCCGTGGACTATCGCGTTCTCCCTGAACGTTGAGGCCTCTCAATAGAGGTCTGGGGGGGAGTAAACCCAATTTAAGTTATTTAATCTTTAGTGGTGGCTCTGAAAATAACCTTTTGGGGAGGGTTGTTAAAAACCACATTTTTTCCTTTTCTTTTGCTTTTATGTACATTAGTACTGTACACTCTACATCTTCCCTTACAATTTTCTTAAAGGAACATTTTCAATGCATTCCAAATATTGTAAAGGAAAATTGCATTTCACAAAATGGATGCCCCCATGTGCTATCTTTGAGCTTGAATTGCTCAAAATTTTACATAGGGACTTCAAAGAAAAATGCCAATAGTTTTTTTTTTAATATTGGCTATCTATTTTTTAAATAAAAAAATGTTGGGCGAACCATTCCTTTAAGGGCAACCTGCAAATACACTGAAGTCACTAACCCCACACTGCCCCCTACACAATGCACAATTACAAAGTCTGGACAGTGAAAGTGAGCCATAATCTCACAGAATGAAAGCGAGCTTGCCCAGTTTAAGCCACAAACTTCATACAACAAAATGTCCACTTCTGCCAATCCAATAGTTCTAAAGATGCCATGATGTTCAGCAGACACCTTCAATAACTGAATTGAAGAGTCCTTCAAAATCCACACATTATGCCTTCTCAAACACATAGCCATAGCCATTTTCAGTGTTCTACAAACTCCTGCAAACAAAACTCCTGCTACCCTCTCTTCCTGTACACCACATCCATCAAACCTGATTGGCTAATCCCCACAGTCCTCTTTCCATGCCAGGCATCCTCAAAAAGACCCGGAAGTGGCATGTGCCATGCGCACTGCGGTGTCCGTGGACCTCGTAACACAGTGGCAGCACTTCTACCCTTTCCACTTTCGTGTTCTCAATACTTCCTCATTGGCTGCTTTCAAAGAGTCACACATCCATCCACCAATCACATCCAAAACCTCTACACCTAACCTGGTCATCTCAGTTCAACACTTCAGATGTGCACTCGAACTCTCAAAATACATATCTCTTGTTAATGAAAGGCATCTGCATCAGAAACTACTGTGTGACTGTCCAAGATTTCTATTTCCAGATTCAACAACATCTGCATCTAACAAAACATAGTACAGGTTGCTTATATTTAATAAAATGTTTTCTATATATATATATAAACAGGGCAATAATCTTCTCAATAAGCATATTCTCTTTTTTAACCACTGTAGCAAATGCCATCTATTGCAGCATTCATCACCTGCTCACATGAAGCAGCTAACAAATGCTCTGTGTTTCAAAAGGTTTCTTTTTACAAGCTTCTTGATGAAAGTTAAAAAAATGCATATATGCACATACAGCAGCACTGTGTCACTTTTTTTCATAAAAGAAAGGAAAATCAGATAAAATAGATCTGTATGCCATTTTTAAGTGGTACTTAGTGTCTGCCAGTTTAATAGGTTGGCAGCACGTGCATGCATTCCAACATCACCCATTCCAATCTATAGGTGTTTATTACGTCTTTATTTTTTCCTTTGCATTCTGTTACTTACAATTCCACTCTTCCCATTATAAAACTGAAACTTCAAGTTCAAGAATGCAAAGAAAAAAAGCCACTGAACTTCAAGATTCGAAACTGACATTTATATCAAACAAACATATAAAATGCAGTGCTTTTCAAAATATTTATTTGCAAGCATTTTGAAGAACGTTGCATATCTGCATTTATAGCAGCACTGTGTCACTTTTTCATAAAAGAAAGTAAAAGCAGATAACATAGATTTCTACACCATTTTTAATTGGCACTCAGTGTGTGCCAGTTTAATATATTGACAGTAAATGTATACTTCCTAACATAACCCATTCCTATCTTTAGCTGCTTATGCAGTCTTCATTTTTTCTACAATCATTTTTCATTAATGTATTTATTTGCATTTAGCTATTATACAATCCTTAAGCAATACAAAAAGAAACGAAAAAAGGAAACCAATGATAAATTAATGGATTTCAATGAATGACTTCAAACATTTCCAATATTCAGTTAAAACCCAGCAATGCATGTCAAATTTCATCCGCACTGAGCACTAGCAAGCTCTTTAGCAAACACTCACGAGAATTGATATCAATGAAGTATATCCTACATTTCCGATAATCAGTTGCAGTACACTAACAGGGTCTCTAGCAATCACTCACAGGTATTAGTATACTGAATGTTTTCTGCCCATCCCTCAAATAGATTGATTTTTTTCCAGATTGAGTGAGCTGCTGAGGTCATAACCACTGAATCAGCGCCAAACAATGAGCTCTAAATGTGTTCCATGTACTGCACCAGAAAGCCATAAACTTTCACATAATAAGGTAGGAGGGAAGGACAAAGAATTAGAATGCAACAGCTTGTCTCAACGTCTTTGCTACAGTGGCGATGGAGGCAGTTTTCTAGCGGAATACCATCTATGGCACCCTTCTATTCTCCTGTTCGGAGGATGTTTCATCTTATATATGAGATAAAGCTTTTCAGTTCCAATGAGCACCATTTCTTCAAATAGGAATGAGGTACATTGGGAATAAATCCTTGAGTGGCATATTCTCGTTTTCTTTTCCTGTTTGATAGGTGCTCAATATTTAATGCCCTATCCCAATCTCATGATTTCCTCTTGACCCCGGTTTCGAAATCAATAGCGTTTAACGTGAATTCATTAGATAGATGCAAATCCATGAGAAATGTAAGAGCAGTGGAGCGCAGATCTAATAAAAATGTATTTTTTGTGTTCTAAGCATAGCTCTTACAGATCAAAGACAACAATACATTTTCAGATTCTGCAGCTAAAAGTATTTTCCAGTAGAGCAGAGTTCTTTGTACTAGCCATAGTATGTCCAGTGAGACTAGGCCATATTCCAGTCTCAGCGCTTGTACCAGAACAGAGTTTAGCAAATTTACTATCGAGCGCAGAATCTTTCCCTCAATATTCCTCAACCATTGAACATATTTATTGTCGGGCACAGATAGCCCGTATAGTATGCTTGGGGCAATGCTGACTCTATAGATCTCCAACATGGCCTCAAGATTGTGCCTCCTTTTCTTGGCTATGTAATGTTTGATAACGGTCCATTTCCTCTGGATTCCTGGGACAATTTCCTCCCCAAAGTAAGGGATAGTCGGTGTGGCACAGATTGGAAAGCCCAGATATACGTATTCCTTTGTCAATTGAAGGCGAGTGCCATTCATTGCCCAGGTGAATTGTTGTTTCCCTTTATGCACATTTGTGTGACCAAATTACATTACTTTGCTCTTTGAAATTTCTATTCTCATAAAGTTGTTTTTTGCGTAGCTAAGGAGTGCTATGATAGACCGCTGAAGGCCTATAGGAGTTCTATCTATTTGTATGGTGTCATCTGCATAGGCCAGCCAAGAGACTGGCCTGCCATTAATTTTAGGTGGGACATTTTTGGCAGCGTTGATAGGATTCTCCAGATCAGCTGCGTAGAGATTGTAAAGCATGGGTCCTAAGACGCAGCCCTGTTTGAGGCCGCGGTTTGTTTGCCTCTAAGCAGCAAGTTCACCAAGAGCACTTAGTCGAACAGTTACAAACATAATTGTGTAGAGAGATTGAATAAAATATAGCAGCTGCGGATCTATTCCCCATTTCTCAAATTTTTCCCTGAGGAGATTTCTGGAGATGAGATCAAAGGCTTTGCTGTAATCTATGAAACAGATTAGAGTTTGTGCTCTTGAAGCATGTCCACCCAGAGGTACTGCAAAGCACAGCAATTTGTAAAAGTGAAATGTTCTTTTCTAAACCCTATCTGACATGGATGTAGAAGCTTCTTTTCCCTAGCCCAAGAAGTTAGTTTCTTGAGTAGGACTGAGGCAAACATTTTCTGAGTGGTGTCAATCATTGCCAGTAATCTATAATTAGACGGATAGAGCCTGTCACCTCTCTTGAAAATGGGTATCAGTATCGACTTTGACCAACTCTCTGGAAGTATGCCGTTCTTTCAATAGTCCTCGACACGTTTTGTAGGATATTCACCCAACATTTGCAAATTTGATTTTAAAAGGGATTTTGGGGACTCCATCCGGCCCATGGGCATGAGAGGGTTTCAATGTGTTAATTTAATAATTAACACATTGAAACCCTCTCATGCCCATGGTCCTGCTAATGCAGGAAATCCTCACAATCAAAGCCCAGGGGCAAGTCTTTCACATGTTTCATGTAGGCCCTTGAAACAGTTTCATCAGCCCCTTCATCAAAGTATAATTAATCGATAAAAGCACACCACAAAGCCTCGGAGATAGGATTTAACTACTTTGTAGTTGTGGGAGATACAAATTGGTTGTAGTGAGCCCAAAATGTATGGCTATCACTAGATTTAAGAAGGCCAGCTAAGTAAAGCCAATTTACATTATTTGGCGTGTGCTTATGTTGGCATAGCCAATTTCTGTACGTTGTCTCCAAATTCAGGGTTTGACTCTTCTTTTCTGACTTAGATCATATATTTAAATCTTAAGGGCACCTGGCTAGGTCCCGATTTACCCAGGTGGGTATACGTATAATAAACAAAAATAATCAGGATGGGGAGATCCAAAACAGAGACACAGAGGTGCTAGGCGTGTGTGTTTATTTTATAATCACACAGGAAGAGGTAAGTATCTGTACAATTTATTTTACATTACTTCCGATAAGCACGAAAGGTAGTATAGAGAAGACGGACAGGGTTGGTTATGCACCCACCTGTGTCACTACTGCATAACCAACCCTGTCCGTCTTCTCTATACTACCTTTCGTGCTTATCGGAAGTAATGTAAAATAAATTGTACAGATACTTACCTCTTCCTGTGTGATTATAAAATAAACACACACGCCTAGCACCTCTGTGTCTCTGTTTTGGATCTCCCCATCCTGATTATTTTTGTGACTTAGATCATAGACAATTGTCTCTAATCTCCGCTCTTAATCTCTGACGCTCCTGCTTTCCATGATAAATAACAACGTCGAACAGGGGAGCATGAGCAAGTTTTAATTTTACGTGAGAATTAGTTCTACTCCGGAAGACCAATGGGGCGATGTTGGCAAACAGTGTTTCCAAAGACCAATCTTCATTAATCATCTTAGTTTCGATTTGACATTTATTTTTAACTAAAAAGTTTGTAACAGAACTGACTCCAACACCTGACCATATTATTTGTGTACCCCTCCGGTTGACTTTAAACCCAAGGTTACGCTGAGTGACCTTTCTCAAGGTTGCATTTCTAACTGACCAACTAAGCAGGGCATGATCGCTGGCTTGCTTGGGATTTATGGTCACTGGACTACAGTCTTCAAACAGGGTTACATCTGAACAAACATAATCGATACAGGAGGAATACAGGCCATTTAGTTTGATGCGCCAATGTTTTAGAAAACAACAAATACTTCAATTCATTGTTAAACATAAATTAGTTCCAATTTCGGTCCCCATTTCCCTTGAAACCAGAACTTCGATGTAAATCCCTAACATTAAGGTCCCCCGCAAACAAAATGTAGACATTTGGGAAGTCATTGTGCCAGGGGGCAATAATATTGCCTACAACCTTTTGTATAACCCTTGAGTGAAGACTGTGGGGGAGGATCATAGACATTGTGTATTAGAACCCTGAGCGCAGAGTTACAGGAGGTGTGGAACATTGCTGATAACACGTAGGCAGAGCTTAGAGAGCCCATATACAATTCCAAACAGTATCTCGTTCTAGCTCCTATTTGCGAGGCCACCACTAGGTTGTCCCTGCTTAGAGGGAGTAGCTAGCTGGACTAATACCTGGAACCCATCAATTTTAAAGGTATTACAAAGCCATGTCTCCTGCAATATGAATATGTCAGCTGCCAAAATAGCCACCACCCCAAAGGATGCTGGAGAAATGACCTGTAACCTCGCGTATTCAATGAAATCCAATTAAGACAGTCTGAGTGTACGGTCTGTCAAGGATGCTGGAGAAATGACCCGTAACCTCGCGTATTCAATGAAATCCAATTAAGACAGTCTGAGTGTACAGTCTGTCAAGCAGCCCCAGTGTAGTCTGGTGCCCAGTAGAATTTATCCTGCACAGTCGTGGTGGCATAGCTATTTCAAGACTGTGATTCACTTGGTACAGGAGCACCCAATGTCTGATAAGTCACATCCCAGGCACCCATGGGTTATCTACAATCTCCGGACGAGCTTTGATCTAATTTCTTTGCTTTATGGCAGACTGTAATAGTGAACCTCATGTGATCAAAGTGAAAATAATTCATTTTCAATAAGGCCACCATAAAAGGGGAACTGAACTCAATAAGGGCCCAGTTCCTGGGGCTGCCCATACAGGTTGGCTCAATTTTTAGGATATCTGCGGAGAGAATGACGCCAAGGGTTTCAATTCTATTAAATAGTTTCAGTAAATGAGTGCGGTTCAGGAATGGGCTGATCTCAGTAGGTTCTGTTTCCAATATGACCCATTTGCCAAGAAAGGAAATATTTTGCGGTGAGAAATCCCAGTTGATAGGTTTGGTTCATATGTCACTATTAGTTGAATGGGAAATGTCTGAAACAGAGTTGCCAGAAGAATAATGTATAGTGCTGGTATCAATTTGACGGGCTTGCCCAGCGATGTCTTTTGATGTCTGAACAAGATTAACACAGGTTTTGGTTGATATGCACTGGACACTCAATGCCTCTCCCAAGGATGGGTATTTTTGCTGGCGCAACATAGCAGCCTTGACAGGATGGAACTGTCGATCTACGGGGCCCTGCAAATAGGTATGGCGAATAGTTCGATCGAATAAAGTGTTGGTAACTAATGTGCTTGACTCGGAAGGGAGGGTCGGTGCACATGGCAAGGCTGTGCCCCTGGTCAAGGCTGGGGGTCATTTGCCTTTGCCCTGCTTTTTGTTGGACTTTGACCCATTAATAGAAGCTGGGAGGGCATTAGAATTTTGAGGTGGGTTGCCAAAAGGGGCTTTTCCTGTTTACGAGTGAGGTGGGATGTGAATCTCTTCAGAGTCCCATTCGGGGTCATCCCTCAGGAACTGCTCCCTGGAAGGGCCAGGCTCCAGCCCTGAATTTTTGTTGAGCTTTATGTTTGGCCTACAGGGAGCGTCCACTTTTGTTGCTTTAGGAGGTATGGACTTCACCGACTCCATACTTTTTACTAATCTGGTCCTAAATTCCAATTGGTCCCTCGCAATAGCAGCAATATGTGCCAGCACTGCGTCAAGTTTGTTTATAATTAACTCAGTATTAACAAAGGTGGAGTCTGTGATTTTTGTATAGGATCTCTCCGATTCCCAGGAACAATCATTTACTGAGTCGTTGTCAGTGGAGCTAGAGGAATCTAAAGGAGGGGTGAATTTAATCAAATCGGGCGTGAGTGCGAAATAATTGGTGCCTGTGATGCTTTCATTTCAGTAATGCAGGTCTGTGGGAGTACTGTCACGATCCACTTCCTGAAGCCCCCCGGCAGGTCCAGGAAGGCCAGGAGGGGTCTCGACTCGGGCCTCCAACAAGCTTAGGCATCCTTTGCCTAGGCCCTCTTGGGGCCAGTCCTGGCGCCTTTGGCGCCAGGCTCATACTTAATGAAGACTTGTGCTTGGGAACTACTTTATTTCAGTGCCAGTCAACATGGAGGCATCCACATAGCTTGGCTCCTTGGAACCAAGCTATGCGGTATAGTGTTTTGGGTGTGGTAGCCTAGAGACTATTTTACCTGGACTACTTTCTTGATGCTATTTAAATCACACCCAACTTGGATAACACGCTTCGCATTCCTTTGCAATCCTACAACGTGATGCTCATCGTGTTCAGCAGTATCTGCGAACCTCGGAAGAACAGCATCTGAAAAACAAAAGGACATAGTTAATAGCAGCAGCTTACCTGTGATTCCACCGATAGCTGCCCTCCGCTCATGCAAACAGCATCCAAGGAGCAGCGAGCCTCCCGGACCGTCGGATCTGCAAAAAGAAGAAACACAGGACATTAGACATTTTACAATTGTGCCGGCAGCTTACCTCACGAGTCGCCCATCGACCAGCATCGCCTTGGGACTTCTTGCTCTGGGTGAGCACCGCAACCTACGGGAACAAAAGACAACAGGTTAGCAAAGGCAAGGCATCATAGCGCTGCGCATAGCGCCTACTTACCGCATCAAGGCGCTCTCGAAGCATCATCACCTGCCGGCGAGTCCCAATTCAGCCAATGTTCCACAGCGAACCACCGCGCACCTAAGGAGAGAGAAAGACATTATTTAAATCCAAGAAAGGCATACAGTATAACAGTAATAAGACCTGCCTTAAAGACTCTAAAGGGCCTGCATCAGTGAAGTAACTAGATCGCACTCGCCCACAAAAGACAATGCGCCCCTGCCAAGAAGGCAGGACGGAGAGCATGCCAAAACCCATAACAAGGCAGAACTTCTCCGCTGATTATACCTGGGAGCGGCTGAGAAGGGTACCAGAGTCCCCACAGCTGGGTGGCGTCCCCGTGGATACCAGGTGAGCGCAACAAGTATGTTGCCACCTCCTAATGAGTCTCTGAGACCAATTACAATATTTAATAAAAAAGCTATTATTATCCAATGTAAAAGATGAGGATTGAGCGGTAAAATCTGCATTTGGAGAGGAATTTATCACCGTTGTTTGCTGCTCGGAAATGGTCTCCAACTGTGTGATTTCTGGACCAGGTATCAGTTCACTTGGGGGACCTGAGCATTCCTCCTCTAGGCTTTTTAAGATGTAGTATTTGTTTATGAGCACACTGTTCTTGCACAGGGCTCCTAGATCTCTTACCGGCTCTGTTTGTCACGTTAGAGAGTCCATATCTCTTTTATGAGGAGCACTGCATGGGGGAACAGTGTGTTAAATGGAGGAGAAGAATAGAAACACAGGAGATTAGTCCCTCTCACCTTGATCTACCTGACACCAGACACTTTACCTCACTTTGCCGACTACCGCATGTGCTGTTTCCTGCTTTTGAGATTCTGGCTCCATGAGCCGTAGGTAAGAGCTGCAGAGCACAGAGCCAGGGAAGAAAAAGCAATCAATCACAGCTTGCAATGTCCATGGACTGGAAAAGCAAATAATTTGGCAATGAGGAGCTATCTGGGCCGTATCCTGCAGCACACCAGACACTCTACCTCACTACGCCGACTGCCGTGGGTACTGCCGTGCTGTTTCCTGCTTATGAGAAGGTAAGAGCAGCAAAGCACAGATCCAGGGAGCCAGGGAGTAAAATACAATCAATCCCAGCTCGCAATGTCCACGCACTGGAAAAGCAAAATAATTTGGCAATGAGGAACTATCTGGGCTGTATGCTGCAGCACACCAGACACTCTACCTCACTCCGCCGACTGCCCAATCTCGGACTTTTACTCAAACATTTATAATGGGATAGTGGAACTACAAGTCCCAGAATGCAAACAAAAAATCTAGGATTACATAAACACCTACAGAGTAGAATGCATCATGTTGGCATGTATGCATATACTCCTAACATATTAAACTTCCACACACCAACTGCCATTTAAAAGTGTACTACAGATCTTTTTCATCAACTTTTCTTCTCTTTTACAAAATGTTACAGAGCTTCTATAAATGCACATATGCATTTCTTAACTTTCATGAAAATATCACACTCAACATTGACTGTCTCTATATCAGTAATATCCGCGTCCAAAACCCCCTCCTCCTCACCTGTGTCTTCCGATGAGCCCTTCTATTTGCACGCTCTTCTTTTTGTCGATTTTCTTTTTGTGAAGAGATATGGCCTTCCGCGGTTAGAAGCCACTCTGACACCCTGAAGAAACAGGGAAGCAGAGGACCCCTTTCCGAAGAGACCGGTCTGAGAGGAAAAAAGCAAATGCTAAAAAAAACCTCTCTTGGATGAGATGTCTTGAATGAGGAGTTTGTTCGTAAAGAAAGTCCAGGACAGTTAGGAAGTCCTATGGCCAGATCCTTAGTAGTGTGATGCCAATGATGGAAGCAGTCTTTTTCCGAGGTAGACCCCGGAAACAATGGTTTCTTGAGTGAAGAAGGAGATCGCCAATAACAAGGAGTAAGGGGTAGAAGACCCTGTATCAGCGGATTGAGCACCTTGAAACAAGAGGAAGGAAGTAAAAGCAAGGCGGAGCCAAGGACGGGAACAGAACAAAGGTAAGAAGGTGTACCAGGAGGATAAGCTAAGCGTGAAAGGAAGGAAAAGGGGAAAAAAAAGGGAGGAGGAGGCAACTAGGAAGTAGGCGGCCGGAGCTGAACGAGAAATAACAGAATCGAAAGGGGAAAAGAAAAAAAAGAAGGAAAGGTCAGAAGGGTGGAGAATAATAACGGAGCAAACAGGCGGAGAAAAGAAACAAGGTTAGTGAAGGAGAACCAGGAAAATAAACCCCCCGGTAGGAAGCGAGCAGAATGCGAGCACAGCGCGACAGATGGAGCGAAAAGCAAAAGAGTTGCAACGCGCTGAGCCGAACAAAAGGGCGTGGCTAAATACGGAAGCTGGAAGAAGGCAGAAGACAGAAAGACTAGAGCGGGCACCCAGGAAGTAACAGGAATAATTGGAACATCCTAATGGCGGCGCAGGCGCCAGTTATTCCATCGACGCCAGTGATGTGACAACCTTGCTTACTAAAAGTACTTCACCATTACCACACATCGCCACTAACTTTATTTTTCAATTGCAGGAAAGCAGCACATTACTGAAGATAAGAACCAAAAAAGAATACCCTTCACATCCAACAAAGTAAGTACATCAATGTGCCATGTATATGTATGTAATTACAGCAGCACAGTTCCACTATATATCATGCCAGACAACTCTTTTCAAACCAACATTTCTTTCACTCTAAGCCCTTATATTCCACCATTCATACTCTAAGTATTCCCACCTAAACACCACCATTGCAAAACCCACTCTGTTCCTCAAAACAGCATAATGTCCCTACAGATTCCAACACACCACAACTCCATTACTCACTAACGCAACATCATCACACCTCTGCAGACTCTTACTCTCACAACATTCCCAACCACACCTAATATACCACTTCTAAATCAAACCACACTCTATTCATCTCTGCAATCACACCCACAAACCCATGCACAATTAACACATATACATTGCACAACTTTCCAACCCAAACTTTCTCTTTTCCCAACAGACACAACAAAATGCCTACTAAAAATAAACTGCATGGAAAAGAAAGAACAAAATAGAGCAGATAAGAATAAAACTACACCATATAGTCATCCACCTCTAAAACAATTTATGGAAAACATTCAAACAAAAGAGCTGGTAACCTCACTCAACAAAACTAAACCAGCCACGACTAAAAAAGGTAAGGTCTGTTTGCAAAAACTAAAAGTAAAAAAATATGTACAAAGAAAAGCAGACCTACTAATGCACCTAACACTGTATCTACCAGTGTTAAAATAGTCATAGTAAAGCAATCCAAAATATTTATGTTACCGAAAAATGTTCCACCGTAGAGTTCTTCACAATCTTATAAAAACAGCTGAAAAGCCACAGTCTGCCCTTAAAAACTACTGCAGGAGACTAATCCTGCAAGCTCTAATTGACAGCGCTTTTCTACTAAAGTAAACATTGTTTATATTGATTTTAAACAGAATGAAACCACTAACTAAATTAATCAATACATTACAAAAAGTGCTTCTAAACATGCACAGTGTCAATAGACACACTTTTTCAAACATCTGTGATAGTAAATGGATTAACACAAGCAGCATAGAACCATATTTCAATGAAGAAGCTTATAAATAAAAAAACAAAAACAATTGCCATAGACAATTATGGTTGATGGTATGAAATGGTGGAAAACACCATTATGGCAAAAGAAAGCTTTATGGAAAAAAAGTCCACAACACATTTTGAACCATATGCTCCTTTCACCCAAAGAAACTGTCCAGTTTACAAATGGACATGCAGCTCAATGTGTAATGTACGCCAACAATCCTTTAAATCTTTATGACAATTCCTCAATCACTATGTGAAACTAAAAGACGAAAGTAGAATGAAAACTTTTAAAATCATGGACTCCTGTCCAGTGCGCAGCCACACTGGTCTGCGAGAACACTCATTATTCTGCATTTTAGGAATTGCTTGCAAAAGCACCTTCCACCACATCAAAATGTTAGCAACCCTGCATTCTACTATACGGAATCTTATGCATCGACTATACTATACAAAATGTCCTGCTCTAGAACTGCAAAATTTAAATAGCATTCTCCTACATGCAACAGCAAAGCAACTGCTTCAAGAAATAGAGCACATCCAACGTAAATACTTTGGAACGGAAGATGACATAGACAATTCTGTACCTTAAGAAAACATTACCGAAAACCTCATACACACCAACGTCCTAATTAAGACATCCCAAAAAAATAGCTACATTTCAAAACACATCTGCTGAAATACCAGACCAGATATGTGTCCGGTTATCGCAGAACGTTTAATAAAAAGAGCACACAAATAGTAAATATAACCTACAAAATATAAGACCATGAAGAATCCCAATGGTTCCAATTAGCTTTATATCTAACAGCAGAAACTAAATACAAAATAAATGACTCCTCAACAGTTTGCATATACTGCAACACAAAGCTTGACAATAACCAAATGCCATCACCTGCTATCACTAATAACTTTCTTCACTTGCGAAAGCTCTCCAACAGTTTAACTTGTATGATAGCATTATAATACAAACAGTGCACCCATTTCAAGCTATAATACGCCTTCAATCAAAATCAGCCAAGTTACCTCCATCCGCGTTACTAAAGGGCATCCGTAGCAAAGTAGTATATTTGCCATTAGATCTGACAGAAAATGTAGAAACTCTAGGAGAACAATGACCAATATTCTTTGATTGTACTAGTTAATAGGTGTGCCAACAAAAAAACAAAAATAATTGGCAACAGCTAGTCGACTTAAACAAAGTTAGACAAGCCCTACAATAAACAATGAATACTAAAATGATATAAACATAGAGGAAGACTTAAGAGAAACCACACAAATAATTCAAGACTCACCAGTGTAAGAAAGGCAGGATATCAAACAGTTAGACAGACACACGTGACCACACTAAGGGGTGTTTATTGAACTTCAATTGGGTTTGAAAAAAAGCCTATCTAATCCTAAATCTAAAGATGGGAGCAAGCTACGACCATCCCACAATAATAATGCAGTCCTAGTGGTGTCTTGTCAACATAAAAGGGCCTATACTAATAAACCTATTGCCAATCTTTACCTCGAAATACAAATAGTGTGGGAAACAATGTTATGCAAAAGAAAAGTGTTTAAGAAATGAAATGTCAGGATATCTGAGCCATTGGCTCCCCTTCCCACGTTTTCAGCATGGGACAAGGCAGCACACTCTCTGGCATGAGGATGCAGTTCAGAATCTTAGCATCAGGGTCCTTTGTGCCGAAGTCTCTTTGCCATTCAAAGACTCTTATTTCAGAGGGCTGGATGCAACAAACAAACACTAAAGTTCTCTTCTTCGCCAGGTTTGGACCCCCTTTGACACAAAGTTCTCAGGATTTTCATGTATCCAATTTCTCAGGTGGTTCACGGTTCACCGTGGGTCCCCCTCTGCCTGACTCAGACCAACTTTAACACAAAACCTTCAATCAGTCTCCCTCTGCCAGGCTTGGAACAATTTAACTACTTTAACACAAACTTTCTTTACAGTATCAACATCGAAGACTTTCGACTGTGCGCAGGATATTGCTTGACCGTAGCAGGACCACTTCGATTCACAATTCTTTACAACGCTTTTACTTTCACTTTTGCCACTTCTAAGCTGGATAACTTACAGAGACTTTCGATTTATCACATACGCGGTGCCAGACCACTCTGTCAAAGATATCGTACATTTGTTTCAAAGCTCAATCACTCATCAGCAGTTCAGGTTTACTTGGGTCTTTTACCACACTTGTTTTAACAATGTTTGTTCCAGCGCTTGCCATACAATGTTGCTGCTTGCAACCTTGGCATCAACACAGACCACTCTTCTATAGGTCTCCCCAACTCACCGGCTGTGTTGAGTTCACTCAAGCTGCTTTGTTCTTGGAGCCAAGGACGGTACCCCGGCGGCTGCTGCTGCTTCTCCCCACCTTGATTATTGACGCGGAGGGCTCTGGGTATCTCCGACACACAATGCAGGATTTGTTAGCCTGGTTTCCTGGTCTTAGGCTTTCTAATCACAAGGACTCTAGAAAGTAATGGTTCCTTGTTGGAAAGGTCAAGGGAATTTCCCTCCTTGCAATCCCCTCTTGTTTTGCTGTCTTTCTTCTCTCGTCCAACTGCCATCTTGAAACTGCTGTTTCCACATGTGCTTTGCCTCACTCAGTGTGTGCTCTCATGCTCCGCCTTTCATCCGTGTGGGGAAGCTTAATGGGAGTCAGGTGTGTGTGATGGTCAGTAATTGCCAGACCTCGCCTGACCATTGTATTGGGACACATCAGGTATACTGCTCGGAAGTTAGTCTATTTTCTCCCATAGCGGGCTGTCTGTGTGATAGTGTTTATGTTGTAAAAAGGGGGGTAGATTTCCTAGGTATCCTACCTGGTAGGATGGGGTAAAGGTGTTACATTGAAAAGGATACAGCGTCTCAGCATCCGGTGTCCCACTCCCTAAAGACCCCTCCCCCAGGTGATCCTCCCACACTGGTCCACCCCCAGAAACTGGATCCAAAAGAGATGGCTGGGTCCTGGCCACCTGGATGACAGATCCCGGGGACTAGTCGGTGAGACACCTTCTGGTTTCTCACACCAGCAACTGGCCAATTTGAAAGTGTAGATCTTGTTACTGCAGCCAACATTTTAGACCAGTATACAATTCACCCACTACACTCCAAAGACACCATTGACGATGCATTAGAAACATATCAAATGCATCAAGCCAAAGGATCCCCAATGAGCATATGGCAAAAAAGTGTAGAAGCACTTTCTTTTCCTCTAATCTTTCCTACAGGAAAAGGAGGAAGATATAATGAAAGGTCCACGCAAATTAGTGCATCAGAATATCACTCTTTAAGAATGTATTCTGAATACCCCAGACTCAGACAAAATGTTGAGTACATTTTCCACCTCCTCTTTGAAAGTGTACTAGCAACTCTATGTTATGGAGTTGCACACACATTAAAACCAGGCTCTAACTTTTTAAACATATCTGCTACCCAACTGCTTCAAAAAATAAAAGACAAAGATGAGGTTTTGCAGTCAAGTGTCACAAATCTCTTGGCAAACATGTGTGGTACAAAGGAATACTTGTTCTGACGTCACACTGATGTACGTTTTATGCTAAGGAACCGAGGCCCACCCATATGGTTTGTTACTTTGAGTTGTGCAGAGTATGCATGGAATGACTTGCATGACTTCTTACACACTGAAAACAAAAATAAAGACAGAATACCTATAAAAACACCAGGAGTACTCTGTTCTCTTTACCCAGTCAATGTATAAAGGTACTTTCACCATCGCTTCATTGCCATGCTGCACTTTATCTGCAATAAAACTACTCCTAAGTGCAACACTTCTTTTGGAGAAATAATAATAATAATAATATTAATAATAATAAAATGAAAATCAATCCAGAGGAGCACCACACATCCAAATGCTTTTGTGGATAAAAGATGCTCCAAACTTTGGCCATGATAGTGATGCCACTGTTTTACAGTTTATTGAAAAATACATTACCTGCGACATCCCTTCAGAAACCACAGTGACCTACATACACAAATGTTATGCTTTCAAAAACATAAGTGCGGTAAATACTGCCGACATAGATATAAAAACAAAGGCAAATACTATATCAAATGTCGCTTTGGCTTTCCTAGACCAGTTTGCAGAAAAGGACAAGTAAATAGCTTGATGCCTTCTTTTAAACACAGCGTAAAAGGCAAATCCCCTAAAAATGCATACAACATTAAAAGGGACGAAGCATCCAAGTACATCAATGATTACAATGCAATCATTGCCCTCTTGTGGAATGCAAATATAGACATACAATACATTGCAGACAATTGCACTGCAGTTGCAAGATATGTCACAGCCTATCTCACCAAAGCTGAGAAAACTGAGCTAAAACACCTCTGGGATGGCATATCATCTGACAAAACACTATCACAAACATTGTACAGCTTCAGTATAAAAATGCTCTCCCATAGAGAATGCGGGGTGCTACGAAGCTGCAGACCATTTAGGTACAGCCTTATATGGCAAATCTGAACACATTGTCTGGCTGATCTTTGGACCAGCTTCATCCCAAAAAAGAGTACTAAATTCCTACCAAGAGATATAAACAATAGCCACAAATTATCCCAACAGCCAGCCCAATTGTTAAAAAACAATTTAATTGACACATACTACCCAAACAGAAGTACTGCTTTGGAAAACATGTGTCTGTACAACATTGCCCAAAGCTACACCTATAAAAACAATGTCACACCAAATGAGACAACTGGCAAATAGTCAGTCTCAACTTGATAAGGACATCTAGTGAAACTCGCCAAACCCAGTCTAATTAATCATATAAAGTTATTTAAATCTCCACAACATAGAGAACTGTCTCAATTTCTCAGGTGATTCACATTCAACTCGGATCCTACTCAGCCGGGCTCAGATCCCCTTTAGCACAATGCTCGTATGATTTTCATGTATCCAATTTCTCGGGGGATTCACGGTTCCCCCCACCACTCAGCCATGTTCAGATCCGTTTTAACACAATGTTCAATCAATCTCCCTCGGCCGAACTCAGACCAATTTAATTCACTCGAACACAAACTTGCTTTAACCCATCTCTATCTACGCTCTTGCCCTCTTCTCTACCTGGACTTCACTCATCTCACCAATCTTATCCCCTCTTTCTCTCTCCAGGGGAAGTTCCTAAATTGAGGCTTGTGGGCGGTGGCCCACCGAAAATAGAGTGTGATTGATGTGAGAGACTCCTGAATAAGTAAGGAGACTCTGAGCTGTGGACCTGCATCATAATGCAAATGCTGCAGACTCCAGTCAGTCACAGAAAATCATAAAAGATGTATTTGTACTGTGAAGGCATCACAGAGTAGTGTGAAAAACCTGAAGGTGTCTCACCCGCTAGTCCCTGGTGATCTGTCATCCAGGTGGACAGGACATGGCCATCGCTTTTGGATCCAGTTCCTGGGGGTGGACCAGTGTGAAAGGATCACCTGGATGATGGGTTTTAGGGGAGTGGAAGTGGGACACCGGATGGCGAGACGAGGTATCCCCTTCCCTGTAACACCTTTTTTTCCCATCCTACGAGGTAGGATACTTTGGACTCGACCCCACCGCCCCCCTTTTCCGACATGAACACTTTCTCACGGACAGCTCACTGTGAGAGAAAATGGACTAACAACCGAGCCGTATACCTGACATGTCCCAATACAATGGTCAGGCAATTACTGATCATTCACACACCTGACTTCCATCGCACTTCCCCACACTGATAAGAGGTGGAGCATGAAAGCACACTCTGAGCAAGGCAAAGCACTCGAGGAAGCAGCAGTTCCAAGATGGCAGTTTAATACGAGGAGAAAGATGGCAAGACTGAAGAGGGTCACAAGGTAGGAAGTGCCCTTGACCTTTTCAGAGAGCATTTTTATGAGACATCGAGAATAAGAAACGTAAGACCAGGAATCAAAGCTGAAGAAACCTGACCTGTGTGTCGGAGGTACCTGGGGCTCTCCTGTGTCGATAGCCAAGGCTGGGAGGATTGTTTGCCGCCATGGTACTGTTCTTGGCTCCCACAACAAAGCAGCACCCGTGAAGTCAGCACAGCCGGTGACTTGGGGAGACTGATACCAGACCGGCCTGTTTTTGAAACCAAGGTGGCAAGCAGCAACATTGTATAGAGAAAACTGAAGAGAACAGTGTGTGAAGAGTATGTGACAAGCAACACAAATCTAATTAAACAGCAGATGAGTAACTGAACTTTTGAAGCCAAGACAGATACCATAAACAGAGTGGACCAGCGCCACGTGGGTGCTCATTCGAAGGTTTTCTGTTAGGTATCCAACTGAAATGTGGCAATTGTGAAATCGAATTGGTCCTGCAAGGGGTCAAGCCAAACCCTGTGTACATTCAAAAGTCTTTGATACCTGATGCTAACTGAAATTGGTCTGAACCCGGCTGAAGGAGACTAATTGTATTAAGAAGGGGATCTGAGCCCGGCTGAGGGGGATCCTAGGTGAACCATGAGTCACCCGAGAAAGAATATCCTATGAACATTGTGAAGGAGGATCTGAGCTTGGAAGAGGGGGATCCAAAGTGAGGATTGTGGTATTAAAGTGATCCGAGCCCACTGAGGGGGATCCGGGGTGAATAGTGAATCACCTGAATTGAGTGCTTGTAAGAGGAAAATAACTTCTCGTTTGTTTTGTCATATCAGGCCCTGCGCATGAAGAGACTTTGATAGGCAAAGAGACTTGGGCACAGAAGGCCCTAATGCTAATTATTGAACTGTATCCTCATGCTGAAGAAGCCAGAGAGTGTGCTATGCTCGAATGAACCGCCTTGTCCCGTGTTGAAAACGTAGGTAAGGGAGGCCAATGGCCTGTACATTCTGACATATCATTTTTGTGAATACTTCTTTCTTTTTCATAAACACTACCACCACAACATTTGTATTCAGAGGTAAAGATTGGCAATAGGTTTTCTAGTATAGGCCCTTTTATTTTGACAAGACACCACTAGAACTGGGTTATTATTTGATGGTCGTAGCTTGCTCCCATCTATAGATTTAGAAAGGCATTTATCATACCCTTGTTGAAGTTCAATAAAAACCCTTGAACTGTGGTCACTTGTGTCTGTCTTACTGTTGATACCATGCCTTCCTTACAATGGCAACAAACTTGGAGACAGGAGAGGGGGTGCACAACTGACCAGTACACGGTGAGGTTGGTGGAAAGTGTAACTGGCGGGTCTGGGTAACGCACGCACCTTCCAAGAGGTGTAATCCGACAGGCGTAGCCGGTGCAGAAGTGTCCAAAACGGAGGTGCGCTAGTAGCGTTGACACAACGCTGCTGGTGGTTCCCTGCCAAGCCGGGTGGGCCGTCCAGAACCCAACCTGTAGGCCGGGTTGGCAATAGGGAGACACAAAATACCAGGACAACGGTAAAGTATCCCAGCCGACGCGGCCTCCACTAGCGACATTAACCGGGGATCGGCGGGAGGAACCACAAAGCCCCAACTTTGCCGGCTGGTGTCAGCAATGCAGGATTAGAAACGTGGCTCAAGAAGGCCAGAGAACCTTTCCTGAACCAGCTGAACAAAAGGGAGGTGAGCCGTGGTACAGGTTGCACCAATAAGGTACTGTATGGGGAATCAGGGCTGGGAAACCTGATGGGTACAATACCCAAACAACAATAGCCAAAAGGGTAGAGAAACAGTAAAAGCTTCTAAGAAAGCGCTGCAAAGTAATGATTATGGTTTTGGCAGTAAAGTGTGTAATTAATGCTCCCTTGGAAGGTGAGTAACCCCAAGTGGAAGAAAAGATTGCCACGTGAGGAGCTAGATTTTCCCTGCTCTTCCTCGTCCGAGTAAGCCTGGGAAACCGGCATAAGGAGTTGGAAATGAAAGGAATACAAGACAGCGAGATACAAGTATAAATTATATGAACAATTATTTATGTACAACAAGGCTGTGGGTCGACTATACAGAAGTAAGAACCGGTGTACCTAACCGGGTCAGACAAGACTCGATAAAGAAACATGTATTGACACCAGGAGGAGCAAAAGGGATATGTTATTATAAGGAAAGACCAGGGACGAGGATTATCCCTTTTGGCATACTAGATAGTGAACGCTAGGGAAGGGGATTGTTCCTCTGGCATTATAAAACCAAGGAAGAGGATTGTCCCCTTGGCACTGAGTGCTGGACATTAAAGCCCATGGAAGGGGATGGTGCCCCAGGCATTATAAGACCAAGGAAGAGGATTGTTCCCTTGGCAGTGAGTGGGCATCTTTTGTCAACCGCTAAGGAAGGAGGCCACTTCCTTGAAAATAGTACAAGGGCCTCACTCAGCCAAATAGGCATCGACGGAAACTGCAGGACGGCAGCCAACTTATAATTTTTTTCCAAAATAGTGCTTTTGGTAGGGTTGTAGTGTGAGGGTTAGAATAGGTTTTGGACACAGGCTGGTTGACATTTCTTTTGACATCCTGGTGACTGTCACACTGGTTTGTTTTTGTCGAGGCAGGGCAACCCCTCATAGAGATGGGGATAGTAAGGTATTTGTCTCAACCTTTTTTGGGATTAAATAAAATAACTCTAAAGCAAACAAACATGTGTCTGTCTACTTACTCTGACCTGTCACACACCTTAAATCCATTTTCTTTTTCTATGGATTTCTGAGATCATCTGTCACATACAGCTGTTCCTCATGATAGTTGTGACACACAGTACTTGTTTTAAAAAAAATATTTCTAGCATCAACAGACCTGCTACTTTTTTTCAAACACTTCAATATTGAAATTATTTACCATGGGAGATCCAAAATTGCTGCGGGGGGTAGAGGACGTGTGTGAAAGCCTCTTCCCACCGGGCCACTTTGAAAGTGCAACATAAAGCAAGGGAACAGAAGCAAACACCATCTCGGAATGAAGGGGGCTAACACACTAAGGATTGAGGATATCTGGGGGAGCTAGTCAAACGAGGGGGAAAAAAAAACTGAACAGAAACAAGTCCCGTAAAGCCCATAATGAGGGACGGGCGGCCGCTTAGGCAAGCAGCGGCCGACACAACACGCCATCTGGAATCGTTGGTTGGGACAGCAGCTCGGAACGGGAAGGTCCGAGGAGAAAGGAAACCTCTGCAAACAAAACAGAAACAAGTGGCGTATGACCCACAAGGACGCCAGATACATCGTTAAGCAGCGGGCAACACGGCGTGCCGTCTGGAGCCATCGGCTGAGAAGCAGCGGAGAGCTGGAAGGACGGAGGAGTGAAGCCTCGGCACAAAGGAGTGGGGGGAGGCCAAAAATTGGAATAAAGCACTGCTCGCGGCCACAACGTGGTGAAAGGGAAGACAAGGGATTTGCAATGGGGGATACCTTCCCCTTATACGGCAGCATAGATACCTTTACACAACCAAAGGTAGTCTAGGGGTAAGGAACAATGCAATTGGAACAGCTGCAAGAGGGTGTGCCTCCCCGACTTCCAACATAGCACAGCGGCAAAGAGGGGACATGGCTTGATCCTGTGACCCACAGACCAGGAAAAGGGCCAAAGTCCAGACAAAGCAAAGGTGCACATTAACCCCCAAGTGGGACCGGGTGAACAAAGATGCTGGAAACAAGGATATTAAACACAGGAGGAGTAAACACCCCGGAAGGGGCATGGGGGAACCCTCAAAACGTCTACCAGAACCCTGTTGAAGGCATTCAGTGCATTGAAAGGGTATCGAAGTGGGCTAATAACAGGAAGACGCAAGGACAGCACCTAGAACTGGCCCATCATACTATAATGGATGCCAACACCCACATGTCCAAAACAAGGGGGAAATCGGCAGCGACCCAGAAAACACCCCATACAAAGCACACAACGAGCATTTAGCACCTCTGGGGTACATGAACAACAACGACCGCATGTGGTGGAGGAAAAAAGCGTAAGCTCCCCACAACAAGAAACCATCGCAGAAGGAACTATGATGCTCTGCAAAGAAGACATGCAGAATTGGCTTAAAAAATTCCAAGATCAATTCATGGCCTTGTTTCATACACAGTTTGAGACTTTAAAAACAGAGATGAAACAATTGATGTAAGAACTAAAACTGGACAACTGCAAATTGGAACAGAGGACTGACACAATGGAAAGAGTAGTTCAGAGAATGGAGGAGGAATCCCAAAAGACAGAGGAGGCCCTGGAACATCTCACATCCTTGACGCATAATTTGGAAATACAAAGCGAGGACCTAGAAAACCGCTCACAGAGATCAAACATAATAATCAAAAACCTCTCAGAAAAAGTAGAGAATAAAGACTTGCGAACCACTACTCAACAGCTATTTGCAGAGATTCTGGCAGGCGACACAGAACATACGGTTCAGCTGGACAGGGTACATCTGGTAGGCCCACGAAGGGTAGGGGAACCTGGGGCACACCCCTGAGGTGTCCTGGTGGCAATAACATACTATTGTCAGAAAGAACTGATCCTGCGGAAAGCAAGGACAGCGGGATAGCTATGAATTAACAGAGAGGAGGTGCAACTTTTCCAAGATCTCGCACAAGTCACACTACAGAAGCGAAGGCAGATGGGTCCAGTTGTGAAATTTCTAGCATCTAAATAAACACGATATAAATGGACATTTCCTTTTGGATTGCTGTTTACACGGGAGGGACGACAGCAGATGATCACCACATGCGAAGAAGGAGAACATATCCTGAACTTGCAAGGAGATAGCCAGGAGATGGGAGAGGCACAATGAAGGGGAGACAGACTCTGCAAGAAGCTGTGGGAATGGAACAAGGTCATGCACAAAGGTAGAAAACCCAACAAAAAATGACTGAGCAGAAAATATCAAAGACAGAGAACAATGATCACAGGGTCGAAAAGTATGAACGAGAATGATGATACTCAAGTGGTCCCCATAGGGGATAAAGAATAATGTCAAGATAAAGGGACAAGCTGCTCTTAGGGTCCGGGGGAGGGGAGTGGCAAGGCGACTCTTGGACCTGAAAGTGGGGCTTAGTACTCCCCACGCAAATAACTCTGGGTGGTTTCAGGGCCAGGTGCGGTGGACATTCCGTTCGAGTATTCATAGCAACTTGGACCCTCCTCAGGGTGTTGGGGAAAAGGTGGTGGGGACAATATGTTGGGGTTAGGGTTGAGTTAAGGAGGAAGAGAGGGGAGGGAGGAGGGTAGGTGTAGATCCAGAGACAAAAAAAAAACAAGCAGGTAGTGCTAACGAATAATAGGATGGTGTCATTAAAATATTGACATACAATGTAAGGGGACTGAATGCCCCCAACAAGAGGGAAAAGTTGGAACATTTGGTGAGGGGGGTGAAGACAGACACATTCATGTACCAGGAAATGCACATTAGGAAAACAAATGTAAACCAACTAAAGTTGAGAGGCTCTTCTCAAATATATCAAGCGAACGCAAGAGAGAAAAAGGCAGGGGTATTAATAGTTATTTGGGATGGACTGGGAATACAGATATTAGACACCCTGGTGGATAAGGAGGGGCGATTTCTTTTCCTAAAAATAGCATTTGGAGATCAGATATTAACTCTGGCCTCAATCTATGCCCTCAACACCGGCCAAAATGGCTTTTTGAGGGGGGTCCTCTCGAACTTAGAAGACTTCGCCATTGGGAAAATTATATTAGCAGGGGATCGCAATACGGCGTGGGACCCCCACTTGGATAGGAACTTCACTACACAACCGGGGGCACAAGCCCCATCAAAGGCACTAATAAACAACATGGAAATGTTGGCACTTCATTACGCGTGGAGGGCGTTTAGGGGACAAACATGTGGATATACACATTGCCCCCATGCCCACGCTTCACAATCAAGGATTGACTACATATGGGTCTCCACGGGATTAGTGAGCAAGGTAAAGGAGATTAATGTGGGACCCATTTCTTTTTCCAACCATGCCCCGATTATGGTAACACTCATTTTAGGACATACCAAAGAGGGACTTTGGAAGTGGAGGTTCCCTACAGAATTACTGCAGGATCTGGTCATGGTAGATTTCATAAAGGTCAAAATAGAACAATACTTCTCAGACAACGCTACAGGGGACATATCGCGGGGAACAATTTGGGAAACCTTCAAGGCAGTGCTGAGGGGGGAACTGATAGCCCTAAAAGCGGGTAGGGACAAACTAAGACGCAGTTGGGATGTGGAGTTGATGAGGAAGTTGAAAGAGATTCAAGGAGAGATATCAAAGAATCTGAATAAGGAATTGAGATTAGCATTGAGGAATGTCCAAGGCCAACTGGGAACGCTACGTAGCAAAAGGGCAGAAAAAGCACTCCTACGCTTAAAACACTGATACTACATAAGAGCCAACAAGGCAGACAAACTTCTTGCAAGGCAATGAAGGGTCAAGGAGAAGAGTAGAACAGCAATGAAACTCTGGGATAGACAGGGGCAGGAGAAGACAAACGATGAGGACCAGGGTGAGATACTTAGGGATTATTACCAGTCGCTATACATGTCTGACAATCCTAGAGCTGACAACCAGGAGGAATATTTTGAAAACCTCCCCAAGATTTCCGACAAAGATAGGGACACATTAGAGGGGGATATGATGGTGGAAGAAGTCAAGAAAGCAATTAAAGACTTGCCAAGGTATAAGGCACCGGGACCAGGTGGTTACCCGGTTTACTTCTATAAACAGTATCAGGACATTTTAGCCCCAAAATGAACACAGTTGCTTAATACGTTCAGAGCAATGGGCAATGTCACCTGGTCAATGACCAAATCGAAATACGTAGTGTTCCCCAAACAAGGGAAGGTTCCAGAACTTCCAGGATTGTACCGCCCAATAGCGTTGATTAACTTAGACTCAAAACTCTAGACTAAGGTGCTGGCGGATAGAATATCACATTTGCTCCCAGTACTTATAGCTCAAGATCAGTCAGGGTTTATTCCAGCAAGACAGACATTTGATAATACGTGTAGGGTATGCCATCTGATAGAAAAGATAGAAAAGATGCAAACTCTAGCAGTGCTCGTCTCATTGGACACGGAGAAAGCGTTTGACAGGGTGGAGTGGACACAATTATTCTGCACAATGACACAAATGGGGTTTGGGCAGGACTTCATCCAAATGATGAAGGCTAATTATCACCTCAGATGCACGTCACCATTGATGGAATACTGTCAGAACCAGTGATCCTGGGGAGGGGTACAAAACAAGGGTGCCCACTATCACCATCATAATATGCGATCTTCTTGGAAGCGCTGATGGCGAAGATTCGAGAAGCAGAAGGGGTGAAGGGGATTGTGATGGCAGGAAGGGAACATAAAACAATGGCATTCTCGGATGACATGCTGGTAGCACTAACTGTCCTGGGAACGCTCCCTATTAGAACTTATAAGGGAATTGGAACATTTCGGGGAACTATCTGGACTAAAAATTAACTGACAGAAATCGGAATATTAAACCTAACGGTAAAATCGGATATAATGGGAAGATTATCCTGAGAAACACAGCTAAAAATGGCAAAAACAGGAATAACTTATTTAGAGATAACACTGAAATCAATAGGTCAAATATATAAAGCAAATTATCCGGACCTCTTAGAAAAAATGTAATCAGACATGAGGGAATGGAATTGTTGCCTCCCCACCTCCAAAATGACCAGATTCCCCTCCCCATCCCCTTCACTTACCTGCGGGACCCAGTGCTCCTCCTGTCTGGCCGCCATAGACATGGAAAAGGGACTTAGTCCCTTTTCCATATTTGTATTTGTATTTATTAAATTTTATATAGTGCTTTACGCCATCGCTTTACATTACAACAACACAATTACAATAGAATCATGAATATCAAACTAGAATCAAACAATAACAGTATGCACAACAATTAGCTGAGGACAAGGAATGGGAGAAATGGAGGAAAAGTAAGAAGGAAGTGAAAGGATGGTCAGGAAGGAGGATGAAGAAGATGAGATTTTAAGGAGGAGCGGAAGGAGCGGTAGGAGGAGATGGAACGGATATGGAGAGAGAGTTGCAATGTATGTGGGCGAGGAGCTGAAAGGATCAGAAGCGGGAAGGGGCACAGGGCGGAGTGGGAAGAGAGAGGAGTTATAGGTCAGCAGAACGGAGAGGGCGAGAGGGAGTATAGAAAGAGAGGAGGGTGGAGAGGTAGGGAGGGGTAAGATCGTGAAGAGATTTAAAAACGAGGCAGAGGAAGTTGAATTTAAGTTGGGAATGAAAGGGAACAAAAAATCTGAAAAGGGCAGGGAAACTCTAGCCTCTGGACCCGAGTATTACAATTGCATAGAACAACAGAAAAAGATTGTCCAGAGAAACAAATCAATTTGAAAAAATGTGTATCAAATTTTATTGAAAGTGATACCAACAATTTAAACAATGGTGAGTCAATCACAAATAATTAAACACTGATCACTTTAATACAGCAAAACAGCAGCAACCGTATGCCTAAAGTCGGCTAAAACATTGTCACACATACTTGCCATTCATAGTGCACTCATTCAAACCAAACTCAACATACCGTGACATACATCAAAAAGCTTAAAAGACAAAAGAATCATGCTAAAAACCTGTGGGGAGAAGGAATTCATGACTGGTCCCCATCAAACAGACATAACTTTTATATTCATAATCAATACAATTAATTAATAAATAATCTATTGTCAGGGTGGATCGGAAGGAAAAGTGCAAAAGATCACATCCCTGTAGGGTTTATCTCTCGACCGGTTTCGACGTGTAGTGGTAGTAAACACGTCTTTCTCAGGAGGTGGATGTTACCATTCTGTAAAACACAAAAACATGGCTATAGACTACTGCATAGAACATATGAGTAATAGCGGACTGTCTGCCGAATACAATTAAAAAGAGGGGGCAACTACAAAGGAGCAGCCCAATTTTCTTTGTGAAACAACTCAGGGATCATATATGCCTTATAACAATTAAGCAAAATAGGAATACCAGCCTAACAGCTATAAATGACAGAGCGAAAGGGTTAGTGACTCCCAAACGAAGACCGTGCAGAATGGTGGGGAACCTTCAGGACCATGGTTAATCTGCGACAAGTATATAAATGCACAATGCAGATTATATATGAACATATGATTGTTAGTCAGGTCCGGGATGGAACCGTGCCCCCGAAGAAGACCAATACTGGACCAACCTGATGAATGCCAAATTGCTATGGTGGCCGTAACAAAGTGATATGGTCAGTCACTCAAGGAGGCCAAGAGTATTATGCCAGTACAGAATAACATGTGCAGCATTAACGTGGATGTTCAAAAAATGAATTAGCATGAAATGGCAAAAAATGCTAAAGCAGAAAGCAGACACTGCTTTGGAATGTCAAGCTGTGAAAGTCCACAGCAGACTTGCCTATGCCTCAAGGGGGCCAAGATTGTTGTCATACACGTTTAAAATTACATGCACTGCATTCACGTGAATGCTCAAATGACTGCCCTGTTAAAGAATGTGCATAGCAGCACTGAACTGCCATCCAAAATGCAGCCCCTCTTAAAAGTGCTCAGAATTCCCACAACTAAGGTGTATAAAGCGGAAAAACTAGCCGCTCGCTTACCTCCATCAAACAATTATCCATCTCTGTCAAGGGGATCATAGAGGTCAAAAAGGTTGACTCTGCGAACCGAAATAGATTTCCTCACTCGAAACGCCACGCATGCGTGTAGGCAGTCTGCACAAAAGAGGCTGGCTGACGGGAACCGCAAGTCGAGCTCTATTTAAGCTAACTGCGCATGGCTATGTTGATAAGAATCAAGAATCCAGGACCCAGGTGCGTATACTTGCTTGTATACTGCCGCCCGAAATGTAATTAACACAAGCAATGATTACTTCCTCAGCTGGAAAGAGAATGTTGCCTAGAATTAAATGCTGGTGCCTGAAGGCCGCCTAAGAAAATTGAAAGCTGCTAGTTGACGCCCAGAGCTATTCTGGGAGTGGTAGTGCAGCTAAGTGAATTATAAAGAAAAATGAAATAAAAATAAAATTAAAAATAAATTAACTGACAATTCGAACTTTAAATTACGAAGATGTCAACTAAGTGCCAATTAGATGCTGGGAATATTAGTGACACAAAATAAGTAAAACCTCGTAGAATAGGTGAATACTACTATTATTGCCTAGAAAAAATAGTTATTGCCTAGAAGAAATAGGCAGGAAAATTAAGAAACTGCTGACCAGAAGCCAGATGAACACTTGGAGATGACATCCAACTAAAGTGCGATATACGATCTACCAGTATCTAAATGGGTCAAAACTGAGCTAAAGGTGTAAACGTCACCAAGTCTCTAGAAAATGCACCCAGGCTGCCACAAGACGGTCCGGAATGGGCTGGTGTGCTGTGGACAGTGTCTGTAAATGTGAGAAGAATGACAAGAAAAAATGAATACGTGCATAGGGCTGTCCTAGAATCAGGGAAAGCTCACAAAAACAGCGGCCAATTAACAGAAACTGGTAAACAAAGGAATAAAGAAAGGGACGATTCATTGTCCACTCGTGATGGTATAGGCCCGTAGGGACTCGCGGTAAGAAACTCATTAACGATTATTAAAGTCCCATGACTCTAGCGTGTTAAGGCCTTTGTGGAGTGTTTTTAAATTAAAAATCCACATTTGCTCCTCATAGGACAATTTGTTGCCCAATTGTACTGTGTATTGGCAAAAACTTTTTCTAAGCAGAACCAGTTTAAAGAGTCCGGATTGTGTCCCATTTCTACACAGTGAATCACTAGTGGAGCCGATAAGTTGCGAGTTCTGATTTTTGACTGGTGCTCATTAATATGTAGGTTAACTTCCCTAGAAGTTTTTCCTACATACAAAAGCTGGCACGGACACTGAATGGCGTAAATAACATTCTTGTTTCTGCAGGTGGTAAAAGTACGCAGTGCCCAACACCTGCCATTGTAGGTAAAGTCTGTCGTTTTTTTTTAAATTTACAGGCTGCGCACAACGTGCACGGATAGTGGCCTTTTGAACTGTAACGTCATATTCCTTTCTGTGGGTTTTCTGTAGAGCTCAGTCTGCAGGAACCCATCCTCATTATGAATGGATAGATCGAGGAAAGTAATGCGAGATGTGGAGTATTCCAAAGTGAATTTGATGTTAATATCAACTTGATTGAGCCATCGAACGAAAAGTTCCAATGTGGCAAAGTCACCCTCCCACAGTACTAAGATGTCATCAATATACCGACGGTATAACTTAATGTTGGTAATATAAGGATTGCCGTCATTCAGGACAAAATTCTCTTCAAACAAGGCCATAAAAATAGTAGCCAAATTCGGGGCAAACGCACAGCCCATGGCCGTCCCTTTAGTTTGCAGAAAGAACTCATCTTTGAACTTAAAGAAACTGTTGGAGAGGACTAATTCCACGCATGTAGTCAAAAAGTTGGTAGGGAACTCGTGTACAGGAGGTCGGTGATCCAACATAATTTGCAAACACTGAATAGCCTTTTCTTGGGGATGTTTGTGTAGAGAGCCTCTATATCTAAGGCCACCAAGATCTGTTTAGAGGGGTCAAATGGGAGGCCTTCAACCAAGTTGATAACATCCCTAGAATCTAACAAGAATGTTGGGGTTCCCATCGCCAAAGGTTTAATGAACACGTCTATATATTTGGATCACGGTTCTAGAATAGAGCCGCACCCCAAAACTATAGGGCGTCCAGGCGAGTTAGATGTATCTTTATGGATCTTGGGGATGATATAAAAAAGGGGAGTTCTTTCCTCTGAGAAATTGAAAAACTCAAATTCTTTTTTCGACAAAATGCTCTCCTCAAGTGCTTTTTCAGAAAGGCAAAGGATCTTCTTTTTGATCGAAGCAGTTGGGTCGCCAATGATTTTACGGTAATGGCCGGGAATACTAAGAAGTCAAATAACTTCTTGATCGTACAGCCCAGAATCCCAAACCGCTATGCCGCCGCCTTTATCGGCACTCTTGACACAATGGAAGGGGCTTGCGAAAGGGAATCAATAGGCTGAAATTCAGCTAATTGAAGATTAGGCCTCATGGTGTTCCTAGGAAGCTCAAGACATTTAGCTAGTTCTTTAAGAACAATTTTTTCAAAAACAAGAACTTTAGCTGGAAGTTCTGCTATATTGGGAGTAAAAGGGGAACGTCTGCCTAACCCTGACTTATTGGGCTCTGAGATGTCTTCTTTGTCAGAAAAAAAGGCTCTAAGCCTAATCTTGCGGAGGAATTATTGAACCTCATTGGTAAGGTGCATAGCACTCGGGGTTTGTGAGGGGACAAAAGAAAGACCTTGTTTCAGAATCGCCAGTTCGGGTTCTGTAATGGAGCGAGATGACAAATTGAAAATGGGTAGTACCTCATTTACCACCGGTACGAGCGGTTGCGTGTCTGGAAGTCGCAGTGTCCCTGCCCTTGGGGGGGGACATTTGAGGCCTGCAGGTACTGTGGCCTGTGTGGGCCTCCTCCCTGTTGAAAATTCCTGCGGCCTCTGTGGCCGCCCCTTCCTCGAAAAGGGCGATTCCCCAAGTTAGAATTAGGATTAGTGGGATCTTCATTACTTGAGGAACTGGAAGATGTATCAGAGAAAGTGACCCCACGTCTTCTATTTGGCCACATATTCTGGGTACCAGATTGTTTCCGGAACGTTTGAAAGTTGAAGTCCTCAGCCAAATAAGGATATACGATCTCTTTTTTGAACATTGAGATGTCTCTTTTGAGTTTGTTGATCTTTTTTTCAATAGTGATGTTTTTAAATTCTTGAAAAGATTTCTCAACTTGTTCAAGTTTGAGTTTGGCTTCAAAAATAAGAGGATTGAACAAAAAAGCTTTCTCTTGTTCAAGCACCGTCTCCATAATTTTTTGGCTGACTCGCTGGGCAGTGGTAATCGTGAGAACTAAAAGGTCACGACTGCATTTAGTGGCAACCTGGCTAAATGCTACTTTATATTCTGTATCGTCCAAAAACAGGCACAGGATAATTTTAACTTGTAAGCCCTGTGGAATAATACTGGAATTAAGGTATTGTTTTAAAACATGGCCGTGCATTTCAGTGCGGAATTGCTTCTTTTTCAGTTTAAGGACCGCATCCCCCGAAATATTATTCTCTTGGTTAGGAAGTTGTAAATTGTCAAAACATGAAGGCCCCTCTATAAGCTCGGCTATTTGGGCTTCCGTAAATGAGATAGTGTCCGATTCCGCCATGGTCTATCTGGTTCACACCACTCGGGAGGTCACGGGTCTAGCTCTGAAAATATAAGGCTGTAGCAGATTATTAAAAGCAGAATACAAAGAAGACAATTTCTTAACAAACAAGAAAACCTGCACAGCCGTGGGCTGAAGTAAAGAGAAAATCTGAAAAGGGCAGGGAAACTCTAGCCTCTGGACCAGAGTATTCCAATTGCATAGAACAACAGAAAAAAATTGACCAGAGAAACAAATCAATTTGAAAAAATGTGTATCAAAATTTATTGAAAGTGATACCAACAATTTAAACAATGGTGAGTCAATCACAAATAATTAAACACTGATCACTTTAATACAGCAAAACAGCAGCAACCGTATGCCTCAAGTCGGCTAAAACATTGTCACACATACTTGCCATTCATAGTGCACTCATTCAAACCCAAATCAACATACCGTGACATACATCCGACAAAAGAATCATGCTAAAAACCTGTGGGGAGAAGGAATTCATGACTGGTCCCCATGAAGCAGACATTATTTTTATATTCATAATCAATAGAATTAATTAATAAATAATCTATTGTCAGGGTGGATCGGAAGGAAAAGTGCAAAAGATCACATCCCTGTAGGGTTTATCTCTCGACCGGTTTCGACATGTAGTGGTAGTAAACACGTCTTCCTCAGGAGGTGGATGTTACCATTCTGTAAAACACAAAAACATGGCTATAGGCTACTGCATAGAACATGAGTCATAGCTGACTGTCTGCCGAATACAATTAAAAAGAGGGGGCAACTACAAAAGAGCAGCCCAATTTTTTTTGTGAAACAACTCAGGGATCATATATGCCGTATAACAATTAAGCAAAATAGGAATCCCAGTCTAACAGCTATATATGACAGAGCGAAAGGGTTAGTGACTCCCAAAAGAAGACCGTGCAGAATGGTGGGGAACCTTCAGGACCATGGTTAATCTGCGACAAGTATATAAATGCACAATGTAGATTATATATGAACATATGATTGTTAGTCAGGTCCGGGATGGAACCGTGCCCCCGAAGAAGACCAATACTGGACCAACCTGATGAATGCCAAATTGCTATGGTGGCCGTAACCAAGTGATATGGTCAGTCACGCTGGGGGAAGCCAGGACCAAATCCTAACCTGAAGCAAGACCGACATGCACAAAATGAAGTAAAACAAGACAAAAGGTGCTATATCAAGTGCTTGAAACTGGAGCAAAAAATGGTGGCTCACCTGAAAAGGCACCCTATTGAATTAGGGAAAGCCAAAGTTGCAGATGTTGGAAGTTGGGAAAGCAGCACAGCTTAACCCGAAACACCAGTATCGTCTGTAGATCACTACAACAAACCAGTAGAGAAGCCCATTATAACGATGAAATAACAGAAAATTGCAAAAAAATGCCTAAACAGAATGCAGGCGCTGCTTTGGTAAAAGTACAAACAGAGCTGTGCTGTAAGGGTCCTCAGCGGACGTTGCCATCCCTCAAGGAGGCCAAGAGTATTATGCCAGTACAGAATAACATGTGCAGCATTAACGTGGATGTTCAAAAACTTATTTAGCATAAAATGGCAAAAAATGCTAAAGCAGAAAGCAGACACTGCTTTGGAATGTCAAGCTGTGAAAGTCCACAGCAGACTTGCCTATGCCTCAAGGGGGCCAAGAGTGTTGTCATACTCGTTTAAAATTACATGCACTGCATTCACGTGAATGCTCGAATGACTGCCCTGTTAAAGAATGTGCATAGTAGCACTGAACTGCCATCCAAAATGCAGCCCCTCTTAAAAGTGCTCAGAATTCCCACAACTAAGGTGTATAAAGCGGAAAAACTAGCCGCTCGCTTACTTCCATCAAACAATTATCCATCTCTGTCAAGTGGATAATAGAGGTAAAAAAGGTTGACTCTGCGAATGAAAGGGAAGCCAGCCAAGAGAAGAGAGCGAAGAGGAGATGGAATCTAGAGGGGAAAGAAAGCAAAGAGTACGGATAGCAGACTGGATTTGAGGGGAGCAGGATAAGAGGCAGGGAGGCCAAAGAGGAGAGCAGAACAGTAGAATAGACGGGAAAAGATAAGGGATGAAATTGAGAGTTTGGTAGCATGGAAAGTGAGGGAAGATCGGATTTTCCGAACATTGAAGAGGTGATAGCGACAGGCTGAGTGTTACTCACCACTCCGAAGTAGGCCCAAGACGTGGATGAGTGACCTTCGAGATGATGGTTGTACAAGAATCAATATTCAGCCTTCTATCCCAGCTCCCCTGAGTACAAGACTCAGGCTTGCTCAAAGAGGGGCTCTTTTCTACAATGTACCTCTCTGCTGTTTTGATTGGGACAGACAGAGGTGTCAATTGAATAAAAGAGCGGGGAGAAAACACACCGCCAATACCAATGCTGCAAAAGAATACAAAGATATTATACAGTGTTGAGAATAAACCAGGCAATCAGAACAGCAGTATAATACAGAAAATACCTAGGTAAGTATTGGAGTGGAGCTTCCCTGGGGTGAATCTACAAAATATGAATAACCACAGTGAGTGGAAAGAATTCTAAAGAGACTTCCTAAAGTATTGAACCAATGACAACCAACCTGAAATATGGGTATTTTGAGGATGGATGATAGTCCAGGAGACAACGATAGGAGAAAACAACAAACAGGAATGTTAGTATAGGGAAATAAACCCGAGCGGCACGAGGGTCGCACTAGTGCCGGGTTGGTGCAGAATCAGCAAAGCGTTTATATGCACTTGAAGACAAGTTCACAAGACAGGGTAGATCACTCAATGTCCCAAAATCCAGCAAAAGGAAAATATCCAATCAAGGCAGTAGGGAAATGATTTCAATAGCAGAGATGGAGTTGCCAACTACAAATAGGTACCTGAGCATGCATCCAGATAAGGCGTGGAAGGATTCCGGGTGGTTGATAGCAAGTCACCTGCGAGGAGGGCAAAGTCGTTCTGCGTCTGGTAACAGCTAGCTGGGATGAGGTACCGCAAGAGGCAGCAGGAAGCAGGAAGAATAATACAATAACGTTCCGTGTCAAAAGCAGGCGAGCACGATAGGATTAAAGGAGGAGGCAAGCCAAAACAGGAGAAGTCTGTGTCAGAAACGTAGCGGTCAGTAGAAAGCCAATCCAGAAGCCAGGCAAGGGTCAGAACCAGGTAAGCAGATTAGGAATTTGTGCGGAGGAAACATGAAGGAGTAAATGAACATAACCGCTGTAGCTTGTAACGCTAATCAGCAGCAACGAGCCCCTTGAAAGACGGTGGTTTTAAAGCCGTATGGGGGTGTGTCTTGCCGTACGTCTTCCACGTACAGGACATGTCAGCTAACACGGACTCCGTCGTAGTTTGTGCAGGCGCCATGGCAACCTGTATCTGCTCCACATAGGAGCTTGTAAAGGAGTCGTATTCTGCAAGGAAGCCCGCAGGGAATCCCGCAGGGAAGCCCGAAGTGTAACACTGAGGAGGTAAGAGAGATGTGGAGAGTAAATCAGAGGTTAGAGTCGAAGTAGAGGCCAAGGTTACGAGCATAGTATGAGAAGGGAAGATTGGAGGGGGGAAGATGATAGAAGGGGGAGAGGGAGGAGGAGAGGGAGGAGGAAGTGTGTTGGCAGGGAAGAATAAGATTTCAGTCTTATTAGTGTTGAGGGAGACAAAGTGGGAAGACATCCAGTTTTTTATAGCTGTAAGACAAGATGATAGTTTGAGGTGGATGCCAAGAGTGAAGGAGGAGAAGGAGAGGTAAAGTTGGGTATCATCAGCATATAAATGGTGAGAGATATCAAAGGAAGAGATACTAAAGGTGGCATATGGTGGCGGCTATCTGCTTTTTTCATTTTTCCTCAAGAGATCGGCTACCAATGAAAAAAATGTGAAAGCCATTTGCACCGCTGACGAATACCAGCGTGCAAATCTATCTATCTATCTATTATGGTTTTTGTATAGCGCAAAATCGCCCATTGGCCTCAGAGCGCTCACAGAGACAAACAACAGAAAACATGTAAGCTAGTCCTGCAGAGGTTTGTAGCACATGGAGATGGTTTGCAAGATTATATTTTTCTCCCTCATCAAACAGGTGTGTCTTGAGTAGTTTCTTGAAAACAGTAAGAGACACACTATTTTTAATCAAAAGGGGGCATAGAGTTCCAAATCAATGGTGCCCAAAAGGCAAAATTTGTACCTCTTACTCTTTTTAGATTTTGCAGTGGTTGAAATAAATTGTGGTGGTTGTTTGAGCGAAAGCCTCTTCTGAAGGGTGCTTTCATTTTTTTTCTGATGAGATAGCTTGGCGTGGAGCCAGCCAAACATTTATAGACCATAACGGTACCCTTGAATTTAATCCTTGTTTAGCTGGGAGCCAATGAAGCTTTCTCCTGGCTGCTGAGATTTTTTCACATCAGCTCATTCCAAAGACTGCCCTGACCGCTCTGTTTTCTATGGTTTGCATTTTTGTGATATTGCTCTTAGATGCACCCATCAACAGACTATTGCCATGTCTAATTTTGGGTTAATTATGGCCGCCGCAATCAAGGCTAGGTTTTGCTCAGTTAGGGAGGGTCTAATTTGCCATATCAGATTAGACTAGAACACACCGGTATCACACATGTTTCTTGAATGAGAGGTGCGAGTCCATGAAGATACCCAATGTTTTAACCTGGTCTAGGACTTTAATATAAGCTGTTGTTAATTTAACATTTTCTATATTGGTTATTCAGTGTTTTCATTTTCTGGGGAGTGCAGAGTATCTAGAAGTTCGGTCTTGGCTTCATTAAGTGCAAGAGAGTTTGTCCCCATCCATTTCTGGATTGCGCCAAACACCTTGTTAACTCTTTGCGCATCTTTTTCATAGGTACCTGACAATTCAAAAACCAATTGGGTGTCGTCAGCGTAGTTAGTAAACCGGACACCCAGAGTTTGTAGGATGTCACACAAACGTTTTATAAAAATATTAAATAGCAGTGTGGACAAGCATGAGCTTTGTGGGACGCCACAAGTTAGCAAGGTTTTGAGGGAGGAGAAGTGTCCCTTTGCCACACCAGCCATCCTTGGACCCAAAAAGGATTTAAACCACTTTGCTACGTGTCGGGTACATCTGCCAACTGTTGTCAACCTCTCGGCTAATAGATCATGATCAATAAGATTGAATGCCGAGGAGAGATCAAGTAACAGAAGCAAGGCAGTATTTCCTCGTTCAAAAATGCCTGCAATGTTGGCCTGAAGATCCAAGAGGGCTGTCTCTGTGCCATGTTTTGCTCGGAAGCGGATTGTTCACTGGCCAATATATTAATTGTTTCTACAAACTTTTGATACTGAAGATACGCAATCCTGTCAATAATTTTGAGCAAGAATGGCACATTAGTAATAGGCCTAAAATTACCCGGAATTGAAGGATCCAGATTTTCATTTTTAATAAGTGGGGTGATCCATGCCTCTTTAAGGTCTTCTGGGACATATGCCTACTCAAAGGATTGGTTCACAAATTGTGCCACCCAGGGTGCTAATATCTCTGCAAAGTCCTTAAATAGTTAGTGGGGAGGATATCACTCTGACAGGAGGAAGGCCTAAGTTTATGAATAACCTCCAGTACCTCTGTCACAGAAACGTTTTCAAAAGTGAAGGATTCCATATAGTCACTCTTGTTGGCTGACAAGGTGTAAGGCATATCCTTGGTGTCAGATAATATGATTTTCTGGGCTTCGATGGCCTGTTGTTGTTTGTTGTTTTTTTTTTGGAGAAGCCATCATGTATTGCTCGACACCAAGCATTGCTCTCTTGTGCTAGATAACTGGTCGGGGTATCTTTTAATTCTTGGAGGATTGAAAAGATTTCTTTGGATTGTGATTTAGCTTGTTGAATTCTCTTATTAATAATTTCTGCTTTTTCTTGAAATATGGTTAGCTTATAGGCCTTTACAGCCTGTTTATAGTTTGCGATTGAGACCGCTGATGGGTCTTTTCTCCAGAGACGCTCAACTTTGCGCTTGGTTCTTCTAGCATCTAGAGTATCACTAGAAAATCATTTCATTTGTTTGAGTTGGTAGATTTGTTATTTGTTTCTGATTTCAATGGAGCCAGCACATCAAAAGATTGATTAGTTGCTTTTCTAAACGACTGAGTGAAATTATCAAGGCACGTGAGTTGTTGTAATAATGACAGAAGGGGAAAGACCTTCTCTCTAAATGCCTCACTAGTTAGTCCCCTACAATTCCTACAATGACTTTCATGCCCTGTCAGTTGGGCGGACATGGCCTTTAACGGACCACAGCCCAAGCTGCCTTAGCTCGGGCTGGTGGGCCGTTAAAGGCCAAGTCCGCCCTCCTGGCAGGGCATGAAAGCAATATTCTTCTCAACTCTGCAGCTCGGGTTCTAGCGGCAGTGGGAAGCTGCCCATACAATGGTTCTCGTAACACAGAGGTCTTCCTCCAGCACAGTTGTTGCACTGTGCCCTTTGTTAGGTATTTGCTCCTTCATAAAGAATGATATATCAGTTATGTTCTGCATGTTTCAGACAATCAAGAACTCATTTCTGTACACAACTCATATCAAATTAAATTGAATTGCAAAAGTGATTACTTTACAATGATGTGTCATGTATTGACAGAAACCCTACCCCCTTTTGCTTCCTTGAAAGGCTATGTTAAGAATACTTTGGTGTTCAATTTATGCCATCTCCCTAATCCCTTGCATTTGTGAGATCTGAAGAACTCTTCCTCTCTTTTCACAGGACGATCCCATTTGCTGCTTCATCTGATCATCCAAGATCAAAAGAAAACATTTTTTGTTGCATCTTCCAATAAGCTCTAATAGTTTCCTTGAACAGTGCAATTGGTGTTCCACTTTTCGGGATGGATACCTTCAATCAGGATATAGTGATGGGGGTACAAAGTATTATATGCCTTTAGCATAAACTGGGAACAAGGACCTTAGCCTACAGAAGGACTTCTGATCATTGTAACTTGAGGGGTTGCTTCAATTTCTCACTATGTCCAACCTAATTTACATAAACAGGGATCTGCACATTGTGGCTCTCTGGAAGTTTGGGGCTGCTGCTTCCATCAGCTTTAGCCCGTTTGTTCAACAGGGAGGGCTCATAGGAGTTGTAGTCCATAACATCAGGAAAGTCGGAGGTTGAAGACCCTGGCTAGAAGGACAATTTCAATGGAACAGTTTGCAATTGCTGAGGGTCTACATGCAGCCACAATTGCCTTTTACACAGTACCCTTGCCTCCCATTCAGAGGTTGTAGTCTCCTCCCCTTTTCTTTCAACTATTGGTGGACCAGGGGACCTTTTAGCCAGAGGATTTTGGCAAGACTCATCCCTTAATCTGGGATGACCCCTCCTGTTCTTTTTCCCCAAACGTGTTTTACATTATGTCCTTATGTCCTCAAACAACTGGAAATATTTGCTCCTCTATATTTGTTTACATCTCAGATTTGGTATCCAGCCTCTCAGAACTCTCTATAGGTGACCTTAGGCTCCCGTTCATCCCGCATATCCTGACATCCCCTCAGGCATTCCACAACCTGACACTTTTTAACCCTCTCACGTCAATCGCTTCGGGGATTCAGCCTGTCCTGGTCTCCTGATCATTCCACCTCCCTTACAGCTCGTCCCCTACAGCTTACAGTGATATCAGAGGGGACAGCTGAGTTACCATGAATATGAATAAGCACAGTTTCTCTATTTGAGCCTTCTAGTAAACAAGGTCACATTATTAGTAAAAAAGTTGTTATAGTTCAGTGCTTTACATGCAAACTTTACAAAGATTGTCAACACAAATCAGGTGACTATGGGGTATAGTACTCCGATAAAGCTTTTATCAGGGATGCAGAGCAAAACCTAGTAAATGACAAATATACATTTTAAAACTGTACCTCTAATGACTGAAATACAGAAATAAAACAAACCTCTCACAGCAGTGACCAAGCTCTTTATGATTCAGCTGGATAAAGAAAGGAATCATGTCTCAAATGGAGAAAAAAGAAAGGCAGAATGGAACCTGCATCTCATATTGGGTAGTAATATAAGCCTCAACATCTACCACATCCACCCAAACTCTCCATGTCACTCACAGGATTGTTCAACTATTAGTGTACATTTTTATGTTTGACCAATTTACATGCGTAATATATATTTAATAGTTGTACAAAGGAGGATGCTAATTGAATTGACCTACAAAGGTCACACTGTACAGCGGTGACTTTCACTCGCAGATGAGGCCCTTGACTCATGATCAATATATCACAGTATACAGGAGATATGATAGGATCATGCATAATGTGCCTACTACAATGAAAACAAGAATTTGTTGGGCATGAAAAGTTTACAAAAATGGTTAAGTTAGAATAATCCACTTGTCTGAGAGCTGCAGTGCTCTGACAAAACCATTACCAGAAAAAATGGGCGTGAAAATAACAAATATGTATTTTAAAATGTTTGTCTCTACTCTAGTGACTGAGGGAAATAAATAAAACATCTCTCTCACAGCAGGGTCCCATCTTTATATTATTCAGCTGGAAAAAGACAGGAATTGGGGGAAGCAGGGTTCTGGGACGTGTAAACAAGGTCAGATTGTTGGTATTGTGCTCATGTAACTCTACTCTCCATAGAAAGTAGAACTCCCTATGTTAAGGTTCCTGCTTTCATATGAGGTCTGAATGTTTTTTCAACTTTGCTTTATCAACTACTTACAGCTACATTACCTGTTGGTCAACTTAATGTTATTGCCTTTATTTCCACCAAGGAAGATTTTGTTATGACGGCTTTGCCTTAAAATAAGAGAAATTGGTACCCATGGGAAGTTGTATTTTTTATTTTACCTGTACCAAAACTGTGTCAATTGATGCTTTAAGATAGCCCAATGTTTTGAGGTTAACATTCTCCATTCTCTTAAGTATTTCTATCTGTTCATTCACTTCCACCTAAGTTCAAGACTCAATTTCTTAAAGACAAATGTCATACCCCACTCTCTCTAAATACCCATGCACATTAGGACATGAAGAAAGCGGGATGTGGAGTCTCTTCCAGGATCCTTTTTCCTCCCAGTGGGCACAGGGTTGGAATACATTTTCCAAGGTGTGTGCCTACCAGAGATATTTGAAGCATTTCATTAGGTGACATCTGAGTTTGAAATACTTATTTCGGAGTTTCTTAGCATAGACCCGCCAATGTGCTGCCTTTAATATTGTACTAATGCCATAAACTTGTATAATAGGAATCCTGCAGTCTTGACATACAATGTCTAATAACCCTCACTATCACAATCGGGGGCTTAGATACTATAAGAGACAGAGAGGCAAGAAGTGTGTGGGCCCTTTGTTTTTTCTCAGTTACCTATTCCTGTAAAGATGGGAGGTACAGTTCGATATACCCCTTTCGTTATTGGTCTAACACGTTGAGGTTGTTTGCCTTCTTTGTTCAGGTTTTGGATGAGTGTTACAGTTGTTTGAGCATTAAAGAAGAGAAAAAGAGACGGATCACAGAACCTTTTTATGTGTTGATTGGTTGTCTTGTGGCCATGACCCAGCACATTAAGGAGATATATTTTGAAGCTTAGTTTTAAAAACGTAATGTTATTTGTAAAAAAGAAATGTAAAGCATGTTTTCTTTTATGCCTCATGAGTAGACGTAAGATGTATGCCTAATACTTGCCTTCCTGTCTTTAATGCAATCTTACCCTCCACTCATTATTGTGAACGGAATTTGCTATTGTGGTGGTTTGAAAAATCACCATAACTGAATATATATAATACACACTATTCTTCCAGATGATGATGTCTGGCCATCAAACTATTCTTCCATTGCTCTCTACTCAACCTATCTCATGCTTTAGTCTGGGCTCCTGACTACAAGTCCCACAAGTCTTTACTTTGAAACCTTGGTCAGGCAAAGGTTGGAAAGGAGCCAGCCTGGACGCAAAATAATACAAGCAACTGCAGTCTACGAAGGGAAAAAGTAGATCAGTGTGACAAAATGGATTCTGCCTTGCAAGGGTACATGGGTGAGTAGGAGTAAAATGGCCCACTCAACCTCACACATCAACAAACCAAAACACAATGCAATCATCAAGGTAACACAGGGACAATAATCAAGAGATATAACTTTTGCCCTTGGTGGTAACGCTGGCTGAGGGAAGGCTATATTCTCAGGAAGGGTGTTATTGTGAACCAGTAGTGACCCAAACAACACAGTATCACAGTCCAAAATAAATGGAATGTCAAAAGAATTATAAACACTTTGATAAAACACACCATTTGCACGTAGAACAAAAAGAGATTACTGTACAAAAACCAACCACAAAGGAAAGAACAGAGAAGATGCGACAGGCTAGAGAAAGTAGCACGCTGAGTGTAGTTCCAGCGGTGGGAGGTAAGGTACTAGCATAAAAAACGAAATTGGGTTGAAAGCAGCAGCGATCATGACCTAACCAATCTCTAGGGCTGAAGTGGACCATGGGGGCAGTTCAGTGTCACAGTACCTGGATTCAGTTCTTGGTGGGCTGATATATCAGACCTCGGTTCTAACGTTGATTCAAGCTGATCAGGCTCAGGTAGGCATGTAGGATCGTGGAGGCCCTGGCAGCAAGCGGGCGTTGAGTCGGGTTGAATGCAGGTGCTGTGTGTGATCAAACGGTGGGAGTTCAATGATGCAGGTCCAGGTGGTCCCAGTAATGTATCACATTTGGCCAGGCTGGTAGAGGTCGGCGAGTGACACTCCAGTGGTTCGAGTTGACCAGCGATGGTCGTTGAAGTGGTGATCGAGGGTGCTATTGCAGTCAATGAGGTGGCGGTTCTCATGCTAGCTGATATGAACCGTGGTTGTAATTTGCGGGTACAGTCAGCGAGTGCCCCCCAGAGATTCGGTTCAGTTTCCAGCATTTAGCTGAGGTTTTGGGCATAGCAGCGGCAAGCTAGTTTAGATGCAGTACAACAGGCTGGCTGGTTGGAGGAACACAGACAACAGCATCAGTGCCTTCCCTATTGATTGGTCAGTATGCAGTGTGAGAAACCTGAGGGCGTCCTCACATTTCAGGTGGCCAGGGAAAGGCCACTGCTGTTGGATCCTGACCCTGGGGCGGGGGGAAAGATGCGTGGAAGGACCACTGGGTGGAGGGTCCTTGGGGAGTGGGGAGAGAATACCCGCAGGTGAGACATGGTATCCCCTTTTCCTGAATAATGACCAACCCTTCCCTCCCCTTGCCTTTATAGGTGGCTATCAATCACCTCCCTTCTTTTCCAGCAAAACACTCCCTAGTACCCACAAGTTGTATACCGGAACGAGGAAGAGACCAACTAGGAATTCACAACTTTTCTTTATTGATACACCTCTGTACGAACACCACTATGGTACTGAGATGAGGAGATGGACAACAAGAGCAATGCAGATTACCCAAACCAGTGCTGAACGGTCTAGTTGTTGTGAACCCAATTCACATGGAGGGAGGTTTAAAAGTCCCAAACTGAGAGAAGAACAGAGAACATTTTGGGAGCTGGAGGAGCAGACTCCCGAATGCCAGAGGGACGGCGAACCCAGAAGAAAGGTGGCGTGGCAAAAAAGAAGCGCGAGGTGTGCAACCGGCTACTGAGTGTACGCAGCAGTATGCAGAGCTTCCAGGAACGAGAAGCCGCACAGAAGAGGTGAGCCGTGATGGTTAGAGGTTTTGCTCCAAGACCAGGAGAAGCCACTGGGAAGAAACAGCAAGAAGCTCTGTGTGAGAGCAGAGCCGTGGCAGCTAGAAGCTTTTCTGCAAAGCCGTGAGAAGCCACCAAGCAGAGGCAGTGAGACGGTGCATGAGAAAAGAGGACTGTGGTGGACAGATGCTCTGCTGCCAAGCCAGGGAGAGCAACCGGTGAGTCTGCCAGAAAGGGGGGGGAGGCCCGGACACAGCGAATGGGTTATCAGACCCTTATAGACATTCTATGGAACACTAAAAGCGAATGAAGTGAAATATTGATTTTTAATACCAAAGCTGAAAGGAAACGAATATTGCAAAAATCCAAATATGAATAGAAAATGTGGACGAGAAGTATAGGAATCTTATAAGCCCTGTGAGAAGTGATAAAAAGGGGATATTGCAGAGAAAATAAGCATGAGTAAAAGATGGATAAGTAAAGAAGAGTTATATTAAGAAATACGCTTTGGGCTCAAGCAAAATCAAATCTGGTGAAACCAAGGAACTGTGTTTCATGAATCTGAGAAATACTTGAGCTAACAAGAGGGGCTGGGACACGCCACCTGCTTGGGAAGAAACCAAAGTGTGTGTAAGAACCTAGGAAAGGGGTTTATGATGAACAGTATGAATTGTGCAATATCAAATACCAAATTGATTGGAACTTTAAGGGGCAAAGCTACGAGCTGATGTAATTGAAAAGTCAAATTGTCCAATTGAAAGCAAAAGATTAAATGAGAGGTCAAGAGTATAAGAGCATGACAGAAAGGTTGGGAATCAAAAAACCCACCACAAAGTGAACTTTATGAATAAACCAAGTGAATGTGAATCTGTACACAGAGGCAGATACAGAAGAACCTTTGTGGGCTGAAGAGCATGAGGTTCCTGGTTGCGCGAACTGTGATGAGTGGACCATGTGGTATGACAACTGTGCCTAGACCAGGGAGCCCTTCATTGTGAAAGCCAAAGACATTGTGAAACAAACCAAGAAGGAACACTGTGAATGAACTGTTAATGCCATCCCGAAGGAGTGTCAAGTTGACCTGGAGTTGTGCTAAACATTGAAAGACTGCGACCATTATAGGTTGCTACATTGCTACATTGAAGTCTTGGGGAAGGGAACCCTGAGACTTGATGAATTGCAATGCTGTCTTGGGAACAGAGCCTCAAGACCCTTTTCTTTTTAACTGTGTTGCCTTAAGCTTGGGGAAGAGAACCCCAAGGATTGAGTGTAACTGTATTGCCTTGAACTTGGGGAAGGGAACCTCAAGGATTTGTGGAACCTTTTTGGAACTTGGGGAAGGGGAGGTGTAGAGGAGGCTAAGGGCTGGAAGAAGCTGAGAACTTTGTGTTAATCACCATTTCTTTTATTATTGACATCCCTTCACATTGTTTAGCTTTTGTTGTGAGGGCAGTTTTGGACAAAGACAGACTTTTAAGTTGAACTTTCGAACTCAAACTTTCCTTAGTTTAGTTCAGGTAGGGAAATCCCACCTTAGCATAGGGCAAGTTGCCCTTCAACCATCCTGACATTTGATTTAATAAACTACCTTATTTTGAACTTTAAATCTGTTGTCTCTGTATTGCTTCCGGATGCCTTCATAGCGAGGAACACAGAGAAACTGGTTTAGTGTGAGAGAACAGAGAACCTCGGCTAGGTCTAGCCCTCTGACTGCTGTGAGGCCTTTGCAAAGGACTCAAGGACAGGATGCTCTGGTTCAGGGTCTGCTCTTCTGGCACAGAAGATCCCTGCAGAATGTTTAGTCCTGGTCCACAGCACAGGTCACTCCTGATGTTCCCTGGGAGTGGTTAGGGGACAGATCTTCCGTCTGTCTTTGATAGCTGGTCCCAAAGGAATTCCAGGTGAGAATGTACAGAATGTCTCTTCAGTCTTAAAGGATCCTTGAGGAACTGAGGGAATTCTGCTGAAGGTGTGTGAGGCTCCTTTTTTAAGGGCGCAAGTCCTCAGGTGATTGGTCATTTATGTGAGTAACCAAACTATAAACTTAGGTTAAAATATCTCCTTTATAATACGTACCATTATTTTGCAGGTACACTGATAGCTCACACAAGCGCTACCAGTTTATAGCTTTCATCCAGGCGCTTAAGCACCCTAAACTTCCTTCTTTACCCCAGAGCCCAGGAACAGAATTGTGCTCATGATTTTATTTTCTAATTAAGATATGTTTGTGTTTAAGTACTGAGTTTTTGTAAAATAACAAGGTGTATACTAACATATTTGTGTAATGATTGTTTATTTATAGAGCCTGGCCTGAAGGACATAGTGTTCGAAATGCTTCGGCAAAGGACCTCTGCACGCCAATAATGAAATATGAACAATGAAAAATGAAAGAGAAGTTTCTTTCACCCACAGTATAATGGGTCTATTATATCCATTGTATCAGTAATATTGTTTTATAATAAGTGTTATGTATTATAGCCCGCAGATTGAATATAGCCCGGAATTTAATTGAAGCTGCATACCTCCGCCGCCCATTACAGCCCGGAAAACACACTTGCCGCCTGGAAGGAAATAGCATTGTTTTTCCTCATCCCCTGTGTCCCATTCCGGGCCTTCAATAGTTAATATTCTGCGTTGCCTTGCCAGCGTGCCTGATGTGGCCCCACCCCCTCATGGAAGCAATCTAAAAAGATGCGTTCTTTTTGGTCGCCGTCTTCATAATTCACCCGTGTGCTATACCGCACCGGCAATACTGTATTTGCCATAGGGTATCTGCTGACTGTACTGTGCTGAGCATGCCTAACATGACCCCGCCCCCTCACCCATCATAAAAAGAAAGCTTCTCTTTTGTCCTCTGCTCTCCTATTACACCCGCGTCTCATTCTGCACCGGCAATTGTTTATCTGCCATAACAAAACACTTTCTTTTGGACCACATAACAGTGAAAATGCTGAAACACAAAAATCGATCTACAAAAGTAAGTAAAGTTTAAACAGTGTTGAATCCTGGCAGTAACAACCTGCTAAATGTTTTTGAAACAGTATTTATGGCTCATATGAAGAAACACTATATTTACATTTGCAACTACTTTAGCCCCACATTTCCCTGCATGAAAAAAAATACTCACACCTGCAGTTACTTTCTACAATTAGAACACCCTTCTGGTATTTTTTCTTAAATAAAATACTGGGGGTGTTCTAATAGCTTCTTAGACCTGCAGCTCTGGCCGTAACGGGCGTTATGGTCTCTCATACCTCATTAACTTGGTCTTCAGGGCCCATAATGCCCGGTACGGCCCATGCTCTAGGTCTATAAAGCTTTAATAAAAGATCAAGACCCCAAGCACCCGTATACTCCTCCCAACATAAGCCTCTTCTAGTGCCGGACGACCAATATTGATCAATAATCGAATTGGTTTCTGTTTCATTAAACACAGAATTAAGGAGACATGTGCAATTCAAATCTCCCGCCACCATGATGTTATGTTGGTGACCTGCACCCAACCAATTGGTAAAAATATTACCCAATTATTCAAGAATGGAATCTACATTAGTTATTGCAAAGTATGTGATTTTCGTGCTTTGCAAGTGAAGTGTCCAAAACAGGTTCATTAGTTCATGGAAGTCAAACATTCACATATGGTTGCACCTTGCTATATGACAAGAACTGGAAAAAGCTGGTCAAGTGCAGAAATTGCAGACTAAAATCCGACTTCCACCCCTCAACCAAAATGTAGCAGTGCCTGAATTGTCAAAACTGCCAGCCTGCTGATATTTCAACATTGCCATCCCGAGTGAGTTGGTGCTCAGGGTACGTGCTTAAAAGAAAAGCACTCATGTTTTACCAAGATATATAGTGCTGGTTCATATATAAAGGTTACCATTGATATATTGAACAACACAGACCATCACTTGTTTTTTTGCGTACTAATACTAACAACACTTGAAAATCATGGATTTTTCTGAACGCAGGCTATGTCTCGATACATGCATATTCCTGGTAGCTTCAAATCTGTCTTCACTATCTATGCTGTGGTATGTGTGCCCCATCTTCTAGATTTCAATCGGTCTCCTGAATTCATACTTAACCCCTCCTCTATTCCATCAGGCTATTAATATGAGTGCTGAGTCTATTCTGGGGTACATGGACCTTTTTTTTGTCATACAACTACCAATCTGTGCCCAGAATCTACGCTACATCCTCGTGGCTGCTATTGTTAGAATGTGTCCTACTACTTTGCTAGAACACAAGTATCTGCATCATGAACTGCTAATGATACCCTTGAAATCTAACGGGCTTATTATTCGGATTCTATGGCAAGTCAGGAGGCTCCTATTATGCATTAGCTTTCTTTACTCTGACATACACAGCAGCAAAGAAAATAAAAATTTTATAAAACTTTTCTGTAAATTTTTGTAACACAACTTCAACAAATCACATTTATAAATGTCCCATTCCAAAATGGCGGACAGATCATGCCCCCCTGGTAGCCAATGGGCATACAGCCAAGTCCATAAATGTCCTTTCCTCCAATAACAAATCCTCTTTCTTTGCTGCTGACTAACACAGCTAAGTTACTCCTCTCTAGTTCGTGCCTTACTGTGCAGTGTTTAGAGGATAGCGTGTTATTTAGTGTTTGCTTCACTTCATATTGTTAGAATTGTGTGTTTTATACAGTGCGGTACAAATTGTCATTTTAATTTGGTGCTTTGTAAGAAGCGTTTGTTTGAACGCTGACCTCAGGTCAAGAGTGTTGCTTTGTGCCGCCGCTCCGTGTGGAGCGTGCGCTTCCTAATTGATTTACTGATAGTTGCAAGACGTTCACGCCGCCTTACATTGTTACAATTTCTTCGCGTCCAGGCAGCGACGCGTGCAGTGAATTCCCTCATGAGAGGGTTTCTGTTTTGTTAGCCGGGCCTTCCAGAGCGTTCGCACTCATTTCAGCAGCCGGGCCCGTGACGCGTGCGGCTTGTTAAAAGAAGCTTAGCTTCTTGCCATCACGCGTCAAGGCAAATAGAGTTTACTGCCTTGTTTTTTCCACACGCACCGCGTGTTTATCTCAATACTCTGCTCGCGTATGATAAGAGGCACTCAAGCTGGGCCTGCCTGTTGTGCCGGGGTTGTGTAAAGGTGCAGGAGCGTTCCCACATTTTATAGGCACCAAAAAGAAGTGGTTTATGGGTTTATTTCATTCTATTTCCCTTTAGGTGATTTTGAGTGCTCCTTTTTTGCTCAGCCTGCTCGGCTGTTCCACTCCTTTCACCCTGCTTGGGTGTGTGTAACGCCTGCTCGGCTGTCACCAGTGTTCACACCCAGTTGGGGGTGTATACAGTTAATTGTATAAACCTGCTCAGCTATTTTGGGGTGCTTTAGCACACAGCCTGCTCGGCTTTCTGGTTTGGAAGTTTTCACACTTCTGTGGTGACCTATGATGGATAAGTCTGGAATGAGTAAGAATATGGTCCCTACTTTACCTGATGCCAGTACTCAAGTACGGTCTTCTAAGAAAACAGATAATGGGGGGGATCAGGCGAATCAACAGCCTTCAGTGGCGCTAGCTATACAGTCATCCATTGATTCAGCCTTGTCTGGCCTTAATAACACGCTGGCCTCAGCATTTGACAGGCTAATTAACCGCATAGCGGATTTTCACCCTCCTCAAGGTGCTGGTCCCTCTGTAGAGCCCCTAGCTCCAAGAAAGTGTACTAGAAAAACGAAACACATTTCAGGACAACTCAGTCCTTGCCCAGTCACTTCCCCCGAGTCTTCCCCTAGTGGAGCCCAAAAGCGCAAGCGGGATGAATCTCAGCCCCTTTCCTCAACCCCTTGGGTGTCTTATGCGCACCTCACCACACAGGTATCCCCTATTCCTATTTCTTCCTCCGATTCTTCTGAGGACTCAGATTCGCCCCCTTAAAGGCGTAAGAGGAAAGTTGCTTCTGCCCCCAAGCAGGAAGGTCCTGTGTTGGACATTAATGGGATCCCCTTTTTTGATCCTGCCCTCATTTTGCACCCCAGATCAACAAAGTGGCAACCCTCTCAAGAGATTGCCTCTTTCCTCGAGTATTGGTCAGGCGTCCGCTGCCAAAGGGGGACAGGAACAAATTAAGATCTGAATGCCCGAGGCCAGTCCTGCAGGACAAGGTGGCGTGTACTCCTGATATTGATCAGCCCATGGCAGTTTTCTTGACTCAGAAGGGCAAAGTACCCAGAAAGGGGGTGGACAAGGCCTGGCGCAGCGGTCAGGATAAGCTCTTAGATGTTCTGGGTCCTGTGACTCAGATTTTTGAAATGGCGGAGGAGGCGGCGGCCTCCAATTCCCCTGTGGATGTTAACATGTTAAGGGGTTGGATACAGAGAACTGTCTGCCTGCTCGGCAATGCCAATGCGGCTATATCAAAAGAAAGGCGCAAGTCGCTGCTAATGAGACTGGACTCAAAGCTGGCGGATATGTCTGAGAAGGAAGCAGGCCCTTCCGCTCAGGGAAATTTGTTTGGAGAAAGTTTTCTCAAAGATTTGTCTGCGTATGTCCATACCATTGCGGCCTTGGATAAGGCCCAGGCCAACATAAAGAAAGTTTTCACGCAAAAGGTTTTCCCCAGGGCCGGAGGAGGTAGAGCCTGCTCTTCCGGCCGCTTCTCCCAGGGCCATTCCCGCCCCCGTCATTTTGCCTCATGAGGTGCCCAGAATTCATCCTCTGCTCGAGGTGCATACACCCAGTTCTTCCCTCAACAAAATATGGGTTGGAGAGGACGTGGTGGCAGAGGTACCAGGAGGTCCAGAGGAGCTTCAGGTATTTTTCTCGAGTGTTAAAAGTTTTTTCCCACAAAGGTCTAGGGGGCAGGCTGGCCAGGTTTCTCTCACAGTGGAAATCCCTCACATCGGACCCCTGGGTGTTGCAGACAGTCGAAGGTTATCGCATAGTTTTATTCCCCTCCTTGCCAGTTGTCAGTTCCCACCCCTTTGGTTCTGGACAGGGTAAAGCAGTCACTAATAGATGTGGAGGTCCAGGACCTCATCTCCAAGGGAGCGGTGGTACCGACCTCTTACAGGGCATCTCAGTTTCTGAGTACCATATTTCTAGTCCCAAAACCGGATCAGGGGTTCCGCCCAGTGATAAATCTAAAAGCCCTCAATTCCTTTGTGGTTTACCACCACTTCAAGATGGAGGGAATTCACCTTCTCATGGACACCCTCCTTCCGGCAGATTGGATGGTCAAGCTGGACCTCAAGGATGCTTACTTAGTGGTTCCCGTGTTCCCTCCACACCAGGAGTTCCTCCAGTTTCAGTGGGGGGGGGTCGGGTTTGGCAATTTGCATCCCTTCTGTTCGGCCTGTCTTCGGCCGCATGGTGCTTCACCAAGTTGATGAGGCCTATGATGGCTCTTCTCAGGTCCAAGGGGATCAGAATCATTACATAGCTAGACAACATGCTCCTGTTAGCCCAGGACTCTCAGGTTTTGCTCTCTCATCTGGAGTTTACGGTAACTCTTCTTCAGAGCCTGGGGTTTGTGCTAAATGCCGCAAAATCCATATTGAAGCCTAGGCAATGTATCCAGTTTCTAGGCTTCGATATAGATTCAAAAGATTGCATCCTTCTCCTCCCAGACAGCAGGCTAGCCAAGATCAGGAAGGAGATCTGGGTATCCTCAAGAGGGACAAAATCTCTCTGAGGTTATTAGCCAGAATAGTGGGGATGTTGTCTGCGTCCATCCAAGCTATTTTCCCAGCCCCTCTTCATTACAGAGCGTTGCAGCGTCTGGGTGCGACATGTGCGCAGATGTCTTTCTTACTCTCAAATGGTGGAACTGTCCCCGGAGGCCAGGTTGGAACTACTTTGGTGGCTCCAACACATGGAGGCCTGGAATGGGAAAGCAATTTTTGCTCCTTCCCCGGATGTAGTTCTGGGGTCCGATGCCAGCAGAGCAGGTTGGGGAGCCAGACTGGGTCAGGTCTCCACGGGGGGAAAATGGTCAGAGGATGAGAGAGAACTCCATATCAATTGTCTGGAATTGTTAGCGGGATCTTTTGCAGTCCGCAGTTTCCTCAAGGATCAGGGGAATTGTTGTGTGCTCCTACGAATGGACAATGTCTCAGCAGTGAGATATGTCAATCATCTGGGAGGAACCAGGTCCAAGGTCCTAGCGGATCTGGCGAAGCAGTTTTGGCATTTCTGTCTGGACCGCAATATTGTGTTAAGAGCAGAACACCTTCCGGGCATCAGCAACGAGGTAGCGGATTGGAACTCCAGACACCTCCAGAACAAGAGCGATGGATGTTAGACAGGGGACTCTTTGCCAAGATAGAATACCTTTGGGGTCCGTTTACAGTAGATCTGTTTGCCTCGAGGCTAAATTGTCAGGTGCCCAGGTTCTTCAGTTGGAGACCAGATCCTGGCGCTCTAGCTACTGATGCCTTTCTAAAGGATTGGTCAGGTCAGAGGCTGTACGCCTTTCCTCCTTTTGCCATGATCGCCAGAGTATTGGTTCAAGTACGCAGGCAAGAGGTCATGTTAATGATTCTGACCCCCTTTGGCCTTCCCAGATATGGTTTCCGGCTCTCCTAGAGCTCTCAGTAGACATTCCTCGTCTTCTTCCCTTTCATCCTCAGTTACTAACAAACCGGGGAGGGTTTCCTTATGGCGTGGAAGATTTCAGCGCTTACTGGTGCTTCCGAGGCCTTTCGCAGGACTCTAGGTCAGTCATCAGGGACTCTTGGGCCCCCTCTAACAAGTTGGGATACTCTTCAGCGTGGAACCGCTGGACTAGCTCGTGTGTGGTTAGGCACCTCAATCCCATTTCTGCCCCTCCTGTAGAAGTGGTTAATTTCTTAGTAGGTTTATTTAAAGAAGGCAAAGCTTACAGAACCATTAATGGCTTCAGGTCTGCTATCTCAGCAGGTCACCTGTTGGTAAAAGGGGAACCAGTAGGTAGACACTTCTTGGCACGTAGAGCTCTCAAGTCTATTCGTATTAAAATCTCTCCAAAGCCTAAATATTCAGTCCTTTGGGATGTTAATTTAGTATTGGATCTCTTTGGAGCCTGGCCCCCTAATGAAGATCTGTCTTTGCAACAACTTTTTTCCAAATTAGCAATGCTGTTGTGCCTGGTGTCTATTAAAAGAGTGTCCGATATCAGAGCTTTAGATGTGGATAACAAAATGTTTACCCCTCAGGGAGTTACCTTTTTTGTTTCACGAAGAACAAAGTGAATGACTTCCTTGATATCTTATCCAGCCTTCCCTGAAAACAATAAATTGTGTGTTATAGCATGTTTAAAATGTTTTGAGTTGAAAACTGAAAATCTGCGACCTCCTAATACCTCTCAGCTGTTGATTTCCTATAGGAAACCCCATAAACCGGTATCCCCTTCCACTTTGGCCAGATGGGTTAAATGGGTTATGCGGGAGGCGGGAGTTGACACTTCCTCTTTTGGTCCCCATTCTGTTAGTGGTGCTATGGCCTCTAAGGCCGCCTTTTTGGGCGGCAGCCTAGAACAGATCCTTAAAGCAGCCGATTGGTCAAGAGAGTCAACTTTCAAAACGTTTTATCATAAACGCATTGCTCACGTAGCGGTTGATGTTCTGCAAGGGTTTTGAACTTGCATAATAGGAGCCTCCTGTCTTGCCATAGAATACCTAATCCCCCACACTATCGCAAGATGGGGGTTTAGATTCTATTAAAGACAAGGAGGCGAATATTATACCACCCACCAACCCTAAATGTGTTCTGGTTGTTTCAGATTTCGGGTGAGAGGTCCTGCTTTAAGGAGATTGGTTCGGTTGAGAAGGTTCAAGTTCGCCTGGTGCATGGAATCATCGTTCATGAAATTGTGTGAAGGATTGCTGCAGTAAAATATCTTCAGCATAAAACAGCATCAGAAAGAGGATTTGTTATTGGAGGAAAGGACATTTATGGACTTGGCTGTATGCCCATTGGCTACCCAGGGGGGCATGACCTGTCCGCCATTTTGGAATGAGACATTTATAAATGTGATTTGTTGAAGTTGTGTTACAAATATTTACAGAAAAGTTTTATAACATTTTTATTTTCTTTGCTGCTGTGTATGTCAGAGTAAAGAAAGCTAATGCATAATATTCGCCTCCTTGTCTTTAATAGAATCTAAACCCCCATCTCACGCTAGTGTAGTGGATTAGGTATTCCAGCAAGGATGAAAATGGGACTTGAAGCAAGTACCCATGCTTATTCTGATCAATGCCGTGGCAGCATATCCAGCTTTCGATGGATCCCTGGATCTCTTTATTTCTTTGATTTGGATAGAGCACCAAATGCGTCTGTACCCCTAGCCCCGAAAAAACCTTAAGATGGACTGCACACAGCTTCTGGCTGTGGTTTGTTCATTAACTCACCCACTGACTGCCCAGTCGATTCTAATTGATATGGCCATTCCCAACCACTACGTCAAACATTGTGTTGTAAAGGGTCTACCAATGGTTTTTCAAAGCAGTCACCTGAGTTAATGGCTTAATTGCAGCTGTAAATGTTCTACTGGTGTAATAAAAAGCCTTAACCGGGTGTGCCTTCAGCCACTTGGTTTAGAAGCAGTGTTTCCTCTAACCTGTTCCTTGAAATGAGGTCCTGTTAAAAACATGCTCTGGCAAAGGCAACAATAACTAATCCCCCACACTAACGTGAGATGGGGGTTTAGATTCTATTAAAGACAAGGAGGCGATTATTATGCATTACAATCTTTACTCTGAAACCACAGCAGCAAAGAAAAAAACTTTTACAAACAAAAAAAGTTGAAAAGAACAGAACTAAATAGAGTTCAGTGTCAATGTAAGGGGAGCTCCCCAATCCATCATGGCGGACAGGTCATGCCCTGCAGGGGACCAATGAGCGGGGACCCTTCCTTATATAAGTCCATTACTCAGATCCCAACCCCTCTTTCTGTAGCTGACTTGAACCAGACGTCCACTGCACCGATCAGATGATAAACGATGAAGGCAAATCCAGCGAAGCTCTCGTACTACGCACTCCATAACTTGAAACTGCGAGCCACCCTCCTGATCAGAACCTCAACTCGTAGCTGTAAAAAACAAGCAAGAAGGGTGGGTGGATGGGAAAAACAACAAACCAAAGAATGTTCTCTCTTGAACCATCTGTGCACATACGTGTCAAAACTGTCATATCATATTATATCCAGGGTGGGTGGGTGGGATAATAATCGCCTCCTTGTCTTTAATAGAATCTAAACCCCCATCTCACGTTAGTGTGGGGGATTAGTTATTCTATGACAAGACAGGAGGCTCATATTATGCAAGTTCAAAGCCCTTGCATCCCAATAGCACAACATAATCAATACAATAGACAATGTAATAAAATAATAGGAAAGAAATGTTTTAAATGCTTTCATTAAAGCAATCAGCTGACTGCAAGCGAATTGCCCAAGACTAGGCTGCCCCAATAACCAACTTAAAAGGCATAGCCAAATCCACTGTAAGAAAAACAGGAAGATGTGCTAATTCCAGCGACCCATCCAGCCACCAAACCAACTGGTTAAAAAGAAATAAGACTCATCCGTTGTCCAATCAAACCTTAAAACAGTCAAGCTCACACCCTCTTTGGGAACCTGGATAGCAAACCAAAGAAAAGAAGCACCAGCTCTCCTGGAGATAAAGAAAGTACCCCATAGGGGTGAAAGTTTTGTAGGGCTCCCTCCCATGCGTTAAAGGAAGATATTGTAGTAGCAACAGAGCATGTTCCATAACTACACTGGGAAAACTAAGTGGGAGTAAAAGGTAATTTAATCATTTGTAAGAGGACGACCCATCCTGAGCGGAGCAGAAAACAACATACTAACCCCCAATGTCTTAAGACATATCTGTATACTAAGGAAGGATGACTTCTGGAGACAGAAGCAGAATTGAAGAGAGAGGGGCCACACCAGAGAAGCTGAACCTGTCACCCGGCAACACGGAGACCCACAGACCCCCCGCGTTCGCTTAAAAGGACACTGCTACCATGACAAAAGGCAGATATTTACCCACCTGACCCCTAAGAGGCCAAACATTGCAAGGAGAAAAATGTATTTTACAACCAATCGTTCCCATTATATTGATATGTAAACTCCTTTATATATATGCCCGGTGCTTGAACCTTGTTCTCTCCTCTCCGGGTGATAAAACCCTAGAGGATCAAAAACTAACCAAAGGAGAACCCCTAAATTCCAAAGTCTTAGCAAGACTGAACTGCAAAGAACCGATCGCTAAGCAGTTAAACTGAAGTTGCATACCAGAAGAGGTCTAACCTCTATTTCATCCAATTTGAAGATCCCTGAAGCTCACAGCACCCTGAGCTGGCATCGCATTGCAAAACAAACTCTTGTGAAAACCCAAAGGTCCACCTGCCATGCAGGTGACCAGGAGAAACAAGCCATTAACTAAATATATATCCCAGCCCACTGGGAATCGCACTGACAGACACCTTCTGATAGTTAATGTAGAGACGCTGGAACGCATCGTGATAGAGGGTCATAATAATCTGATGGGAGATTAGTATCACTCCCAGACCCCACTATCCCACCGAGGGATATTGAGATTTCCCCAAAGGAGGGGGACCCTCCCCCCATATCCAAGGGAAAAAACCTTGCAACCCCAGAAGAAGGCTACCCTGAGGACCATATTAAAGCTCTGCTGTACACCGCTAAGAGAAAACTAAATACACGCTTGTACTTTAACCAACCCTTGACCGTGGACGGGTCCCCCTTAGTTTATTGAAATATCAGGAATTAGCGCAAAGGAAAGTAACTGACAGGAGGGAAAAGCTCAGCGCGAGTATCATGATGCAATCTCCCCCAGGGATGGCGAAAAAAGGAATGAGGGGGGAAAGAACTCTGGGATAATTATCAATGCCCCGTAAATGACAGGTTGTGCAATAAACCTGGGACCACAGACCCCTCAAACCCTGAGGTCCGAGTCTCTGAATCCGTGAGAGGCTGACTGGCCACTAAGGGAATCAGGGGAAGGAAAATCAAGCACTACAACGAACAGAGTGTGGTGTGAGGTGTTCACTTATCGATCTCAGCAGGATAAAAGACTGATTTAGACCCTTCCCAATTAGGGACCTGTATCCATACGGTCAGCACGGATGTGAAAACCCCCATTCTATCCTCTGCACTGTAGAAAAATAAAATATGTCTATATATATATAAATATATATATACCCAATGAAAGAGGTTAATCAACGCTCTAGAGGGTACCGAAGCCTGCTTGAACTCCACGAGCAGAGGAGAAATTGCAACACCTGTTAGACGGTTAGCTGAACCACAGGCCAAGCCTTGGGAGGAATCCCTGGGCAGGCGCCCTAAAATCGTTATTAGGCAACTCGTCTGTTAGATAGCATCAAGTGTTTCCAAACACCTCCTCCAAGTAGAACCTGGTTGCTGAACTTGCCATGCCCCACAACGGAACAGTTCCTCTCGAGCTGACCCTGTCTCCACCAATAGTACCAATAGAATAATGAATGTCCAAAGGGACCAATAGTAAGGGAAACACATCCCCATAAAGAGAGCTTCAAGCCCTGCAGACCTCAATAGAGGCATAACGCAACCTGTTTTCTTCCTCATGTTAGGAGAAAATACTGCAGCTTAATAAGCACAGGTATAGGGTGGAGCAATTGATATCGGGAAAAACAAACCTAAGGAAAGGACTGAGTTGTCCTGAAACTAACCAAGGAAAGGGCAACAGAATTTTAACTAAAAAGGCGAAGGTGAACACCAGCGGCTAGAGAGGAAGTTACAACCTCCCACATGGGTCTGTATACAACAACCTCCACACACTCTTTTCTTTAAAGGACTTAATACATAAATAAATATATAAATAAATATATAATATGTCCAAGAAGAGGGGAACGCCCTCACAGGGTCTGGACCCCCAGCCCGTATAGAAGCTGATACTTATCGAGCTATGCGGGCTACTGAGCATTCTAAAAATGCAAATGTGATCCAGTCATCACTTAAATCTAGTGGTTATCAAAAGTACACTGAGTAAGTGCGTCTCAACTGCTCACCCTAGCAGGGTGTGGCAACCAGCAGTACACGAGGGAGTTCCTCGCAGTAGAAACCAGGCAAAGCCTGAAAACCAAGCAGGTTATGGCGTGCTTACAGAAAGACAATGACCTCTGCCATATGCAGCACTTAAACAAAGTTGCCAACCTTAAGGGAGGAAAATACTGAGCAAGTACACCTCCAACTGCTCGCCCGAGCAGGTCGTGATAACCAGCAGTACACGAGGGGGTAACCTCCCATTAGCACTCAGGCAGAACCGGAACCAGAGCCGGTTATGGCACAGCAACAGCCATATGCAGCACGCAACAAAGGTGCCTACTTTGAGCGAGGAATACACTGAGCACGTGTACCTCGAACTGACCACCACAGCAGTGTGTGGAACCAGCAGTATACGAGGGGCCACCTCGCAGCAAAAACACCGGTAAAACCTGCCACCGAGCAGGTGACGGTACCCCTCCAGGGAGAATATTGACATCTGCCCCCAGCCGCACGTAAAGAAAAAACTGCCAAGTTTAAGGGAGGAATACACTGAGCCAATATACCTGAAACCGCTCACCCCAGCAGGGTGTGGAAAAAACCAGCATTAGACGAGGGTTAACCTCGCAATAGAACTCAGGCAGAATCTGAAACTGGAATAGGTATTGCCCCTACAGTGAAGGCAAATCACCCAAGCCCTGAGTAGCACTGAAATAAATAAATAAAAAGCAGCAGAATGGCAGCGTATGAGGCTCTTCAAGAGGCGAACTGGTGCAAATATAGGCTGAAAGTATCAATTAAAACACCACATAAAATAACTATTTTTAAATATAACTATTTTTAAATATATAAATACACACATGTCAATACAGATAAATAAAGGTATAAATGCACATCCAAATGTGTACACTGCCAATGGCGGCAGCGAACCCAGGTCCCTCTGCATGGAAAACCTTTAACCTTCCCTTTGAGCTATGACGTCTGTGCACTGCAACAGAAGCCTTTCTGAACCATAAACACCTAATATATAAATATATTAAAGGATAATAGCTCAAGACCAAGAAAACATGGCGTTTCAATGCAAGAGAGGGAACAGCACACGTAGTGGAAATGCTCAAGAAAGAGCTCCACCAACGAAATGAGGGCCTAGGGAACTGCCTCCCAGCAGGGTCCTAGCATGCATGCATCTCAATCCAAACGCGAGCCGCATCTAAAGAAAACACACGCGATGCGTTTTAAATTAACATTTATATATAGCGCTACGAACCCTCAGGTATTAGCGCTGCTTAAAATGAGCTTGGAAGGAGGAAAGGATGAGTGTGGCCCCGCCGGGATTCGAACCTGCGTCAGCAGGCTCTGCACCCAAGTCAAAGCGAGCGCTCTACTCGCTGCGCCACATTCCCATCCCTGTGAAGGGGAAAATGAATGTATTAGGAGCCGCATTAGAGACGTGACGTGACCAAGCACGTGTGCAATGCGCTGCCTCCGGGGACTGGAGGCAGCCGTACACGGAAACCCAGCCTTCCCCAGAGGGGAAGAATGTCAAAGAACACGTGGGCAATGCACGGCGGCTCCAGGCCACACCAAAAATAAACAAACTTTCCTTTAGGGGAAAGAATGTTAAGCATTTTATAGGGACACGTGGACCATGCGCGCTGGTTCCGGGGACAGGAGGCAGCCGCCTCAAGATAAACAAACTTCCCCTGAGGGGAAAAATTCCACGTGTCGCTGCCTGAGGTTTATGAGCAGGCGAAGCGACTGTAATTACCAGCGCTATAAATCAAATTCAATACATAAAGCAACAGAAAATAACATTCTAAACTCCATAAATTCCACACAAAGGTAAGAACTAGGAGGAGTAACTTAGCTGTGGATTTCAGCAGCAAAGAAAGAGGGGTTGGGATCTGAGTAATGGACTTATATAAGGAAGGGTCCCCGCTCATTGGTCCCCTGCAGGGCATGACCTGTCCGCCATGATGGATTGGGGAGCTCCCCTTACATTGACACTGAACTCTATTTAGTTCTGTTCTTTTCAACTTTTTTTGTTTGTAAAAGTTTTTTTCTTTGCTGCTGTGGTTTCAGAGTAAAGATTGTAATGCATAATATGAGCCTCCTGTCTTGTCATAGAATTGTGTCTTGTGTATGGATTTTAGATAGCTATTTGTCAGGCACTGCTATCATATTCCCAGGTACTCGCACCATTTCTTTTAGCTGTTGCCATCTTATGGCAGTGCCTATCTCATGCTTGCAAAAAGAAAAACATGTTGGCTTTGCCAATTATTGTTTTTCTTTGCATTCTGGGACTTGGAGTCCTGCATTTGTTGTGGGAAATCCATGAATACAAGTCCCAGAAAGCAAAGAAAATACAGTACTGCATTAAAATGTGCCGTATGGACTGGAACATGCTGGCATCTAAGTCAACAGAATCTAGTACCAACTGCCTTAACAATGTATTAATTTTTTACTTTCATGAATGCATGAATATCGCGGGTATAGCCAGCATTCCAGGTGTCCTAATTGAATGGCACCACCTCCTGTTCTCCCCCTTCGTGTTAACGATGAAAGGTATATTTTGAAGAAGTACATGAACAAAGAAAAGCGAAGTAGCAGGTTTATTGTTTGGTTGTTTCAAGGCCCCTTTAAAAAGGCTAAATGTTTACAACTCTTGGCTTTCAAGTGAGATCTAGTGCATTCTGGGAGTAGTAGGGACTTGGACCTGCATACTCGAGTACAATTGTTTGTAAAAGGGAGCCTGACACTGTAAACATAGCAATATCAAGAAGAAACATGGAACTATCTACTAACCAGTGAGAACAGAATGACGTTTTTATTTATTTATTTATTTAATTTGTTTCAGTTGTTAATTACAACTTTTTCAAATATTTATACATTTGAGCAACAAAATAAAACAAACAATGAATTATACAGATTCTACAGCTTCCATTAATAAATAGAACACAATATGACAATAATAAACACAATGTTAGTTTTAAAGTATTATGGAGCACAACAATATTGCATCACATTCAATATAACATGAATTAATCAATAAATCTTTTAGAGCCGAATAAAAAAAGTATAATCATCTAAGCAAAAAGGCGTCGTCATGGACTTTCAAGGCAGAATGAACTTTAGTATAGCAATATTTAAAGAAACCGAGTCTGCATTAAAAAATGTTGTCCATAAAATATCTTCAGTTAAAATTCTATATTGACTAAAATTAACTTGCTGCCATTAAGACTCATGCGCCTAGTTTTTGTAGTAAGCACTTACATGCTTGCTGAGCTAGTCTCCATAGTTGCTCAAAGGCATGTAGTTCCGCAAAAAACACTTCCAGCATCCCGCACGCAGTCCCGCCCGACCTGCCCTAGAGCAATAATTAATTACACCTGTTCTATTACGGCATCTTGAAGGAGGCCACGGTAGACGTCCTCACGCAGCACCCTGGCACGTTTGTTTCGTTAAGACTAATTGCTAACTCTTGCAAGGTTATAAAACCCAGCTGTGAAGGCGCGTGCGGCGGTTTCTTTCACTGAAGCACGTTCCCTCGGCTGCCCAGGTTTGCTCCAGTGAGGGCGCTGATCGCAACGCCAACAATAAAACAGATGCTCCCTGCTGCTCTGAAGATGTTCCTGTAGGTATCATGCCCCTGTTTTACTGAAATAATAAATCCCCCATAACGAGATGCCCCCAAATTGCTCCTCCGTGATTTGTTGCCTCTCAGTACTGTCTTCACAATTGGAGGGAACCGTTTGCAATGCAGGGTCGGACTGGGACAAGAAATAGGCCCGGACACCCAAAAAAAAGTGGCCCACACCGCGCCTCAAAAAAGTGGCCCTCGCCTCAAAAAAGTGGCCCACCTCTCGCTCCAAAAAAGTGGCCTACCCATTGCCCCAAAAAAAGTGGCCCTCAAACCATCATCCGTGATTGGCGTCAATTCACAACTTTACAGAAAATACTGCTTATGGAGGCTTCATGTGTCTGTTACATTACAACACAACTCATAAAATAACATAACTTTGCATACAGTTCTGTGACAGGGCCACAGCTCGTTGAGCCTCCATCCAGGGTCATAACGAAAAGAAGACCCGGGGCTACAGCCTCCCCAGATCCCCCACCCACCAGCAACGCCCCCGCTCATGGGAACTCCTCGAGCTCACCCCAATCAGGCCCATCAACAAACCTTGCATGCAAAGTGCCCCCGCCAGCACGTTCCTCAAAGCCGTCCTCTGAGAGCCAATAGCTCAATTGGAGTTGCAAACCGCTACTGGTGCAATGAAAATGTCTTAACCAGGTCATCCCAGAGCCACTCGACCCATAGGCATTCTGTGTGACCTGCTCTAAGTCCTGTCGAAAACAAACACTGGCAAAGCCAACAGCCCTGACCTGTGCACAAGTGGCATTTCTCAGGCACTGCTATTATATGCCCAAGTACTCGCTCGCACCATTTTGCACCTGCTACCATCAATGGGCAGGTAATACCACTACAACCATGCCTGGCAAATGCCTTGGCCATGCCTACACAGAAGCCCAAACTGTTGGTAATGCCAATGTCTTACACTTACACTTGCATACAGAATGCAGCCCAGGACTACTCCCATTCTTCAAAAGGCCTTTGAACATTTCACTCAAATCCAAGACTTGTTACTTTACTGGCTGAAACCCTTATGAATGCGATTGGCAACCGCATAAAACAACATTACAAATTCAAAGAAGCAACACCCCGTGGGCCACAAGAAAGGGAGCGCCCTCCTGCCCCCTAGGCCACAACATCCGACCACATCTCCTTCAAAATATCACAAGGACAAAAGCTTTGCCTTTAAAATGACTGTATTTGTCAATGGGGGTCTGAGTAAGTATTTTTGTCCGATCCAACCACTTCATTCTCATGTTATCTTTTCACTGCTAGCACGTCCCAAGGCACCAATGGTAGCAACCACTGGCACCCAATGACCCACTTGGTGCCCAGTCATCCCCCCCATATCACCTCCACTGTACAAAGATCCATGCCACCTGCCTTTTGCCACAACTGCTGCACCCACCCTACCTCTGCACGTTCTCCACACAAGCACGTCACCCCACGCTCGTATAAATCCACAATAAACAAATACAGCGTGGGATTTTCAGCAAGCACAGCTGCACTTACTCCGGTGATACCAGGGTGACTACTGGCTGCATTCCCTCTATTGATAGTGAATGGCTCACAACTGCACTCACTACAGTGGCACCCGAGTGACACACAGCTGCACTCACTCCAATGATACCAGAGTGACTCACAGCTGCATTTAGTCCATTAATAACCAAGTAACAAACAGCTGCACTCACTCGATTTCTCACAGCTGTACTCACTTCAGTCATACCTGAATTGCTCAGCTCTGCACTCACCACGAGTAACACACAGGTACACTCACTACAATGATACCAGAGTGACTCCAAGCTGCACCCACACCGTGATACAGTGGTGATTCACAGGCGCATTTACTCAGAGCGCTCAGGTTTTCCGTGGTCATGCGTGAGGAGGCAGTCCAGACCTGTTTTTACTTGGAATTCTGGGGGTTGTAGTTTTCCATCTTTAAAATCAGAAATGAAAAAACCAAAAAGTTCCAGAACTCAATGGGGAAGAAATGGGACTGGATGGCCAGGGGGATCTTGAGAGCTCTGGGTAAATTGCACTGATGTCCGAATAACTGCAAACTCACTGGCTGACTGAAGTCACAGCTGATCAAACCACTAAAACAGAAGTAACCCACAAATACTCTCACTAGTGCACCCTCCCTCACCTCCCACAGTAGTGCCAGAGCACCTCATAGCTGCGCTCACTCGTCCCAGTGATTCTGAGGGGACCCAAAGCTTCCCACACTCTGCAGTGATTTACAGCAGCTAGGAATATACCAGCGTCCCAACCGCCCCACCTTGAAGGCTGGCATCAGCTGAAGACTGACTACTACCCCAGTGCTGCTTCAAGTTGTTTTGGAAACAGTCACGGTTACATACTTACAGTTAGTTACAGTATGCTTACTTTGCTTGCTGTAGGAATACAGGATGGTGATAGCTAAACAAGCAAGATTGGTACATACAGCGAGAGAAAATAATTGCACGTATAGCTGATCCTATAGAGATATACACACACAGAGCAAACCATCTGTGCAGATTGTGGCCTCAGCGCACATGGCCTTTTCTCTGCAGTCTCCTCTCTGATGCAGCCTGCGTGGACCTGTCCAAAAGTCCTGCCAACATGCCCCATCCTACTCAGATGGCAGTCCAGTTCTGTTTTCCCCCTTCGATTTTCCTGATTTGTGGTCCTGAAGTTACCCAATTTCAAATCAGTGCTACAAACCATCCCCTGAATGGAATGGGTCGTGTTGACATGTATGATGCGATTAGTCCACACTGCTATTGAAAAGTCTCGAAAGTCTTGCAACCTTGATTCTAGGGACATGGTGAGCAGCTGTTGGCCTATATTTACATATCAATAGCATACGTGCATCTTCAGAATCCCAGTTTCTGGTCACGTAGAAACAGCCAGCGAGTCAATCACAGCTAAAGTGAGAGTTTCGATTTGGGCAGAAAGTAAGAGGCCACTGCCCTTGCTTCGGCAGGTAGTATACATTTGCAATATCACCAAGTTAAGAGGTCGAAACACGCCTAGCCCTCAATCAGCGGGCCACTCTCCTCTGCATGTAATTACTGCTTTCTCCCTTGGAACCAAAGCGATTTCTCATAACCAGTGATTTGCGCTAGAAGGGAGCCGCCCCCTCCCTCCTCATGGGAACAGCCTCCCCGGTCCAGTGCTTGCCGCATCCCCTGAGGACCACAGTCCAGGAACCGAAGGGGAATCCGAGGAGCCTGGCCTATGGGACAGTGGCAAGATTGCACGCCAGGCCTGTGTTTCTGACACGCTGGCATGCCAGGCTAAGATAAAGCTATGGTTCTGGCAAAAGCATGCAAAGAAGCTGCCTGTAAATTCAGCTCAAGCCACCCTGGCACTCACCCAAGCGTCAGTTCCTTACAAACATAAAAAGCACCTCTAAAAAATAATAAACAAACACACACACAATTTTCCTGCTCCGGTCTCCTCGATTCTTTGGAAGGGGGGGGCAATGGTATTTGAGGGCCTTACCTTCTCCTGGCCGGTAGCCTACATTTCCAGGAAAGAAGCAGGCCCAGAAACAGCAGCTGAGGCATCAGCTGAAGGCTGACTCTCTGCACATGGGAATGACCGAGGCCAGACCCTGGGCTCCTGGGTCCAGGATCCCTGGGCTGAAGGCTCGACCAGCGCTCGATCAGGCGAGATGTAGGGGGCCCAGATGGGAAGCCTTGGATGCTGGTCCACCACGCAGCTCACTGCTTCAACTTGTGGCGGGCACTGGAGGCGGTCGCCGAGAGCAGAATCTGTGTAATACAAAACACTGGGAGGGAGCAGGCCGGTCTGAGGCAGCACCGCCCAGCCCTGCCGCTCGCTCCCAGTGTTTTGTAACACTGACTGCTGCTGGCGCCAGGGTGTCGCGGGCCGCGGCAGTTGGCCGCCGACTCACCGCATTTATCAAAGAAAGGTAACACTTCAGTGTTACCTTTCTCTGCATCTGCAGCGGGCCGGCGGCGGCGGGCGCGGGGCTGCAATTGCAAAGGATCTGTAAGTTACTTACAGATCCTTTGCTACTTGCATCCGTCCGGCGAGGCAGAGGCCCTGGGGGCTGGTTCCTTAAGTGTGAAGCCCATGCCTGGGCCGAAACCGGCCCACGGGGGCTTCAGGAACCGGCCCCCAGGGCTCTCGCCATGATTTTGCATCGGCCACGGGCCGATTGGCCGACGACCCAATCCGACCCTGGCCAGAAGTCAACACTGTGCCATGATAGTTGATAGGGCAGTATATTCTTGGAAGTCCTCATACTTATAGTGGGAAGTACTTGCATGATATGTGTCTGGATACCCAGGGGGACACAGTTGTACTTACTGTCCCTGATGCTTTACTGATGCAGGACCGCCAAATCATGCCACTCGATCGCCTCGTTTAGGCCCTTAGTGCATTTTTGAGACGAAATATCCATTGTTGCTCTCTCCTGATGAGTCCTGTCATTGAAATTGCATCCACGTCTCGGCAGGTTCAATTTTACGAGAACTGTCCACTGAAACTCATCAGGGCCATGGCCTTCCGCCATGAAATGTGATACCATGGGGGCTGTTAATTTCACTGTTCTTAAGCAGGATTTGTGCTCAATAAGCCTCTTCTTGACAGGTCGTAGCGTCATCCCCATATAGTGGAGATTGCACAGGCACGTTACAAGGTATATAACTCCTGTGCTGTTGCAATTAGTGAAGTGCCTTTGTAGCCACTGTGTATGCCATCCAATGTCTATGCTCGTCCTGCGTTTAGTCTGTGCACACATCGAACATCATCCACATGCTGAATGCCCCTTAAGGGGCCTGCTGGCCCACAGTGTTTGCTGGCCTTGACTTTCATCAGCTTCATGGTGTTCTTGTGGCAGAGTTTTTACAAGCCTGTCTCTGATGTTTTGCCTACGTCTCAAGGTGAAGAATGGAGATGGTAGAGGATGTGCTCCCGTGCTGAAAATCGGCCAAAGTTTTTTAAATCTCATTCTTCACTCTGTTGAATAGAATAGAGTAGAGTAACTAAAGACCGCTGTTATATTGTCCCTTGGTGGGAGGGTTTGCATGCTGTTGTAGAGTGATCTCTCTGGGGATGTTCTTGGCTCGCTTGTATGTTGATTCACAATGTTTTTGGGATAAACTCTAGTGACCAGTTGTTTTTTCAATGTCTTGGCCTGTTGGGTATAGTCGGTACCCTGGATGCAGGTCCATCTGTATCTTAAAAACTGACCAAATGGGAGATTCTGCCATAATGTTTGCGGGTGGTAACTTGAATATGCCAGCAGGGAGTTTCCTCAAACACATTTTGTTTTTTGTCAAAGAAATCTCTGCCACTTGTATTATTAGGCAGGTGGGCACATTGCCTTGCTCAAGGCCTGACTCAAACAGGTTCTGATGTTCTGCACAGTGGAAAGCGTTTCCTGTTGAGGAATCTTAGTGTACAGGGATTCAATATCCATAGTCACCAGCCATTGTGTTTTCAGGTCAAACTCTAGTGTGTTCAATAAGTTGAGCATAGCTGTCGAGTCTGTCCTTGATAAAGAAGTCCACAAATTGCACAAGGGTTCTAGTATGTAATTGATATCTGACACAATTGGGCGTCCTGATGGCGGATTTACATCTTTGTGAATCTTTGAGAGAACATAAAAGGCAGGAAGACAAGGATGTGCAGGAGTAAGAAATGCTGCTTCCCGGGAACTTATATGACATTCTGCCTCTTCAACTATAGTGCCTATCAGGGCCCTCAGGGTTCTTGTCGCGTCTGTCTGGAGTACTTGGTAACTTGTGCTGTCCTGTAGTAATGACTTAACCATGTGTTTATAGTCATCTGTATTCATAAGTACTGTTGCTCCCCCATTGGCAGCGGGCTTCATCACAATGGTATTGCTCTTGGCAAGGTCCGTTAGTGCTGCAAGTTGATCTTGGGTGCAGTTGTTGTGTACAAATGGAATCTTTTGTAACATGGTGCCAATTCTCTTTTAGAGGGCTTGTTCAAAAGTAATCGATTCAGCCGAATTGGTGCATGACAGTGGAAAGAATTTTGAGGGTGGCCTTAGGCCTGCTGTATCTTGATGTTCATGTGCACTCTTGCTAAAGAATTGTTTGAGCCTGATTTTGCGCATCAACTTTGTCACTGAATCCTTGTTTGAAATGGATTGTATCGTGCCGTGAGGACAAAATACAGTCCTTTCGGCAGCATCTCCTCAACGGTGGTGAGTACATGTGATGAAAGGTTCACTTTCAGAGAGGGATCGGTTGTAGTAGTCCCCAGACTCTTCTGCGCATAACACGTGGGGATTGATTCTGCCACTGTCGTCGTCTTCTGCCATTGCTTTGTTGTCCTAAAAAAGTAGTAGATCCCAGCACCTCCTCGTGATTGGCCGCCAAAATGCATTTGCCGGCTTTGCCTGGAAATACCGGCCTGTACATTGTCATAACTATTGCTAGAGTAGTTTGACAAGGCCATTTGTGATCATGTCAGCCCTCTTTGGGCATTCTGGAAATGCAGCTGTGCACCCATGCTTGTTTAGCCTCAGCTGTAAAGTAGTCTTTGGCAGTGTATGGATAGACCTTGACGTGCTCAAATGGTGTTAGATCTTTTTTCAGTTTCAATACTTGTTCTGGTTGGTATCTCTGAACTTTTTCACGGTAACCTCCAGAGTTGCTTGTTTGTTATAAATTTCAATGGCGATCTGTGTTTTTATCAAGTTACTTTTACCAACGAGGTCACGCATCAGCTGTTCAGATACTGTTTTGGCAGTATTGATGATTAGGATCAGCCAATCTCGAGTGCACTTATTGGCTATAAAGAACAATCTTTTCTGAATTGTAGGTTGTCAAGAAAGATTTGTGGTTCAATATGGATGATGATACCTTCTACCAGCACTTCTGCAAAGGCTACATAGTTTTGATCGGCCATACTGTTGAGGTGGTGAAGGACACCACGTCTCCGGGAGGAGTGATGAGATGTACACTGGAGAGGGACGTAGGGGAATCGATTAAGGGGCCCTAATTTCTAGAGGAAGAGTTCCTCTCTCCTTCTACTCGCTGAATTAATCGGTCCCAGCAGCTCGTGAGAGCTGCACGGAGAACACAGCACAACAAACGGGCACTAGATTTGACAATCTGAGTGGGAAAAACACGTAATTCCTCCGTTATATCCCATTGCTTCATCACACACCTGAATGGACAGTGGAGCACTCTCTCGTGCATAATACCTTAAAACCCAGCTGGGGTTACCATGCAGGCCACTCACTGTCCTTCAACGGAAGCACACCATGACCCTGTTAGGAAGTGCTGTCCCTAGGTTGATGGTGATGTGCCGCCTATCTAAAAGGGGAAAGAGGGAGAAAACGTATCACTACTTAACAATGCAGGCACGGCTGGCAGGCCCGGGGAGTAGGCCCAGATGGCCCGAGTTTTGGCTGGCGGACCAGATGGCCCAAGTTGCGACTCGCGCAGCTGGCTCCTACATTTGTCTCCTGTCGGGTTCCATAAGCCCCCACTGCTTATAATAGTTGGCGTGGAAGTGACACCCTGCGTCCTCCAAGGCTGCCGTTGCACTATTACCAGCCTCTGTTCCATGACGTTCATGGGTTGCTCCTGGTCCACGGTCCAGTGCCACCCGTGTGGCCGGCCCTGAGTTCCACCGTCTTTGTGGGTTGGTCCCTGAGGGAAAGGCTCCAATGTGGAGGGAGAAGCTCTGAAAGGTCGCCCGGCCAGAGCTCCAGGATGGCCGTGGCTGCTGCCCCCGGCCTTGGGCGCTTGTCTCTTGTGTGGTTTCAAAAGTCCATGAACCCAGTGGTGGTTGCGGGGAGCCCCAGTGGTGTCCCCATGGCTCCCCACAAGGAAAAGCTCTAAAGAAACCAAGCTGAAGCCCCAGGATGGCTGGAGGGGCTAGCCCCTGGCCTTGGGTGCCTGTCTCACGAGTGGGTTAATAGTCCACAAGACCAGTGGCGGTCCCGGGAAGCGCTGGCCAGGTCCCTGTCCCTCCCCAAAGGGCAAAGCACTAATGTGGCAGGAGAAGCTCTACAGCGGCCCAGGCCAGAGCTCCAGGATAGCCGGGGTGCTGCTCCTGGCCTTGGGCACCTGTCGACTGTCCCCAAGCCCGGCGACAGTCCCGGGAGCCCTGGAGGGGCCCCGTCCCTCCCCACCGCAAAAGCTCTAAATGGGCCCTGCTAAAGCTCCAAGGCGGCTGGGTGGAGAGTGCTGGTCCCCGGCCTTGGCGCCTGTCTCACGTGTGGGTCAACTGTCCCTCCCCAGAGGTATAAGCTCTAACGCGGGTGAGAAACCTCTTACGTACAGAGGGAAAAAAGCTCTTAAGTGGCCTGGCCAGTGCTCGAGGATGAGCCGTTGGTGCTGGCCCATGCCCTTGGGCACCTGCCGGTCCTTTGTCAGGCAGGGGGCTAAAGGCCCTTCCCATCCAGGCCCATTGGAATGCATTGCCCTACCAGATGGCCGCTCTCCGAGCCTCGCCATGTGGTAGTTGGCCATAGGAATGAATGCAAGGATCAGCTGGCCGGGCTGCTCTGGAAGTCCTGATGGGCGTCAATTTGAACTTTTTCTCCAGATGGGTCTATAAGGATCCTGGATGCTTTTGCAGAGAGGTCCCCCCCTCTGTCACTCTGGCTACACAGATTACAAGAAAGCTTGGTCACCTTCCTCCGGATTACTATGGACAGTGTGTGAGCATACTTGCCAACATTCTATGACCAAAAAGATGTAGGATTTTTCAAGTTTCAAAAATAATACTTGGCATAACAACGACATCACAGGAAATAATTACAAAACATACATTGTTGGCACCACTGGAGCATTCTAAAATACACAACCCATCAAACAGCACAACATAGAAAGATGCTGGAATGTTTAAACTGTATAATTGTGAATAGCAAGTTAACACCAAATTCAATTCCCTAACTTCACAGAAGGGAATCACACAGAGCTGGTAGGCAATGTGTTCCACTGCCTGTAGCAGCAGCCTGGGCAGTACATATTTATTCCTGCAGTGCAGGTTGAACACTGAACAACATAAAGACTGATACCCTCCTCAGTCTGATAGGCAGATGCTGTTGATGGTTGCACGCTCTGCCACTTGCCTTCACTGGTGGTTCACCGAAGGCCGGCAAGAGCGCAGGGCAGAGTCGTGTAGCGGTTAGGTCAGTGGATTGATCTGAGCCCATCACTCAAATGTATCACTTACCCGCCCACCACACATAGACTAATTGCCTTAGAGTCACATAAATTACCTGCCACTGTAAAAAGCAGTAGGATCTGTCAGCCAAATGTGTAGGCGGTAGGACTGCTTAAAAAGCAGTAGCCTACTGCCTAAATCAGTAGGGTTGGCAAGTATGTGTGAGGGACCTGTCTGCTCCACTCGGTTCTCGCCACCCAACCTGGGCTCTGTGGTGAAACCACTGCACATCCCCGGGCCGGTCTGCTGGGGGTGCTCTTCCGAGCGCTCCATAGGATCGATTTGGCGCACTTGGTCCGTCTAGGATTGGACTGCTTGGCCAGCCTCGGCTTTTGTTTCAAGCAATTTGCTTCCATCCGCATTGGGACCGTGTCCAGGTTATGCCCCTCTTCGAGGAGGGCCCCCATGTGTGGGCGGCTCTCCCCTCCGAGCAAAGCAAAGGGCGAGCAGCCCGGCATCTCCCGAGTGGTCACATCAGAGTGGATGGGGTCGGGTGGCGCTAGGCCCAGTGAGGGCCCCCCGCAAGGTACGGCCCCTTCTCCACCAAGCACGTTTCTCCAGCAGTTTGGAACGCACGTTCTGCGGGATGCTGACCCCCCCAACCCCCCTCTGTCGCCACACTGCTTCAAGTAGTGCCTGGATCCAGCTCTCCCTCCTACCCGCACTGAGGCGTTGCGGAGCAGCCCGGGCCGCCCGTGCCTGCGTGACTGACTTGTCACGCCTTGAAACACTTGTGTATAGGTGCCTTATAAATGCCATATCATATCTACCTGACTTGCACGCGTGCAGTGACGCGCTTTGATTCTCGGGTCCCCCAGTCGGCCCCAGAGGGTATGAAGGCCGGCTCTGAGGCGGGCCACGCGGCTCCCACCGTTGCCACCCTCCAGCAGGTGCAGCTACCTGGTTGATCTTGCCAGTAGCATATGCTTGTCTCAAAGATTAAGCCATGCATGTTTAAGTACACACGGCCGGTACAGTGAAACAGCGAATGGCTCAAAAAATCGAGTTGGTTCCTTTGATCGCTCCATCTGTTACTTGGATAACTGTGGTAATTCTAGAGCGAATACATGCCGACAAGCACTGACCTAGCCGGATGCGTACATTTATCATACCAAGACCAATCAGGGCTCGCCCAGCCGCTTTGGTGACTCTAGATAACCTCGGGCTGATCGCACATCCCAGTGACAGCGACGATGCGTTCGGATGTCTGCCCTATCAACTTTCGATTGAACTGTCTGTGCCTACCATGGTGACCATGGGTAACGGGGAATCTTGTTTTTGATTTCGGAGAGGGAGCCTGAGAAACAGCTACCACATCCAAAGAAGGCAGCAGGCACACAAATTACCCACTCCCGACTCGGGGAGGTAGTGATGAAAAATAACAATACAGGACTCTTTTGGGGCCATGTAGTTGGAATGAGTACACTTTAAATCCTGTAACGAGGATCCATTGGAGGACAAGTCTGGTGCCAGCAGCCGCGGTTTTCCAGCTCCAATAGCGTATATTAAAATTGCTGCAGTTAAAAAGCTTGTAGTTGGATCTTGAGATCGAGTTGGCAGTCCGCCGCGAGGCAAGCTACGGCCTGTCCCAGCCCCTGCCTCTCGGCGCCCCCTTGATGCTCTTGACGGAGTGTTCTGGGGGTCCGAAGCGTTTACTTTGAAAAAGTGTTCAAAGCAGGCTGATCGCCTGAATACTTCAGCTAGGAATAATGGAATAGGACTCTGGTTCTATTTTGTTGGTTTTTGGAACTGGGACCATGATTTGAGGGATGGCCGATGGCATTCTTATTGAGCCGCTAGAGGTGAAATTCTTGGACTGGCGCAAGACGAACCAAAGCGAAAGCATTTGCCAAGAATGTTTTCATTAATCGAGAGCAAAAGTCGGAGGTTCGAAGATGGTCAGATACTGTCGTAGTTCCGACCATAAACGATGCCGACTAGCAATCCGGCTGCATTATTCCCATGATCCGCTGAGCAGCCTCCGGGAAACCAAAGTCTTTGGGTTATGGGGCGAGTATGGTTGCAAAGCTGAAACTTAAAGGAATTGACGGAAGGGCACCACCAGGAGTGGAACTTGCAGCTTAATTCGACTCAACATGGGGAAACCTCGCCCGGACACGGAAAGGATTGACAGATTGATAACACTTTCTCGATTCTGTGGCTTGTGGTGCATGGCCATTCTTAGCTGGTGGAGCGATTTGTCTGATTAATTCCGATAACGGACAAGACAACTCCATGCTAACTAGTTATGCGAGCCCCAGTGGTCGGCGTTCAACTTCTTAGAGGGACAATTGGTGTTCAGCCACACAAGATCAGGTACATTTTTACATTTTTTAATTAAAATTAGTTTTATTATAACCTTATTGTATCTTATATAAACCAAAACACAGATGCATTTCTTTCAAAAGTTCATGCTCCCGTTTCTTTCAGTCCGAGTCATTCACTATGTCATTATACTGTTTTATCATTAGGTCAAACCATGATATTGTTCCAGAAGTTAATGATTTTTGTTACCCAAGAGAATCTGAGCCCATCATTTGTTTGCGTCCAGCGCAGTGTTGGCTCGTAAAAACATATCCCTGAACAAATTTCTCTTTTCTGTCAGCGCCATACATTCCATTTATGATGTGGTATAGTGACTCCACTATTTCCGGCAGTTGGCAGAAACAACAGTATTGCAGAGTTGTGGCGATTTGTTTTGACCTAGCCAAGACTTCACGGGTCTGCAAGAGATTAAGTTGGAGCCACAAAAAGGTATCTCGTATATGGCGAGCCGGAAAAAGATAGGTACTGTGGAAGAGAATTAATGGGTCTTGTCAATTTCTCAGTTTAAGGCCAGCTGGTATTGCGCTTTGAGCTAGATCGTAGTGATCCAACCGTTTTGTCGAATGCGCTTTTTTTGCATCTTATGGGCAAAGTTTTAGCATTTCGATGGTTATATCCGCTGCCTGTCGTTTTACCTCGGCGGCTCTTTTCCATTCTTTTAGAGCTGTATCAGCTATGGAGTTGGATCTAGAACGCAGAATTTTAATTGCTGGTATGAGGTCATCGATAATCGTGTTTCTGTAGAGATCAAGATGTTTACAGTTCACTATTGATTCTATGGATTGCATTGCAATTTTATACCGGATGCAGGGCATTGGGTATGTCGGTGGTAATGCCAAGAATTTTCGCCAGAATATTCCTTCTTGCCTTTGCTATATTGTCAGTTCCAGGTTTATCATGGTTTCGCTTCCATAGGTCAATATTGCGACATCCTTCTGTCTGTAGTATATTACAGGCTTCATGGAGTACTTCGCAAATTTGTTGTGGCGGAATAGTCCTTGGTGGTCTAAGGCATGGGCCTTGGATTTAAGATGATCGGCCCACTCTTTTTCAACTCTTGACTGGTTGAGCCACATGCCAAGGTATTTTACTGTTTACTTGTTCTAATTTCCCTCAAGAAAGAATGCTTTGGATTTCGATTTACTGGTGGGTAGATATGTCAGAGTCATAATTTTAGTTTTATGAGTGTTGATCTGCAGCTAGTTTGTTTTCATGTAGGTTTCCAACTTGTTTACTTTTTTGGAGACCTACCTGAGTTTTAGCCAGTATCACTATATTGTCAGCATAGATAATAGAGGGCTGGAGGGTAGCGTTCAGTTTCGGTGGATTCGCTGTCTCAAACTGGTGCGCCTCTCCTATGTCTGACGTATATAAATTAAAGAGGGTCGCCGCAAGTGGGCAACCCTGCTTCAGGCCATTCCATGTTTCAATCGGAGCGGATAGTACTCCGTCCTGTGTCATTCTGATTTTTATTGTTGTATTTGTGTAAAGTTCTTTTATCTGTTCAAGTATTTCTGGAGGGCATTTCCACTGTGCCAATTTGCCCCACAGTTTATCCCTGTTGACCATATCGAAAGCTATTTGAAGGTCAATAAAGGCTGCATAAACTTGGGTTTTCTGTCTTATCAATTCTTGTTTCACGAAATTCAGTAGAATTAGATTGATATGTTTTTCACAAGGCCTGTTTGTCTGGCGTCTTGTCTGTGCGCTTTCATCGCCCAGGCTGTTAGATTCTTCAGCAATAGTGTGGCAAGGATCTTTCCAAGTGGATCTAGTAGTGCTATGAGCCGATAGTTACCAGGTGCTTTCCTATCGCCATGTTTGTATATGGGTATGAGAATCACCATCTTCCACGTCATGGGAATCTTATTAGTTTCTGCAATGATCGCGAATATTTGGGCACATAACTCAGCCCATAGTGCAGGGTTGCATTTTAATACAGCATTACTCAATTAGTCTGGGCTGGGGGCCCGCAACGCATTTAGGTTTTTGATGGAGATCAGGGGATCCTCTTGGTCCCATTTGAATGACCATTTCATAGGATCCTTACCATGAGAATTCTCTAAGTTTTTCTTTTTTTATAGAGCTAAGTGAGGTGTGCAATCCAAAGTCCTTCTGGAACATCTGGGACCAGTTGATCTTCTCTGTGAAGTTGAGGATTTAACAGATTCCATAGGTCTCTTGAATTGCTGTTTTTGAGTGCTGAGAGCATCTTTTCTGCATCATGTTGGTTTAGTATCATATTAGTTTTCATCCAATTTCTATAGCGTTTTTCCAGTTTCATAACTTGGTGCTGATCTTCGCATTTCAATTTTATTATTTTCTGCTTCTTGCAGAGTTCCTTTTTTTCAGCGATTTGAGGGTTATACCAGTGGGGATGGTTCTTGTTTTTTGTGTGTGGTGTAAGGATTGCTTAAAGGGAGGCAACATCCATTCATCTTTTCGGTATTCCTTTCAAATGTGTTTTCGAGAATGTATCAAGTTGGTACTGATTAATGCGCAGTCTATTCATGCAGTTAAATATCTCTATGCAAGGGAGAGGCATTTTCTTTTTGACTGGGCATGAGGAAGACCAGGTAACTGTAAGAAGATGATGGTCACTATTTATTGAGTAGATGTTGTCGGCTGCACAGATCTTTTCTTTTATTTCACTCGAGGTATAGATGTGGTCTATGGTAGCAGTAGAGTTGCCTCATGTCCATGTCGGTTTATAAGGGACAAGATCGATGATCGCTCTAACAAGGGTCAAGTTACTGTTGGATAGTTCTTTCGTCTATCGTTGTACTCTTGGAGGTAGGTTTCCATGGTCAATTGTTACTCCGTTGGGATCTAAAAGGTGGAGATTTAAATCGCCACATGGAATTAATTCAATTAAGGTGAATTTCTCCTTTGCCTGATCCATGGCTGTAAAGACTGTATCCATGAATATTTCATCATTAATTGCTACCGGGTTCCAATACAGATTCATGATACCAAGGTTTTTCCCAGTTTGAGAGGTCTGTGGTTGATCTTTCAAGTAGTGAAAGTGCGTAGGATATTGTAAGATGGTGAATTGGGACCATGGATTGACGTTATTCGATTCCAGGATTTCTAGCATGGAGTCTACTTTGATAAGAGTTAGCTGCCCGGTCGATGGTCGTCCTTTTGTTCGCTGGATCTCTGGATTCATATAGGTGATATTTTCGTCACATATTGGTTGGTTAGAAATCCAGGTTTCGAGGGGATTGGCTCCTCCGACGTATTCCATATCTATGACATGTAATCACCACAGCTGTGCTGGTTCGGAAACTTTTTTCTGCGTCCTGCGTCGATGACGATGCGCCGTCATCGAGGATCTCGTCCGACGTCATCCGATGTGATAAGTAGGACGCACGACGCCAGTAGCCTCAGTTCCGTTTTTTCCGCGAACGTGTTGCTTCGTGAATCTCGGTTAACGCCTCGACTCTTTGGAGTTCTGTTCTTCTCGGTTCTTCGAACCTGTTCGTTTTTGTGAAAATCCTTCGTGTGAAGATGTCTTCAACTTCGTCTTCGACCCCGCGTCCGGGCTTCAAGAAGTGCGGGGAGTGTGGGTCCAAGATGTCGGTGACGGACTCGCACGACGCCTGCCTCTGGTGCCTCGGGGAGGCCCACGACACGGATGACTTATCGACTGCCAGTCGCTCACGTCCAAAGCCTTACGTGAAGGTAAGAAGTTGTTGTCGGTAGGTCGGGTGTCCAAGCCCCGGAAGTCAAAAGTCTGCGGGGCTTTTGACGGATGGTTCGAGAGGAGACTCTCCGCGTCGTCGGAAGTCTCGTGGGTCTCCTTCTAGGACTCGGTCTCACCACTCCTCGGCCTCTTCGAGGCATTCTCGGAAGCGCCGACACGGTCGTCTTCCAGGTCCTCTTCGGAGGACTCTGCCTGGCACATCGCTTACCCCACGAGCCGTGCGACGCCGGAGGAATGGGCTTCCTTCGGGAAGAAAATGCTGAAGATTCTCGAGTCGCAGGGTACTAAGCCGTCCGCGCCCCCGAGTGGGGTCGGTCGTGAGAGTTCGAGAGACACCGCTCGCAAGAGTGGTCGGCACGAGTCACGGGAGAGGTCCCGTTCGGACAAGGGGACTCGTTCTCGACGTACCCGTTCCAGGTCCCGGTCCTCGACGCGTTCGAGACCGTGTGCACCTGTGATGTCTTCAAGAAAGACATCGACGTCTGAGGCGTCGAGGGCGTCGACAGGCTTTCTCGAGGCTCCGGCTCCGAGGAAGTCGTCGTAGCCGTCGACGCTCAGGTCGTCGAAGGACGCGCTCGGAGCTCCGGCTTCGAGGACTGTGTCGACACCGTCGATGCTGGCAGCGCTGCATCTGACGTTGACGCCGATGCCTGTTCTCTCGATGCCGGCGCCGATTCACTCGACGCCCTCGACGCCTTTCGAGGCCGGGGTGTCGGCGGTACCCTGTGGCACGGGGGAACCCCCTAGGAAGGCTCTGGTTAAGAGCAAGCACTCTCGGGTGCCTTCTTTTCGCCACCTGGAATATATTTCGGAGGCGGATGAGGATTCTGATGGCCTGGTTCCTAGTCAGGTTCCAGATGAAATTGTCTCGGGCCATAGTCAGTTTGACGATTTGAGGCAGTCACTGCATGAGGCCAGTGGACTGAACACCTCTCCGGAGGTGGAATTTTGTAGGCTTGAGCCTGGCTCTCATGCCGATTCCTCGTACCGACGCCTTATGGCCAGGGTTTCCGAGTACTTGGGATGGTCTGCTCCCCCAGGGGAGTTTGTGTAGGATGATCTCACGGACATCCTTGATGTTGGTCCCCCAACTGACCTGGTACTGCCGTTCCATATGGCTTTACAGAGAAGGGTGGCGGCGGCTTGGACTGCTTCGGAGAGTCTCCCGGCGGTGGGCAGGTCCTTGTCGCGAAAATATCGTCCAGCCAGTAGCGACCCCTGCTACTTGATCAGGCACCCCACTCCGGAGAGTTTGGTGGTGCAGGCGGGCACGGCCCCGGCAAAGCAGGCATCGTACCCTACCATCCCTCCTGATAGGGACGACAAACGTTTTGATGGCTGGGCGAAGAAAGTGTTTTTTTCTGGTGGTATGGCGCTTCAGGCGGCCAACTCCATTTGTGCCTTGTCTCGTTTCACACACACTCTGTGGAACTGTGTTGCGTTAGCGGCTGAACATATTCCCGAAGGGGACGAAAGGGATGGTTTCCTTGCTATGGTCCAGGATGGTAAGGATGCCATTTGTGAGTCTGTTCAGTCTGTTCAGTCGGGTTTGGACTTGGCTGAATGCGTCAGCAGGTCCAGGGCGGCGAGCACCGTGATACGCAGGTTTGCGTGGTTGCGGAAGTCGGGGTTTGCTCCTGATGTGCAGTCCTGGCTCCTCAACATGCCCTTTGACGGTGAACACCTTTTTGGCAGCAAGGCTAACGAGAGCCTTGAGAGGTTGCAGACCTCAAAAGCTGCAGCGAAGTCATTGGGCGCTGCAGTTCGCCAACCTCCGCCTTTTCGTCCTAGGGGACAGCAATGGAGGGTTGGTTCCTTTTGCTATTACTCGTCCTTCAGTAAAGCGAGAGGAGCTGGCAGTCAAAGAGGCCAACGCAGGGGTACCAGAGGTGGACGACAGGGTACCCGTGGTGCCAAGGCCACTCGGGAAGTTGCCTCTTTGCCTTCAGGTACCGCCGCAGCCGCTACCACTCAGTCATGAGGCCATGATTCGCCGGTTGGGGGAAGGCTGGCGCAGCATCTTGTAGAGTGGCATGCCATTACTTCAGATGTGTGGGTTCTGGAGATCATAACCCACGGCTACTGTCTTCCCTTTCGGCACAGGCCTCGCGACAATCCACCGGGGAACCTCTCTTTGCAGAGTCCGGATCCGCTCCTTGCGCAGGAAATTCAAGCCCTGCTGGAGAAAGGCGCCATAGAACTGGTGCCTGTAGCAGAGAGGAACAAGGGATGGTATTCCCCTTATTTTTTGATTTCGAAGAAAGACGGGGGATTGAGACCCATCATGGACTTGCGCTGTTTGAACAAACTCCTAAGGAAGGACAAGTTCAAGATTGTTACTCTCTCTCAAGTCCTCCAGGCCCTTCAGCTTCAGGACTGGTTGGTGTCTCTCGACCTCAAGGATGCTTACTTCCATGTGCCGATCCATCCCAAGCACAAGAAGTACCTGAGGTTCGCGGTTGGTGACTCGCACTTTCAGTTTCGGGTCCTGCCGTTCAGATTGACGTCCACCCCGAGGCTTTTCACCAAGCTCATGGTGGTGGTGGCAGCGCATCTCAGGCAAGGGGGGATTCAGGTCTACCCCTACCTGGACGATTGGTTGATCAGGGGGAGCTCTCCCGAGCAAGTCCTGGATCATCTGTCAGTCACCTGCCACTCCCTTCACAGGCTGTGCTTCTCCCTCAATTTAAAGAAGTCCCATTTGACGCCAACACAGCGGCTCCAGTACATCGGAGCAGTGCTCGACACTTCCCTGGGGCAGTGTTTTCCTCCCCAGGTGAGGGCTCTTCACATTCAGCAGATGGTGCACAAGTTTCAGCATGCCCAGACGCTCCCAGCATTGGAGTTCTTGAGGTTGCTCGGCCTCATGGCATCCTGCATTCTTCTGGTGCCAGAGGCTCGCCTGCGGATGAGATCTTTGCAGTGGGCACTCAAGATGCAATGGTCGCAGTCCTCCGACAGGATGTCGGACCCGGTTCAGGTGCCGCCCTCGGTCGCCCGGGACCTTCTGTGGTGGGCCGTCGAAGGCAACTTGATGAAGGGGGCTCCATTTTGGCTTCCCTGGCCGGAGGTGACGATCGTGACGGATGCATCCCTCACGGGATGGGGAGCTCATGCCAACGGGCTGACAGTCAGCGGTCGTTGGTCTCCGTCGGAGTCCAGACTCCATATCAATCTGTTGGAGCTGAGGGCCGTCAGGCTAGCCCTGAAGGCTTTTCTGCCGACTGTGCGAGGAAAGAGTGTCCTGATCCTGACGGACAACACAGTGGCCATGCACTACCTCAACAAAAAGGGGGGGGGGGGGGCCGCAGGGTCACTTCCTCTGTGCAGGGAGGCGATGCAGCTCAAGTTCTGGGCCATCCAGCAGGAAGTTTCGATCTCGGCAGTTCATCTGGCCGGAGACGAAAACGTGACGGCGGACGCTCTGAGCAGGCAGAGCACGATCTCTCACGAGTGGGAGTTGGCTCAGGAGATTCTCCTGGAGATCTTTGCCCTTTGGGGGACCCCTCAAGTGGATCTCTTCGCCTCCAGTGTCAACCGGAAGTGCGAGAGGTTCTGCTCGCGGGAATTTCCTCCAAAAGGAGCCTTAGGAGACGCGTTCGTGGTGGAGTGGTCATTCCCGTTGCTGTACGCGTTTCCTCCAGTCCCCGTCATCCCGCAAGTGCTGCGGAGGTTACGGAAGTTCGGTTCCCGGATGATCCTCATTGCTCCGGCGTGGGCTCGGAGGACGTGGTACCCGGACCTTCTCGACTTGTCCATCTGCCCTCCACAACGTCTTCCCTACCGAGACGATCTGCTCTCATGGGAGGGGGGTCAGGTTCTCCATCCAGAGGTCAGATCCCTCAACCTTCACGCTTGGCTTCTGAAAGGTTGAGGTATAAGGATTGGGACCTCCCTGAAGACGTGATGGAGGTGTTGCTCTCGGCCCGAAGCCCAGCAACAAAGTCCCTGTACCGTTGCCGTAAGTTCTGCGACTGGTGCAGAGTTCAGAATGTGGATCCTTTTGCATGTGACATCCCCATGGTTCTGTCCTTTTTACTTTCTTTGGCCCGCAGGGGCTTGCAAGTGGGTACCATTAAAGGTTACCTGGCGGCGCTGTCCATCTTTAAGCACTCGTCTGAAGAGTGTTCCTACTTTAAAATCCCTTTAATTTCACAGTTTCTGAAAGGGCTCACTAATGTGTTCCCTCCGTCACCTTTCCTGGTGCCCGGTTGGGATTTAAACCTTGTTCTTAAGTTTCTTATGGGTGCTCCTTTTGAGCCTTTACATTCTTGCCCTTTGAGGCTGTTAACTCTGAAAACTGTTTTTAGTTGCGGTTACTTCCGCTCGCAGAGTGAGCGAGTTACAGGCACTTTCAGTTAAGCCAACCTTCACTGTATTTCACAAGGACAGGGTTGTCCTTAGCGTTCGTTCCTCTTTTCTTCCGAAGGTAGTGACAGAATTTCATTTGGCCCAGAAGGTTGTTCTTCCGGCATTCTATCCTCCTCCGCATCCTGGTAAGGAAGAGGAGAGGCTCCATAGGCTTGATCCTAGGAGAGCTTTAAGCTTTTATGTTTCACGCATGTCCCGGGTCAGAGTGGACGATCAGCTCTTTATTGGTTAGCGTTTGGGACAAGCTGTGACGAAACAGACTTTGTCTCGCTGGATTATTTTGCCCATCTCGGAGTGTTACCGCTTGGCGGGTAAGGACCCACCGGCTGGCTTGCGGGCCCATTCTACCAGGGTTATGGCTGCATCTACTGCCCTGCAGAGGGGTGTTCCTATTCGCAACATCTGTGATGCAGCCACCTGGGCTTCAGTACATACATTTGTACGTCACTATTCCCTCGATTCCATCCGAGGACAGGATCTGGCCTTTGGCAAGGCGGTCCTTTGCTCTGCTATTTGATTGGCAATTCTAAATTTTTATTCTAAATTCTTTCCCTCCTCCTTGCTCTGGTACTGCTTTGGGAGTCTGTCATAGATATGGAATACGTCGGAGGACCCAATCCCCTCGAAGAACAAGTTACTTTCTTACCTGGTAACGTTCTTTCGATGGGATGGTCCGACGACGTATTCCATATCGCTCCCTCCCTGCCTTCCCCGCTGCAGAATTTCTTTTGCGATTGCAGCTTACGTTCTGCAAGGCTTGGTGTCTGACTGGCAGTTGACTAATGTCACACGTTCTGGGGGAAAAAACTACAAGTGAGGCTACGGGCGTCGTGCGTCCTACTTATCACATCGGATGACGTCAGAGGAGGTCCTCGACGACGGCGCATCGACGTCATCGACGCAGGACGCAGACGCCGAAAAAAGTTTCCGAAGCAGCACAGCTGTGGTGATTACATGTCGTAGATATGGAATACGTAGTCGGATCATCCCATCGAAAGAACGTTACCACGTAAGAAAGTAACTTGTTCTTCTTGCAGACAGATTATCTGATATTTGGCTAAATTATTCAGGTTAGTTTGAAAGAGATTAGCAAAACCTTGTGAGTTCCATGAGCATAAAATAAGGGATGCATTCTCATATCTAGCTGATTGTTACAGTTGCCGTTTTTTTGTTTCAGCCATCGAAGAATTTGTCTTCTGAGTCCCTCCAAATGAAATGCTTGGTGATTTGTGTTCGTGCCATGTTTGTTCGCATATAACTTCTATTACTAATCCACCAAGACTCAGGTCACCTGAAAACCAAACTTCCTCTGAAATGAGTATTTTGCATATTGGATTTCATTTCATTCAATGAGGACTCTTGTTCTTGTTTCAACTCTTGATACGTCCGACCTCCCATGTCAGTTTTGTCTCCAGATGTTGTACAGCCGAATCCTAGTTAACAAAATTGTTTTTTACATTTCAAATTTCATGATCTCTGTAGAATGGAATTGAATCCACACTTTGTCCAGGGTGTGATCATATATGAACTTCACCAGTTTGTCTTCCGACCGTATAAACTGGAGATGGGGTGTTGCATGAAACGGACATAGGATGTTTGTTCTGTTTAGTATAAGTCCATCATTTTTGTTTCAATTCTTCCTAATTTCATCATGTTTGGAAATGCATGTCCTCAGAGATCGATGAACCTAGGCAGTTTCAGCTCAGTATCGCGTCTATCAAGTCTGGGGCATCTCTTCCCATTGCTTCCTCCTTTTGTGTGAACTGTTGTGGAGTGATCTACTGAAGCATTGATGTCAGATGTGAAGTCTATCACTATTGTCTGTTCTGCAGATGTATCGGCCAGGTTGGTATCAGAAATATCCTCACAGGAGAGGTCAATACCTAGGGTCTGTATGGTGTGGCCTTTATCATATTAGTCCATGATGATCGTATAGGGAGGCGACAAGTAGAGTATCGTGTTCTGGGTTCATATGTACCGATAAATTCATCAGGATTTCTGGGGGTGTCTAACCAAACGAGAGAGAACAGCACTTATTGTTTAACTTGTGTTTTCTCCCCTTTAGCTCTGCTGTGTTCTCCTGCCTTTTGTCTGAGCCCTTGGCCTGACAGGTTTCTCAGACCCTACAAGCCGTGCTCTCAGGAAGAAAGTCTTTTTGTCTTCGGCACGAGTGGGTTCGCTCTTCCTCACGGATTTCGGTGACCAACCCATACGAAGTGTGACGCTTCCCCTGGATTGGTTCAGGAACACTATTCCCAATGTTTTGTGGCAAACCAGTCACTTGAAAGCAATACGAATGTCTTTTTTACTTGATACGTTCTTCACGATAGCCTAACAAATGTTTCTTTCACAACATTAGTTGACATACAGCAAAGAGGAAGTCTCTCCTACTCCTTTCAGGATGGCAAAACAAAAATGTATTTTCCACAACACTGGTTGGAGTATGATAAAGGAAAGAAAATCTTTCCTACTTCTCAGGTTGGCTAAACAAATGCCTTTTCTCCAATGGGTATTCAAGTAAGGCAAAAGGCAAATCTTTTCAAAATTTCTGTTTGACAAAATGTGTAGTTGAAAGCACAACTTAATATGACCAGCTCTTCTTTTTTTATCACACTGTTTCAAAGTGAGTTTCCCTGGATACTGTCCAGCCAGGAAACTTCTTAACTGCAAACTCTTGATATCCTGGTTTACTCTCCTGCCAGGAATATCTCCCCTTGCTCATTTCAAAACCTTTCAAAAAGGTTTACCACCTGATACTCTTATCAGGCCGTTCTGCAACCTTCAGCTTCACACAATTGTACTCCTTCAACAACACTCTGTTGACTTTAGTTACTTTTGCCAATTTCCCCCATACTGACATCCCATATACGAGTAGTTGTTCAAGCTCTGCCAACCCTTCTTTCAATATCTTTTGTTTCTTGGCATTGCTTGGTCCAGGTTTCCCCCAACTGACACCTCATGTCAGGAGGATTGTACCAAATGTTGCCTTTCTTTTTTATTGCTTTTGTATTGTTTGGTAAAAACCTTTACAAAGCTAAATTGACAAAGATAAAAACATTTTACAACGATCAATAGTAAATAAAACATTCAATTAATGGTTAAAACATAAAATTCATTACACTCATAAGACAATAAAATATTAAGGTCTTAAGATAAGATTTTAGCAGTACGCACAGGATGATTCTAGCATAAAATATTCCTAAAAATGCATGCAAGTAAGCAAACTAAAAGTTCATGTAAATAGGTACACTACAAAAATTTAAATTGGAGTGTTCAGATAGTGTTTTTTCAAAGGGCGGATAGGGCTAACCCCTCTGAACTTATCTCGGCACCCGTACATCGTCATAGATTTTCTTCGTAACACCATTCAATGTTCGTAAACAGCTTGCACACAGTTCTCTGGATACTAAAGGCATTACAATGCAGCACAAGATGTTTAATAGTTCAACTGAATTCTTATTCATACTCCATCTTCAGAGGATGTCTCCTATGTAAGCATTCCCCCTCTCAAGAGAACTTCCCATGTTGGTAAGATGTTCCAATGGAATCTCCTCAGAATTGATCTGTAATAATGATTGGGGAACTGAAGTAGAAAGGGTGAGATGGACCCTCTTTTTCTTTATTTTTATTTGTTTCTCTTTTTTTGCTCATGGACAAGAAGGTTAATAGAAAAGTATCCATGAAGGCTGTCTCTATCGTAAAGAGTATTTTTGACCTTATCAGGGTTACAGAGCAGAATCACTATATCCATATTCGGAACACCCAATCATTTTTCACAATTCAATCTTATGTGCCCAGCAAAACTAAAAGCCCCATCCTTCGGGCACTCGTAATCCATACAGATTTTCATTTCATTATATAGAGAGTCGGGAATTGGGGAAATAAGGTTACCAAACCATGATAAGTCTCCATTGGACACGGAAACACTGGTAAAGAAGGCCTATCTCAAATCTTATTGCAGCAATTGTAACTGCATTAGGTATCTTTAAGACTCCATACCACATGGATGCTTCTAAAGTATCTAACCATTGTGTGGCGGAATCCAGATAGAGTTCCATTCCATAAATAAGTTTAGGAACGACTTTCCCCTCACAAAAATTAAGTGCAAGTTTAATATGGTTAAATGTTTGGAGCACTCGCCTTTCGGACCAGTACCTGATGGAGAGACTGTACTGGCCATGTACTGGCAGAAAATGTATTCGGTTACCAAACGCCAATGGTTACCTTCACCAGAAGTGGAAAATATTTGCTTCTCATCCCGATCATGCATTATTTCCATTCTTCCCTGGAAGCCCTCAAGATACTAAAAACAAGGGTTTTTACAGGGACAAATTGCTTTCCAGGCTGAGACTCACTCATGCTGACACACTGGGTTCCTCCTTCCAAATGAATTGTGACCTTATTAAGGTCAACCGCTACATCATATAACTCTTACACTGAATACATTCTGTCAGAACCAGCCGTTGTAAAATTAGACTTGGATTCTGTGGCCCCTTAACTCCAGATGACACATGGAGGAGATTGATCTTTCGTTCTCTGTTTGACTGCAGAGGACGTACCTTTACCCATAGGGATCTTTAACAGTTATTCCCCACCGCAATAGTATTGGCATCTCTATCCAGAGTGGTAATTGGGTTACCTGTGCCACATGAAACAAAATTACAGGTCGCTGCAACGCAATCAAGATCGTCGTCGTCCTTGGATGAGCTATCTGCGTTCACCTGTGGAACGAATGCGGGAGTGCACATACAGTTGTTTAATTGGAGACCCTTTTGCTTTGAAGAACAATTCTTGAATCATTAGATTTCTTTAAAATATTCTTAAGTATTTTGTGTTTGCTTTTTTCATTTGCATGTGTTTAGATTGTTTTTCCCTTGTTTGCAGTGGAATGGTTTTGCACTTCTGGTTCAACTTTTTAAAAGAAATGTAATTAGTATTATACAGTTAAGTTAATAACTTTTAATACATCAAACCATTTTACTCACATAGATAGCATTTCATTATCACTAGATTCATTCAGAACCAATGTCATGCTTAAATATCTACAATGAGTTCATGGATTTCTTTCCACAGTTTCACAAAGGAAATTATCATTCCCTCATGGGTCCTGGACATAAATATGGCCCAGATTTCATTTGGGCAGGTGCCCAAGTCAAGGCCCAAGGCTCCTAATGGCTTTATATCAAAATGTCATAATTGCGTGGCAATCACAGAGGAGGTGTCGATCAGATTAAAGTGTTTGTTCGCCACAAAACTGGCAAAGTCTGTGTTCTCGGTCAACTTTAAGACAGCACCTAGTAATCTCATATGTTTTGGCTACATTAAACTTGAGGCGTCGATGGTCCCAGATGGAGTGATTGCCAATAAAGTTCTGAATATAGGCAGGAGCCAGGCGTCTTTCCATAATGAATGGGAAAGAATCCTCTGCAGTGGATTTTGAGGCCAGATTAACTACCATCTGATCCCGATCAAATGACGCAAGCGTTACCCTCATGGCCTTCTTGAACTGATTAGTATTAGTTTCAAGCAACGCCCCATGATCTCTCTGGAGCCGTAAGTCACAGAGATGTTTAAGAGATCCAAGAGTGGATGATTTCAGGAAGGACCTTTTTATGGAAAGGACCTCATACATCAGCTCCATGAGAGTATTGCTAGGTGCATGAGCTAGGTTCCAATACAATGTGAGGCAGGACAGCATTATTCGTTTGGATATCGATAGAAAGCCAAACTCCAGGAAAAGCATTTCAGATGATACATACTGCAAAAGTCTTAGAATGCGTTTGAGTGAAGTCAGCTCAATGCTAGAGACAGCCTCCAGGACCCAAGAGCCCAAACCTCGGCAGCATAGCAAATGATTGGAGCTATTTTCATCCAATATAGTTTGATTAGGGAACCCCCAGAGTTTCCTCCACCTTTGGAAGCAAATAGCCCTGGAGGTTTGGGCACAGTGGGAGGGGGGGCACTAGTTTCAAATCAAACGCAACTCCCAGATAGATGTATTGGTTGACGACTTCAATCGGGACTCCCATGAGGTTCCAAGCAATATGGGCTCCCTTTTTATGTGGGGTATTTAACACCATAGTTTTGGTTTTAGTCGAGTTCACTTTGAGGGAGTTATCTCTTAAAAATAGATGATTGCCCAATGCAGTTTGAAGACCACCTGGAGTGGGATCGAGGACAATGATGTAATCATCATATCCAAACTGTTGTGTGGGTTGATCTCCTAGTTTTGGTGGTGTGCAGCATGGGTCTATCATGGCCAGCCCCATGTCGGACAGGTACAAATTAAACAGCAGGGCAGTCAATACGCAACCTTGCTTCAGGGCTGTTTTTGTACCAATCCAGCCAGAGGTGTCACTATTGCTCTCCAAACTAACCTTGACCCCGTGTCTTGTCGTGCAATAACATGATCATCTTCAGTAGACCGGTAGGAATCCCCCAGCTGAGCAGCTGAGCCCACAGCCATGCACTGTTGACTGTAACAAATGCTGCATTGTCATCAAATGCTGCATAGATGGTACTTTGGTGGATCTGCCATGATTGTTGAATAATGGCAATAAGGGCTAGCACATTAACTGAGTTAGAGCACACTTGTCTGAACCCAGTTTGGTTCCATGGAATGATGTAAGCTGTCTCTGCCCAGTCAGTCAGCTCTTCGAGCAAGATCCTAGCGAATATCTTGGCAGGGATATCCAACATCGCCAATAGGTGATAGTTATGGGGGTCCGTATCGGAATACTTCTTTAAGACTGGGACCAAAATACTATCATCCCATGATCGGGGAAGGGTTTGGGTGGCAGCAATACAACCGAAAAGATGATGTAGAACATCTGCCCACAGTCCGGCATCAGATTTTATCAGTAGATTACAGAGGCCGTCCGGGCCAGGGGCCCTAGATGACTTGCTGGGGTTAATCAGTCCGGCCACTTCTTATCCATAGGCGCAAGTGATTTAACTGCCTTATCTGTCTCCTTTGAAAGTGGTAGTGAAGCAACAGACTCCTTCATTTGAGTCATTGTAGGGATTACCAAGGTAATGTCCGATTCCCTATTGCTACTGGAGCATCTCTGCAGCTCAGGCAGAGATGCTCATGTTTAGAGAATGGCAGATGGAATTCTGCAATAGTAGAATAGCTTGTGTTAATCAGACTTTGCAGAGGTTCAGTCCAAATGAAAACGTTTTCATATCAGACTCTTGAGCTGCGTTTTACAATTGAGACTATATATTGCTGAGCAATATAGTATGAATTTTCACTTGAGTTTTTGTAGAGACAAAAGACGCGAGCACATAGTTCAGAGCCACCAGGGCTGTTTGGGCATTACTATTGGATTCAATGGGAAGGTCGTTTGGCTTATATAAGCTTCTTAGAGTATACATTTAAGCAAATACACCGGAGGACCGACTAACCAGAGCACTGCGAGCTGCAAGCTATCTGTCACAGATTGGACACTCGTTTAGCTCTTGCACTGCAAACAGCAGTGCTAACATCACTCAGCAGGCACTGCGCGCCACCCAAGATGTTTTGTAGAAGGTGGGGGTCGCGTAATCTGAGGTCCATGCAACAACGAAAGTCCAGTTTTCCCTGTCAGTGCTATCAGCACTCTGCAGGCATTCCGCAAAATAACATTACATTGATATAGTTCATAACAATCAGATACAATATATTCTCTCAATTGCATTACAATACCTCAAAGTTTATATTCTAAATTGCCTTTACTGGATAAAATTCACACAGACTCATGTAAAATACAAATATATTTTATTGTGTACTAAAAGAGCAGTTTTAACCTACTCGTATAATTTATAAATTGACATTAGATTTTCAGTTCATTACATAAAACAGCACTTCTTTGTATGTCCTGATTCTCTTCTGCATAATTTAGCTGCTATTTGCGCATATCAGCATAATCGGGACAGATTAACAAGTGCAGAAGATCTTCCTTTCCTTTATCACAAACGCACTTCTTAGATCTATGCATCCACCTGTTGAGTGGTAGGAGATTAAACTAGGTTAATAACATTACCCTACTACAATCAGGCAATTTAATTTGACAAATTGTCCCTTAGTGAGGGGGATCTTGGAGTACATCACTAACGAAGGCAGGTGGTGGATGCTTCACTTTCTCTCCTGCCCTCAGGACTTTCCCTATCCATAACTTTTTAAAGATTAGTTAAGGAAGTGAAAAGTGATAAATTCCAGTCTCCGCCACCCCCAAACGGACCATAACCTAGTACCTTTGTTAAGCCAGATAAATGTATCCTTGTCTGGTGAGGCCAGCATGTGTGCTCATTCAGACCTTGCATGGCAATTTACAGCAAAGCCTAAATGTAATTTTAAACGAGCATTGGCAATGCCAACAGTTTGGGGTTTTGTTAAGGCATGGGAAAGGCACTTGTTAGGCACTGCCTTTGTGGTATTAATTGGCCATTGCTGGTAGCAGGTCCAACATGGTGCGAGTACCAGGGCATCCAATAGCAGTCCCTGGCAAATGCCTAATAATTATACACAAGCCAAAGCTCTTGGCTTTGCCAATGATTATTATCTGGACTTCAGTGAAGGACACGCATAGTGCTTATAGATTTGCATGGCCATGGACAGTCAATGGGTAGACCAATGACCATACACCACCTGCCATTCATTTCCACTAGAGCAAAGTTTCATAAATGTATCTTGAGTCCTGCCACCAGAATCCAATTTCTTATTTAAAGGTTTTAATAAGGAACTTAACACAACTCCTCTAGTTTCTCCCTTCATTCTGTTCAGGATATCACATTGTAGGAGATGGCATTTTACAGCAATCTTCTCCCTCACCGGTATCTGCAGGTTTTACTCACTCTTGCTGATACAAAAGCCTACCTTTCGAATATCGCAGTGTGCCTGCATGTCCCAGGACCCTTGTGTCTGGGGTACTCGTCTCTGGCTTTTCATGATAGACGCCCTCCCTTCGGAAGCATAGATTGGTGGCTGAAATTTCCAGGGCTATTACAATCTGTTCAATCCAGAGTGACTTCAAAAGCATAGTTTGTTTCTCAATCAGGTTCACCTTTTAACCACAACCTTTTTTTAAGATCCGGTATTGCCACCTCAAGATGTGATAGGGTGACAACCTCTCCTCTGAAGGACATCTCTTGAATGCTTATTTGCTTACACATAGTTATCAAAACGCGTATGAGTGTACTTTGAGTAAATGATACAATTCGTAATTAAATCGGGACTTTTCATTCCTGTAGACTGTACTTCACCTAGGGCTCTAACCCGGATTAAAGGTGAGCAGGCTTGCGTGTCATTTTGGCTTATGGTTTGATCTGTGATACTGGTGCCTGGTCTCCCCAGATACTCTGTTGCATCAGTAGTAACTCTTGAAAAACAGGTAAGTCCATATATATATATATATATATATATATATATATATATATATATATATATATATATATATATATTGGATTTATCAACAGTTGGACCTGGATGCAATTATTCTCAAAATGTCATTGCTTTTATTTATATATATCTTTAAAAAAAATAATTGAAGAAGAGAAATGTACAATAGTTAAATGTTAAAAGAAAATACAGTACATACAATTTTTTTTAAAACTATAGTCTGTGTGACAATATCCTTTCTAGTCGGAAAATGAGCCTTGATTATACTCAGTTGGTTATCGTGTAATGTTAGAATCAATTGGACTCTTTCAATTGCTAACAAACTTGGTTTGTATTTACAAATGGTCCTAGTTACACCATTACTAGGAATATAGACTCAACGCGTTTATGTTCTCATAGTTTTTGTGGGACATTCATCAGGAGGTGTCACAATGACTAGAATAACACTAGTTTGCAATCGTTCTTAAATTTCTGGTTGGTGTAGCTGTTGACAAAACATAAAAATATACAAAGGGGTAAGCTTTGATTGCTAGTGTTCCTTTGAACAAAATGTAATTGTTTAGGCTGCTGTACAGGTATAGAAGTTACCTGCACCCGCTAGTGGATTCAGTCCTTTGATAATGGTGTCCTTGATTAAGCAGGATACCTTCATTGTGCGTGGCAAATAGATCACTGTTCAGCCTGAAAATACATTGTGATTTAGTAAAGGGACTGAGTCTTCTGATCCTTGAATGACCGCTATTACGCGCTCTCTACATTTCGTCTAGGTTGGCTTATCTTATCCTATTTTGTTCCTTTTAGAGTGTAGAGCTAGTGTGGCATGTATAAAGTCTGATTGGTGTTCAGATTCCAATTGGGTAAAGAATTCTCTTTTTCTCGGGTGGTCAAGTGGCACCTTTTAGGAGCGAAAGAGGACACAAAAGCTGCATTAAAACCAAAGTACTTCTTGCACCCATGGTAAAACACTTCTTTGAAAAAAAACTTTAGCTGGACCGTGTTGATGACAATTCAGGATGAAAATCACCACACAAAAAATAAAATGCTATTAGAAAAAGAACAAAAACTTACCTTTCTAACCAAACGCGACCAGAAGGCCCTGAATGAATCAATCAAATGGCATAACATATGACACATTAGGTATAAGAATCCCAAAACACCAACATACCTGTGAAAGATCCAATACTGTTGATAATGGGTCGTTAGACGGTAAGTTTGTGAATGGTTTGTGAATTTTAGGCACAAAATATACTGTAGAGATAATGGGAAAAGATATGTTCATGTATTGGTATTCTTCTGTAATTAGGTCTGAGTCTTGCCAGTTCTAATTCCAATCTTCCTGCAATTTAGGCAGTGGGTTGATGGTTAATTTTTCATAGCATTTCTTGTCCTCAAGGTGTGCAATAGCCATCTTTATATAATCTTCAGTGTTAAGCAGTACTATGTTGCCCCCTTTGTCCGCAATTCTGACTGTGATATTAGAATTGTCCTGCAGTTCTTCAGTGCTTTGTTTTCACGCGGAGTTAAGTTGTAATGAATTTTATGTTTAGTACCTCGCAAATAAATCCTCCTTAGATCCTGCTGGGTGACTTTAAAGCAGGTGTCTATTACATTGTCAGGTGCCTTCATTGGTTGAAATATAGACTTGGGTTTGAGAGTAGTTTTAGCTGAAAGGCCCATACTAATTTCTTGTTCTGATGCAAATGACTCCAAAGTATATTCTTCATTAGGGTCTGGTATGTTTAGTAATTGTGCTGTTTGTTCAACATGTTCCACTGGTAAATCTGAAGGTATGCCGCAGGCTGTAGGACGTTTCTTCATTGGCCTATTTTAGCTAGCAACTTAGCGAATTTAGGGACCCATCAACACTTCTAGCACTTTCAACAGAGAGTCCCCATAGCAACATATGGCAACCACGTTATTAGGACATAAAACCCGTCCCAAAATGGCGTCTTCACGTCTACGCGATGACGTCATCACGCTAAATAAATAAGGCCGCACAAAGGAGAAACAACAATGGCGACCTCAACATTCGTTTCTCCGGCATTCGTTGACAATTGAATCTATTTAGGTAAGCCTTTATTTTTTACATTTATCCACTAATTAGTGCTCTGTTGATCTTACTACCTTGGACACTATAGTAAAACATACCTTATCTATTACAGGACTAATTATTGAACACATACTATTTCCAGCAATTCTGGCTGGATCTTGATAAAATCCCACAAAGGGCAGTCTAAGATTGTAAGTGTAACACTTTACTCTCCATAATATTGAGTTTTTCAACAATATCCGTCATGAGGCCACTATATATCAGTTTGTTTTCCAATCTAATTAGTAAAACAAGTGGATGGACATAAATGAGAGATTTTTACACATCTTGTCTGACGACCTAAAGAACAGCCCACTGCCAGGACGGGGAAACATGTGTTGAGGCACTAAGAGCATGAATACTGCTATATATTAGCAGCACATCCATTTATCCTTTTGAGACGCTAAGAAGAGACAACAATCCTGCTATATATTAGCAGTACATCTATCACTTTGAGATTCTAAGAGGCACTAATCCAGCTATATATCAGCAGCACATCTATTCATCATTTTGAACAGCTCTAATATAACCAATGTACAACAATTGGTAGGCCAAGGTGACTTCATCAATTGGAATCGTGAAATTGTTTGACCTATCTTTGACTGAAGCGACTTCATTGCAATTTGAAAATGTATCAGTGAAGTAACTAAGCAACTGCAATCCATGTTTTTTCTTCGACTCCAGTATTCGATCACCTATGTCTAACTAATTAAATACATACCACTACCATACATTGACTGCATCAAGCCTTTTCTTTGGTATAAGCGCAACTAAGGGCTTGCAATCTTCTTTCAGTAACATTTGTGACGCCATCTGGCCCTGGTGCTCTAGAGGTACTTAACATTATAATTTGCATTAGGATGTCATGGCAATCAAATTCCAGTGAGCAAGTTGTGTCCCATTCTTGTGGCACTAAATAGTCTATCGGGGACAAGAAGGCATATAGTTTTACAAAGTAGGTATCCCAAATTTGCTCCTGAATAGGAATAATCTGTAAAGGCATCTGGAGCTCATTATTCTCCAGTTTCAGGAGAGAACATTTGGGCACTATTCTTTGAGGTTAACGTTCTCAGGAAATTGTCCCTGTCTTGCTGAAAGAAATCTTGCTCCATATCCTCTTAACCAATTCTTATGGGTCAATGTAAGCTTTTTTGTCCTTAGTAGGCTTGATTGAAAATCTAGATGGGCCAAAGCTGTCAATTTTTTCTTTAAGAGATGTTCCCTATTACAAACTTTCATTTCGAAACACATGTTTGTTTGAACATTGGGTGGAATCATTTACGTGAGGTTTCTGCAAACAAATTAAGAGTGGCCACACAGTCGCCCTCTTTTCTTAATATTTGACCACTTAATGTGGGGCCATAATTTGGTATGCATATATTTAATTTGAAGAGATGCTTCAGTCCATCTAAACCTATTTCTCTCTCCCCCCGCCTCCCGTGATTTTCAGATTGAATTGATAGTAGTCAATTCTAGGACTTGGGAGTGGTACATCCCAGGAGATTAGTAAAAGATCATGGTCACTATTGCCTTGCTGCGCCACCCAGAAATCTTTCACATTCCTAAATATTCTTTATTCCACAATAAATAGTCCATAACAGCCACCTGTGCACCACGTCTCCAGGTCGGACGAGGAGGAATGTCACCTTTTAGGGCTCCATTCAGTATCGCCAAACCACTGAAATTGCGAGAGGGTTTCAATAAAGATTTAAGGACGCTTAATGGCCTCTTGATTATTTCTCAACCAAAGGATAGAGAAATGTAGTTAATTGATTTAAAGGGTTTGTGGATGCCCAGGGCTCCATAGTAATGTCCAGGTACTTTTTACTAGCTGTTAATAAACCCACCATTGGTCTCCCTTTCTTACGCTTAACCGCCTCACCAGGGATACCACATAAACCTCCTGATACTGGAGTGCGTAGAAGCCATGTCTCCTGGAGCATCACAACATCTAATGCAACCAAGGGATTATTTTTAAAAGATAATGCATGTTTAAAGCCCCGGTTATTCCAAGAAGCTATTTTCAGGGTCATTATCCCCTTTATGTCCGGCAGTTACTTTTGCCGATGTTGACTTTTGCCGGCCAAGATAACCGGTTGCCATGACCTTTGTCTGATGTTCCTTCCAAGAGCTCAATTTCTCAACACCCCCTAGCCCCCCGGCTGGCTCTGTAGACAGGAAATCCTCAATGATGGGTAGCATGAGCCCTTCCTCTTCTATTATGTTAGCTGTATTTATTGAGCGCATGTTCACCCAAGGGCATCATGGTGCTGGGGAGGTGAGGAATAGTTCCAAGTTGCCATTACTAGAAAAGCAAGGTCATCAATTTCTGCCGGAAGGCAAAGTCGTCGGTAGTCTCCCACAGGGGCAAAGGCGGGTTGTTCCATACTTTTGCGGTTGCAACCAAAAAGGCGCATACTCCTTTGCGGGCTAGCCTAAAGCGAGGCACCACCACCCGTAAGGCTGCTTGCAATTGAAGAGAACGAGTAGGCAGGGAGCGGGAGAACTTAGCTTGCAGAAATTCAGCTCCTGCACCATATAAGGCTCTGTGCACTATGCACATAGACTTGAACATAATCCGATGAACAATGTGGAGCCAGTTCCATTGTCTCAGCAAAGGGGTCATATGGGCACCAAACGGAGGGCAGATGGATCTGGCCGCAGCATTTTGGAGCAGTTTCAGCCGCCCGATTAGATAGCTAGGTTGAGCCAGACAGAGTGAATTACAATAGTCCAAAACACTCAGAACCAAGGCAGCAATCACCGAGGCCTGGTTTGCTGTCGGGATAAAAGGGAGAACCTTCCAAAGAACCCGAAGTTTAAAGTGGCCGGATTTGCACACAGCATTGAGCTTGTCAGCCATGGTCAATGTGGCAGAGGGAAGTGGGCTAAAAGTCGGACATCCAAAACAGTTGAGGAGTAGAGGTACCCACAGCTAGGACCTTGGTTTTACTACCGTTCAACTTCAGCCAGTTAAATGTCATCCATGTTCCCAGTTCCTCAAGGCATCTCCTTAACCAGGAAGCCGTTTCAGATTTAGTCAGGTCAAGGTGGACCAAAATGAGTATCGTCGGCATACGAATAAAAACGGAACGGTGTGCCGCAATGAGGAGCAGGAGATATCTTATACAAATGTTAAATAAGATAGGCGACAGTGCTGATCCCTGTGGAACTCCAAAGAAAAGGGGGCGGGGGCTGAATAAAAAGTTTGGCGAGAGACTGATTGAGAGCTATCCGCCAGGAAGGCTGTGAACCAGTTAAGGACTTGGCCGGAGATCCCTACCTGAGAGGGCAGGGAGATGAGGAAAGAGTGGTTGACTGTGTCGAAGGCAGTCGACCGATCTAATAGCAAGACTGCTCCGACACTGCCCTGATCAACCACACACATCAAGTCGTCCATCACTGATTTTAGAACAGATTTGGTGCCTCTGCCAGGCCGAAAACCAGACTGAAATGTATCAAGAAATTTTGAAGATTCTGCAACAGAGATGTCAACTCAACCCCCGACTTAGTCTGGGAAGAGTTTGCATCTTTGCTTCATATAAAACCCTGGTAGTAAAAATTCCTCTTAGCTCTCGACAAGGACTCTCTAACCAACTGGGGTGGGATAACCAGTCTAACACACCCCAAGTCAAAGTCATTATGGAATTCCACTTGGGCAATGTCTGATGCCTCCAACCCCGATTTACCAGTTATCCATCCTAGAATGTTAGAATCAATTCCTCTAGATTCCAAATACAAATTATAAGTCCAGGTACCTTTGTTTGGTGGACAGGCCCTAATTGACAGTGAGAGCCTTCCCTGAAATCCTGAATCCCCCCTTCTTTTCCTGTGCTTATAAGGTACATCAGCCCCATCAGTTTCAAAATCGTCACTATGTCTCAGACGATCTCCCTCTTCGGGAGATTCTATTACACCCTACACGCTCCTTTGGGGATGCACAGCTCCCTTGCATCAAATGCCCATGATCCTTTGAGGAAAGCAATCTTTGTTCAAAAATGTTGAGGGGAGGAGGGAACAGATTTTCCTGCTCAACATATCCTCTTTCAATTCCCTTTAGGATCCTGATCGATCCCAGAAGAAAAATATCTTATAAAGGAACCCTCCGTAATTGTTATGTAGTACAATTTAGTAGATCTGCCTCTTGACCCGATATCTCCATTAGAGTAGTGTCTAAATTCTGTATGGTAGTCCTATTAATATTGGTAGCTTCCTCTTCAATTTTTACTAATTTTCTATTTTTGTTTTGCATTACTTATAGAATAATTCACAGCCAACTTGGTATGTTCGTGCTCATGCGGTGGCGTGGATAATGTGTAAAAATGGCCTTGAGCCAAACATTGTCGACTTTGTTAAAGATCTTTGGTTTTTGGATTTCTTCCCAACCTGCTTAGATTTTGCCCCTTCCCTTTTACTAAATATTTTAAAAACAAGTTCTTCCACATCTGGTATTTTGATTATCATTTCGTCATGCCATTCGAGGAGGAGTGAAGATTCTCCGATCTGTAGTATAGTATCACCTCTAGGTGGCATCAAGGGAATATCTACATTCACCTCCTCACATAATATATCCCTCTGAGATGGACGAGCCAATCTAGAGGTTGGAATAATTGAAATTCCCTCCTGTTTATGGCCCCCTAAAATCCCCTGGCTCGGCAGACTTGGTCTGGTATGCCCCTCAATATGAGTCAATTTCCCAGTTAACATGGTTAATAAGATTTGCTCCCTCACGCTATAACCAAGGATTCAAACAGTTTAATGCCAACAACCCGGTATTCATCTCTGTTTAAAGTAACTTCTAGCATGATGGGAGGCCCCGGTTTCAAGTTAATATATGCCTGAGAAAATGGGGTCCTCCTTTTTTTTTTTTTGATGGGGGCTCTGTGGATGAAGACCGTAATCTCTACATACACACAAGTTCCACATATAGCTACCTGGCTATAACATAACAGATCTTCACATAATTCAAAGATCCTACAGTTGGTCATTGGCGTACATGTATCAAATTTTATTAAATCATTCTAAAAAAAGGTTAATGACGTTTACACAAAGATATATTACTGATAATGGCTAAAACATACGTATGAACAAAATTAAACACTAGGAACGTAATGTGGGGTACCTGTCACTCACTGAGGTTACTAACCTCACTCATTGTTGCTGTCTAATATATGTTGATGAAAGCACAGTACTTGATACCAATGCGTTCCTAGTGTATAATTTTGTTCATACGTATGTTTTCCATTAGTCAGTGTTCTGCCTCTCAGGTCTTTCATATTTAACAGCCAAAGTTATACATATTCAAAAACCTTCCCCATTTATAATTTGCTGTTTTTCCTGTTAAATTCGTACTATGGAGATAGTCTGTGCTGATTGAGTCTCCATCAGTATCCAAGGAGGGTGGGGATGGCAATGAGCATTAAAATCACCTGCAATCGTTGTTTTACCAGGGTACTGCTCCAGCCATTTAGATAGAAGCTTTACAATTGTTTTCCTGATGTTTTTTTGTGTGCAACCCACCAGGAGGATCATACAAGTTGATGATCAGGTTCCTATCTGTTAGCATGGAAGTGTTCTCGAGCAACACTGATAATGCTTGAGGTATTATAGGACCTGCTACATATTCACTTAACTTAAATTGGGTCCTGTAACCAATTGCCAGCCCCCCATGGGGCGTCCTAGCTCTTTGGTCATTGCTTGGCACCAGTTTATATTATATCCTTCACTCTTAGTCACTGCTCAAGTTTCCTGCAATAAGAATAGTCACTGTAACAAAGGAAAACCTGTTGAGATGGCATGAAAATGACCTAAATCCCTGATTGTTCCATGAAAGCCATCCGAAGCTGTATTGGCGGGTGGGGGGGTGGCTTCAACGGTTTCTGGCTCTCAGTAATTCTTGAATCCAGCACTCTGTCTCACAATACAATGGTGGCTTCGGGGTTTGTTTAAAGAATGAGCAGAGTAGCTCTTTCTGTTTTGTGGCCACTCTCCATAAATGCCTTCTCTACCTGAAAGCTGGTTGAATAGTCTCTGTCAAAGGTGGTTTTAATATTTACTTGCGGCACACAGTTGGATGCCTAAATGTGTAAATTTGGAATAGCAAGATGTAAGCAGTTCCACGATTATATTTGACACAAATTCTGTGATCACTGTTTATTGGGCTATCATACTCTGGTAGCTCGATATGGGCTATATCTGAAACAATAGGATTCAACTGCGTTATATGATGGAATAAGTCCAATAAAAAAGCCCAGTTCATAAAAGGACTTTTGCATCATGGATTTAATTCTTCCAATTTCTCCCATTGGCCAGTAGGTAAATGGAGTTCAGGACACTGCATCACCCGCTGGCCTTGTGAGCTTTCGGTACGATAAATGTCTTGCTTTGGCATGGAATCAGGTGCTCCACTAAGGTTATGAGTGTCAAAGTCTGGCCCTGGATTCGTAAAAGGGGGCCAGATGTTATTTAATGAGGATGTTAGTCAATTATCCAAATTTTCCGTTGGGACCGCACAATTAGACATACTTCTAGCCGATGATGCTAATTGGTGACCTGCAGCAACAGGGGTAATTGAGAGGCAGATAACTGTAGCCTCCCCCCTCTTTTTGACCATCTGTCCATAGGGCATCATAATTGAACTGGTCTAGAGTTGCCATCCTTTAAAATATTGGAGACAGTGGTAGCAGCCAACGGTCCTTTTATTTTCCATGGAGCATTGACCGGTTTTGCCTAGTTTTGTATTCTGTAAGGAGACCTTCTTGCGTGCGGTCAGGTTTTTCTCAATGAGTGGGTACATTTGTCTACGCCGCCGCTTTTTCAGTTAGTTTTGATGAATGAAAGGGGGACGAGTCAGGTCAGCAGCAATTTCCATTTCTACTATAAGTGTGGAATCGTATTCAGCTGGTCTGATCCTGAGACTGTGGTGGCTCTGTATAACTGGATAGAAGGCCGGTTAACACCATTGTTTGTTGGGTAATATGTTATGCTGACCAGATGTTTTAGAAACAGTAGTAGATGCATCTCCAATGTAATTTTCAAGGATAACGTCAACCACCCTAGAGAGGATCCTCTTAGTCTACCTGTTCCCTTGCCATGTTAGAATATAAGGTAAACCACGCATCCACTGTGGCAGCCATCGCATTAAGTGAAGGGGATGGATAATACAAGCTCTTCAAGTGAAGGTTCCAAGGAGGAAGATTAATCCTCTCCATTACTTTCTGATGATTCAGTAACAGACACTTACGCTTGTGTGGTGTAGTCGATATGTTTGTTCCAATGATATTGTCGTATTGGTCTCTTACATAGGTTACCATTCCGGGTGCACACAGAGTATCTTAGGGGATTTAGACACAAGTTTAACAATTATTGCTGTCGATAGGGGGTGATACATTCTGAACTGATGAAGCTCTTAAATTGTTGCAAAGCAGAGGCTGTGGAACAATGGAGGGAAACTTGGTACACACTATTGATGGAGAACAAGTAGACCCAAAAAACCCTGTGATTTTTGTTAGTGCCACAGGCAAAGAATCCACCTTTTTTTTGGATAGGGGATATCATTACCTCGGCCCAGGGCATTTGAAGGGGGCTACGTGTTCGCTTGCCAATGTGCACTACATTACTGTGCAGAGCGTAAGTACGAGTTTTGGATGGCTTCATTATTTCCAAAATATTTAAGTGTTTCTTGAAAAGATACAAATGGGGACAACTCACCCTGCTTTTATAAGGTCTGCTCGCCTGCTAGACTGCCAGACTGTGTGCACTCCTTATCACACTTGCTTATGTGCGCCGCTCCATTTTCTAATGTTTCCTGTCGGGCGCTGGGAGAGTAGAACGCTGATCCAAGCAAACCGGCACAACTTGCTGATGCAAAGGGCCAAGTACAGTAATCTAAAATAAATACAAAGTTCATAATGCAGTTAGTCTCTGGCACTCACTGCCAAACTGTGCACTTCTCACTGCACTCACCAATGCATTTTCTCTATAAGCAGGTTGCCTTGATCGCCCTTTCTTTTTTTGTCAACTTGCTTTAGTTTTTGTCCTTCTCTGGCGTTTCTTCCTTCTTGGTTTTGCAGAATCCACCTCTGGTTCAGGGAGGTGCACTGAAGCCTCTCTGCTACCGACCCTAGTGGAGTGAATGATATTTATCTGGAGCCATCAGTTCTTTGGCTTTGCTCTCTGCGAATGTGGAGGAGTGGAAATTAGGCATTCAAATAGCTGCGTCGATTGAGTTTAACACTGCTTGACAATTCTTTTTTTCTTTAAATATTTCTGTACAATAGCGATAGAATTGTCTTTGAATGACAGTCTTCAGTATCCTCTGTTTGTTCCCTGTTGCGGTGTCACTATAATTTGAGCAATCAATAATTATGCTACTACTAGACTCCACTAATCCCTCCCGATCTGGGGTTTGAGAAAGACTGCTACCAATAATGTTAGGTAGAATATTAAATCTTTCCCCCTGAATTTGTTTGGCCCACTTAATTTGCTTCCCGCTGGAGGCTGTAACACACATTTAGGAGGGGGGAGTTAACAATCGGTGGTAGGATTTTTGAAGTCTTCTTGGTAGTTATTGCAACCTGTTTGGCTTGACATGTCCTTAAATGTGGCTTTCTGGGGTTCCAGCTACTTTTCCCCAGTGCCTAACACAAGAGGAAAAAAATGTCTTTTCCCATCACTGCAGTTTCTTGCATATTTGTCATCTGCTCCATTAGATGGTGAGCCCTTAACTAATTTACTCAGGTTTTTTCTTATTTTGACCACAGACTTCCAGCTAACATTTAGCTCAGTATGAGCATTACTTCGAGTCATGTACCATCCACCTTGTTTTGTTGTAATAACTTGGGAGGTAAGAGCACTGGTGGTAAGTGACTACAGGGTGATATAATCTAGTAAATCTTACCAACTTCACGTATCCCCGTCCCCTGTCATCCGCTGACTGCCCTTATCGTGCAGTTGCACGGGTTGCAGGTAATTAAGCCTTCAGGTGTGCAGTACGGCTAAACTATGTCAGAGCCAGGGGACATTGTTTTCACTTTGAGAACCCAGTATTCAGCTGCTTCATCTCGGTCTACTCCTTCTCATCCCACTCAGTTACCTGTGGACCTCCACCTCTATGTATCCCTGTAGAGTAGAGAATGTCATTTATACAAAACATACTGGGATGAGGAACAGTAAGACTTACCCAGGTGGAGTACATAAAGTCACTGACATGAAGATCAAACAAGGAGGCAAAAGGCCACTGTGGAGCCAACCTACGCAGTCTACCATAGACCCTCCAGCGTTAAAAAGCACAGGAGGACTATGTACCTTGTCAAGCCAGCCCTGGAGGAGCAAGGAACAAGATGCAGGTTCTGTGGTGAAAGACCCGAAGAGAACGAGAAACTGCCACAAGGGACAAGTGTCTCCAGTAGCTCCATGGAGCATGTACATGTCCAGTGATGGGAAAGGAGAAAACCCAGCCGGCGAAGCCAAAGCAAGGGGAAGACACGCAGCCGAGGATGTGAGAGAGCACCTACCACTGCAACGCCACCGAGGGCAGGACGCCGAACACGAAAGCAGTACAGAAGCCCCGCTCTACTTCCAGGACAGACAGGAGACTGACATTTCCCAAAGGTAGGGTCGGGCCAGCTGTTGGGACGCGGAGGGCACCAAATATATTAAAGACGCTTACCAATATCTGGAGAGGCAGATGGGATAAAGAATTAACGGGAAAAGCTGGAATGTACTTTAAAAAATATCCTATGTGGCGCGGTACCTGGCAGGAGAGTACACCAGGCCTGGTCAGTTGGACATTAAGTGAAGTGGGGATAGAGAACCTGCAAAACCAGCACACTAGCTAGGGTCTGGGACCCATATGAAATTGGGCAACCCCCACAAAAGCAAGACATGGCTCAAAGACCCATTCAAAACTGAAGAGAAATGGAATCACTGGGCTGGGGCTCAGTAAAATGCGGGGAGAGCCTGAGACAGCCCAGAGGTACCTGGATTTGTGTAAGAAAGAAAGGTGCAAGAAAGTAAAACAAGGGGTCGAGGATCCATTACCCAAGAAAGACACTTTTCCAAGTTCTACAGTCAAGTCTGGCAGTATAGTACACCAGACTTGACGCTTCAATAGCTGTTTTACTAAAGGAAAGAACAGGGGTAGAGATTTCCCTCTGATACTTGGGAACTGTGTTTTGTAGTAAGATCTGCAGTCTAGTCTGGCAGGACGGTGCACCAGATTTGGCACTACATTGTTTAACTGACGAGAACAACAAGTGGAAGAGACTCCCCCATTATACTTGAACTGTCTTTGAAGAGTCACTTGTGTTTCCTCATCAAGAACCAAACTTTAAAAATCTATCTAGAACGAGAGAAGCCTCCTTTTGGATCAAGAAGAAACACAGTTGTTCCTTAGTGTATCATGTAAGGGACAGAAAAAGGTTTGGACACATGACGGTGGACATTTTACTTTACAAGACATCCTGATAAAGTCGTTAGAATTTCTATTGAGGTAAGAAAATCCCTCATAGAAATAGGGTGAGAGAGTGAGAGGTTTCCTTTTTCTTTACTTTTATATGAATAAGTCTTTCCCAACAAGCATGCCACCTCTGTCACACTCGTACTTCTGCACCCTTACATATGGTGTATGAAGTGGGATCGGACCTGAATGACCCAAACCAGGTAACCCTAACATTTTGTATTTGTTATTTATTGATACAGCTGATAATCAACTTTTCAATATAAGAAAATGTTAAAACAATAATCAAAGACTTTAACAAATCAGTGAGAACAATATTCTTATCAAAATTCATATTCAAATACCCGTAAAAGAAAAGAAAAAAAAAGTTAATCCACTGATTTTGATTATTGTATAGTCTTAATTTAGGTCCACATTTTTTTAAAAAGTTTATGGCGTAGCCCAGTTTTCTGTTGTCAACTTGTATTAGTCTTCGCCACAAGTCTTCCTTGTTAGATATAAATATATCTTTGAATAGATCTTTAAAATAGTATGCCCTGATTTCTGTTAAATATCTACATTCTGTCATTAAATGTTTCATTGATTCATTTAGAGATTTGCAATATCGACATAAATTCTCTTCGAGTGGTGTGATTTTTGTGTCTTGCCTTTAATTGGTGTTACATAAGTTCAGTCAAACTCATAATGCTTGTTCTGTAAGGTAGGCTGGGAGATTTTATCAGGCACGATGGAAGTTGGCCATATTTCTTTGCGCTATAAAAGCTAGGATCGAAGTCTTTGTATCCAATACATTGATAGTTAGTTTTTATCCAGTCCGCTCGCCATATCTTTAGTTTTGGTTTTGTCTGGATCAGCTATTAAAAGTTGAACTGTAGCATCAGCTTCTTTTAGAGTCAATTCCACTGATTCTCTCCATGTTCTAACGAATTTTTGAGATGAAGTAGTTGGATAACTCACTAGAAAGGGGACAGTACATTGCCTGCATCCTTAGCTGTAACACATTTGCTATATAGCGCACACTTTCTCCACTTGTACATTCCGGATACATTTTGTATCGCAAAATTGGCATTGGTTCAGAATTTGGCAAATGTAGAACTGCTCTCCAATATCGGGCTTTGAATTTTTGCCAGTAGAGATCGGATTTCACTGGTTTAGTTTCGGCACCATAGAGAATTACAGGTATGACCTTTTGTAGTATGTCAGCACCGGAATAAGCGAGAATTTTCCATTTTTTAGCGTTAATAATTCTTGATTGAGAAATAGCAGTCATGATTTTACTTTTGAATGTTAATTCATATGGCTCGTCTTTATGATGATTCATGTTTAATCCCAGATAGCTATATACATTGGTTATTGGAGTACCTGTTTAAGCAAATGCCAAGTTCCTAGTTTCTGGCGTTTTTTTAATTGACCATATTGCACTATTTCTGACTTCTTGATGTTTATAGTCAGACAATTCTTTTGGGTATATTCTCCTAGTGCATTTAGTAGCAATTGCATGCCCTGTGGTGTTTTTGATATTAGAACAAGGATGTCGGCATATAACCATTGGATATGCTTTTTCCCTAATTTTGGAGCGTCTGACTTTAAACAAATAAAGTTGTTGCCTATAACCGTAAAGTTAACCAAACTTACGGACAGGGCCACCAACCTCTCAGTACCCGCTTTGGAGTCACTTGGTTTTGACTTGTCCAGTTGTCAAGATCTTATCAGAGCAATTGGGGAAAGGCCAAATTATATCTAGTGGTCTAGCTTCGTCCGCTCCCAAGTTTACCTACATTAGGTTGACATCCAAGTCAGGGTTAGCTTGGAAAATATGGTTTGGATGTACTAGCTGGGGTGGTAGACCCCGATTATAGGGGAGATTGTAAAATCCTCCTGCAAAAGAATGGAAAGCAGGCTTACCACATTAAGATCAGAGATAAAATTGCACAAGGGATATTAGAAAAGGCAGTGTTCCCTAACTTGCTGGAAGTCCCTGACCAGGATCCAAGAGGGGAAAGGGATTTGGTGACGCAGACATAAGGGAGGAACTCAAACCAGAAACATTCACCCTGTTGGCAAAGCCTGAGGAAATTGAACTCGTGCAAAATCAAACCTTTCTCAGCGCAATGATCCCATATTAGCAGGGGCCTCCCTGAAGGTGATATCGGAAGAAGGGAGAGCGACACCCCCTTCTTTTTTCTCACAGGGTTTACTGTATCATCGAGACACAACCCCGAAAGGTGTTGTACGATCCCAGATTGTGGTTCCAAATAGTCATATGATAGTCTTGAAGATTGCGCACCTTACCTCGTGACACTCCGGGGCAGCGAAGACCAAACTGCAGATAGAGTGGATTTTTGCAGACATAAAAATGTTTGTCGCAACCTGTTCATTGTGCCAGAAGACAACCTACCACCTTGCCCCCTCAATCCCCCCTTCAACCTTTGCCTGTTATAGCTATACTTTTCTCCTGCATAGGGGGTGGATATTGTAGGGGCTATCAAGCTATGCTGTCTTGGGAATAATTACATCCTAGTCATTTTAGACTATGCGACCCGCTACCCCAAAGCCTTCCCAATGCAGAACAGTTCAACGCAGCAAATTCTAAAACTCCTCATTCCCTTCCTATCCCGCGTAGGTTTCCCTAGAGAAATTCTCACAGATCAATTAACCAATTTCATGAGAAAACGGATGGTCGGGGTGAAGGGGATCCTTCTGATTAAGAAACTCGGCACATCAGTATATCATCTCCAGACATACTGACTTGTTCATTGTTTTAGTAAGACCTTCAAAACGGTTTCCAGAAAGTATGTGGAAACAGATGGAAAGGACTGGTATATATTTATCCCTTGGGCTCTTTAATGTACGAAAAGTGCCGCAGGCTTCCGAAGATTTTTTACCATTTGAACGTATGTATGGACGCTAACCGAGAGATGTATTAAATATGCTTAGAGAGACCTGGGAAGAGAGAAGCTGCATTACCTTTATCCCAGACAACAGAGAGAATAAAGAAACATGAGGATTGTTTGAAACCTAGCCCGAGCCGTAAAGAAAACCCCTAAACCAAAAACCAAGCAAGATTTAAGGGCTTTCTTGGGACTGGTAGAATACTAATGACACTTTATTCAAACCCTGTCATCCATCCCGGCCTGTTTGACCAATAAACTGAGAAATGCTGAACCTCAAAAGATAAAATCGGGTAAGGAAGAACAAAGCTGTTTTGATACCCTTAAAAGCATACTATGTAGTGAACTAGTGCTTACCGTCCCCAAAGAGTTTGTACTTCAAACTGATGCATCCAGGGTGGGCCTAGGAACATTTCTCTGACATATGAGGGAATGGAACTTCCAGTGATGTATATTAGCGGAATTTAGTTTACTGGGGAACAAAACTACGCCACTGTAGAACTGGAGGCCCTGGCGATAAAGTGGGTAGTGGGCCACCTAAAATATTGCCTCACTGGGAGAAATTTTACTTTAATTAGACCACTCGCCCCTTACGTGGCTTAGTGTAAGAAAAGAGACAAATCCCCAAATCATGCACTGGTTTGTTGATCTGCAACCCTTTTGTTTTAGTGTACAACATCGCAAAGGCAAAGGTTGATTTCCTCTCCCTATTTCCTTTACCAGATGAAGAAGCCACCTGCATGAGTGAGTAGGTTATGTGATGAATCGCAGAGGATTGTTACTGCTTTCATGGGCGGGGAAGACCCTTGATATGAGTGCCATTGAGGTGAGGCTGCTACCCGATAGTCCCCGTGGTATTCAGCGGGTGGATCTCATGAGGAGGGAAGCCCTCCCTGGGACCAGTGATGATTGCCTTCGTAGAACATGGTATTCACCTCCTTCTCTTCGGTCTCCTACTTTCCCTCATCCCACTCAGCTCCCTATGGGCCCCCAAACCTCTATCTATGTAGAGTAGAGGATGTCATTCATACAGATCATTTTTTTTTATTGTGTTCCACAGTACAAATGTACTTTTAACAAAGTATTTAAAAAACCATTATATTACATTTAAATTCACATTTCAATACACTTCAAACTTCATCGGAAATATTGTCAATTAATTTAAATCTCAAAATCCATACAAATATTAAGACATTCCACCTAAAATAAAAGTTCTGCAGACATGAATACTCAGACTCAATTCATCATTATTCAAAATCCTCCTCCAAGTCGTCTTCAGAGGAGTAACCTATCCCAGATAAAAATTGAGATCTCAGGATTTCCAAATTAGGACACTCAACACATAGGTGCTTCAAAGTCTCAATCTGGGTTTTACTATGACGACACAACCTCTGGTCTTGTGGGATGTTAATTCGCCGTCCCAGTATATCATTGGTTGGAGCCAAGTACAACGTAATTCTTAGTACTTGAGACCTAAAGCTCCTCGATGGGTGTTTTTTCGACTAAGGTGCTGGTAGATTGAAGCTTTTACAAGACCACACAAAATGGTCACCAAAACATTTAGAGTCCATAATCGTTCTTCTCATATTTGTCCAGACGTGTCTGCACCATCTTAACTTAGCTACCTTTGGTGTAAGACCCAGTTTTTCTACAGAGATTTCTGCACATTGGAGCATTCATTCACAACTCGTGACCCAATCCATAAGGACCCTGCAGCCACCCTGTGACCTCACCTGGTTTAGCTGCTCAAATCCTGAGGCCGTTGGGGGTGGGAGGGGTTCAAAATATTTATGAATAGCTGGAGCTTCCCCCAGTCTATCATTGTCTGAATGGGGAGCTGTCTCAGCTCAAACAAGATCCCTGCAAGGGGTACTGACTGTGGTAATTGCAAGAGTCCTCTCCACAAAACACCCTCCAATTTTGGCCAATCTATAAGCTGACTCTTGGTTTGGGCACAATAAATTAGTTTTGGAACTAATTGCTGTTTCTATGGTTTCAAAGCTGGTAAAAGTGATTATCTGCCAAATTTACCATCAAATACTCGCAGCTTCACAAGTGCCCCTAGAAATGTGGCCTTTAGATCTTCTTGAGGTTCTGGCCCTGTAACCTTGTTATACAATGCAAGGCCTAGGCAAACAAACTTGCTCACTACTTCTAGCTTACCATTTTCCAGATACCAGGGTAGTGTTTTACAATTTGTACCCCCCTTTTAAAATAAGCACCTTTGATTTTGTTGTGTTTAGTGATAAATCCAGACTCCCCAAAAATCCTTCCACTGCTGTTAATGCTCTCTGCAGACCAATAGCTGTTAGATCACATAAAACGATGTCGCCGTACAGTAAATATTGGATTACCAGGGTGCCCAATCTTGGTGGGGGGGGGGGGGTAGAGGGGCGTATTGTTCCTAAATGACCTCCCAACCCCAACAAGTAGGAGCAGAAAAGGAAGGGGGCCAGTACACAACCCTGTTTTAGGCCCCTATTTGTCTGTATCGTAGGTGAATAACTTCCAAAAGCATCAAGCCTGGCCCTAATCCTAGTGTCTGTGTGTAAGGCCTCCAGGATACCCAGCAGAGGAGCTGGGCACCCCCGATCATGTAACTTTTTCCACAAAAGAGACCTATTCACCAGATCAAAGGCCTTACTGATGTCCAAAAAGGCTAAAAATACAGGCCGAGATTGGGTCTTGGCTTGGTGTGCTAGTAAGTCTAAAACAAAGCAATTTGTGGCAGTGCTCAGACCTTGATGAAAGCTTTATTGAAAGACATCAAGAGACTTTGATTCCAGTGGCCATCTTTGCAAAACGTTCAATAACATTTTTGCAAAGATTTTGTTAGAAGCATCCAGCAGGGATATTGGTCTGTAATACAGGGGCGAGGACCTGTCACCTCCTTTAATAATCAAAATTATAGTGGCCACGGAACAAGTACAAGGAAGCAGTTTGTTTGCAAGAATGTTAGCAAATACGTCTGAAAGCACTTTTGCCCAAACTGCCAGGTTATCTTGATAGGTCAGATTTGATGAGCCGTCTGGCCCCGGTGCATTAGACCGCTTACTTGTCTTTATCAAGTAAGTAACGTCCTCCAAGCCCCATACCATGGCCCCACTCCATTCCACCTGAGACCAGATAACTGATCTTTCCAACCCATCTACCCTGTATAAATCAGAAGAGTGCTTGAACCAAGCTGTATCACTAACTACCTGTGCTTGTAAAAAATCCTGGGTTCCTATGGGTTTTATTAAATCCCAAACATTTTCAGACTTATTTCCTGACATACATGCCAACATTCTCTCAGCATCTTTAATATACAGCACAAATTGCTTTCCTTTCACCCAATTCCTGTATGTTTGTCTTAGTCTCCGCATCTCCTCCTTATAACCAACAGGTAAAGACTTCTTAAAATGCCTTGCCTTTCGGTGCAGTTGTTTTTTATACACCTGTATCTCCACGTCAAAGGAGTGAGTGCCCTTCATTTTTTTTGTCCCCTGAATTAAACCTCTGTCTGTGGTTAACCTACCCAACAACTCCCTTATTATTATGCCTGGGAAACCCTCTGCCATACATAAAAAAGCCATTTTATCTGCAGGTAGATTTACTATCTCACAGAGAAATGCTTTTGCTATTCTTGGGACCCATTTTACCTTGTTCCTTCCTGAGTTTATTGCCACCACCAAGGACTTGGGCTCCCTCATCCTCACTAAACCAAGTCATTTGTAAACAAGCAGAGAATGGTCACTCCAGATAACTTCCAGAGTGTCCCCTCTCGCGATTTCTTGTGAGACAAAGACGTAATCCAATGTCGTCTTCCATAGCCCATTCTGCCATGTAAAAGCTGGGGGAATGTCCATTTGTATGTTACCATTCACAATTATTAGATTCCATGCCTTAAATTCTTGCGTGATTATTATTCCCCTCTCCCGAGCCTCCTTACCAACAGTCTTCCTATTTTGATCCAAATACCACTTGTCCTCTAGACATTCTGCATTGAAGTGTCCAACAATGATCACAGAGGCCCTGCCAGCGGGGAACTCACCCAATAGTGTAAAGGACACAGCTGTTAGAGCCTCCTCCAGCTGTTCCTTTATTGGACTAAAGTAAACATTTACCAAAAAGCATTTGCTTGGAGGCCCTCCCCCCAATTCTCTTGCCATTCTAAGCCATCCCCGTCCACTGGATATATTGAGATGTTGCTTAAGCGAAGGAGGGACTATACTCCTCCTGCATGTTGTCCGGGGATAGTGAGGCCTTACCAGTTTCAGCAATCACTACCCTTTCTTTAATAGCTAGTCCTTTCTTGATTTTGAAGAAGTCTCTTTTCTACTGCTCTAAGACATCCCTATCAATCTGCATATGTCTGTCGACTTCCATCTGCATATATCTGTCGACTTCCATCCTTAAATTTCGTAAGAATTTCCTAGACCCCTTATTCTGTTGGGTAGTGGGAAGTTTACGATTTTTGACTTTTTTTGTTTTTGCCCGGAGCTATTTTTCTTGCCAAAAATCTTACGCTTTGGGCTACTGCTCAGTAGCTTTTTCCCCTGGACTTGTGCCAATCCAAGGTACGAGACTGACGGAGGGGCTATTTCAGATTGATCAACTTCTGATACTAACCCAAGCCCACCCCCCCTGCCCACCTCAGGCCCCTCGTTCGCCACCGGGGGTTCCATGTTTTTAGACACCCCCCCCCCTCCTCGGGAATACCAACCCTTACTGTGCGATTCCTTTTTAGATGCAGAGTATTAAAAACTGATACTGCCATTATGTAACCCTCTAGTAAATGTACCTTGTTTAGAACTTCCTTCACTGATTTCCTAAGGTCCTGAATTTCAAAATTCAGCGTGTCATAACCTCTGTCCATAGAGTCCATAATTCTGGACAAAATTGGAAATGACAGTTCGTCTATTGGGGTCAACTGCTCCTGTTGGGGGAGATCTTTTATACCTTCTACCCCTACTGTCTCTGCATCAGGACCTGTACCCCTGCTGGTTACATTTAGCTTCATTCCCATGCCTCCCTGACAATCCCAGTCAGCCCTTGAAAGGGCATACCCCGGAAATCCACCACCCAAGCCTTGTTTACAATTAGAATGGCAATGAAGAAGGCTCTCTGTAGAACCCAAGTCTCTTGCGGATATTCCAGGATTGACCATTCTTTAGATTTAAAATCCATTGACCCACAGACCTTTCTAGCTAGATCATGCGAAAGCAGTGGAGCCAAAATTGAATTATCTGAGACTAAATCTCCTTACACCATCCCTGCCTCTGCCACCATAAAATTCACATTTGATTCAATGTTAGAGAGGACTCGGTTTATGTCCCCTACAACTTCAGCCAACGAGTCCACTTGCTTTGTTGGGTCTTGACTAACCTCCTCCAGGACCTCCTTCTCTATCTTAAGAGCTCTAAGTGGGGATCCGCGTAAAATGCCCTTTGTCGTGGATATTAAACCTCCACCACCCACTGGGATCAATTGGGGAGATAGAGTAATTGCCATCTGGGGTTGGCCCCTACCCCCTGCTGCGGGGCCCCATCTGGCATACCACTCATGCTTCTAAGCGTGACTCCCATTTGTAAAACCCAGTGAAAGATCTGGTCCTGGGGTGGTACTCTTAATATAGGGTCTACCCAGAGTTAGATCCATCTAATAATAAACTCCTGAGGTTTCCCCAAGAACGCTGCAGATAATAAATAGTAAAAAAATTATGTATATATAAAACAGCCTATAACACACCTACGAAAGAAGAAAAGTGTAACCTTGACCACTGTAAGTGCCGTGGGACACAAGCTTGCAACCCTGGTAACCAGCAACTCACCCACTGACTAATGCTTTAAAGCAATAATACCCGTGCACAGTTACAATTTTCCTGAGATTCAAAGCACACAAGATAATAAATATGTAAAACAGCCTATAAAGGCACCTACGAAAAAAGAAAAGTGTAACCTTGAGCAGTGTATGTGCCGGGGGGGGACAAGCTTTCAACCCTTAGGGGTAACCAGCACCTCACCCACTAACCAATGCTTTAAAGCGGTAATACCCGTGCTCAATTACAAGTTTCCTAAATTTCAAAGCACACAGTTTCGCACACCCGCAATGTGTATATAGCGAATGACGTAGTGGCTCTTTTAGTTAGAACAGAAACAAAACGTGGGGGGAGACTTGCTTGTAACCCCAATCCTCGATCTATAGCAACTCAAGGAGTATGTAACACAATTGTCAAGGTCTGTATTTCGGTAAAGTCTTTTTAATCTGAAGAGCGGCCACAGAATAGGGAGAGATTCACTTGCAGCCCCAATCAGCAGTCTGTGGCCACACAAATGGTAAGTAACGTACAATTTCCGTAATGTAGGTTCCAAAGACGCCCAAACCAAATGGGGAGAGACTTGCTCGCAGCCCCAATGCTAATAAAACAAAAAAGTGTATGTGCTTTGCATGAGCAACAACCAACGTCTCAGTTTGGCCAGCTACTCAAACCTGAGAGTTCTCTCTCAGGCACGGGGAACGCCCAACAGCTCGAGGAGCCACCAGAGTCCGTCTCTCCCCCCAAGAACCATGAAGTATCAAGGCAATCTAAATGCACCAAGTCAAAGTACCTGTCTTTTTCTCTGTCGCACTAGATGTCGGGATGAAGGTAATGCTTTGTGGCCAAAAATAATTCCGCGTCCAACTCGATTGTTGCCGTCGTAGGTGGCCAGTGAGTCCTACAGCTCCAATGGCACGACTAAGTCCTGCGAACTCCACTTAGGACGCAGGACAGAGGCCCCCACCACGGCCAAACACGTTGCCAAACACTTGCTCAACACGTCCGCTACGCTTCGCGTAGTCTGGCAAATTTATGCAATACGTTCCTCAACGTTCCTTAAAGCGGCAGGAGTACAATACTGGTAATTTAGGATACAGCTGGTTACCAACGTTCCGGCAGCGTTTCTCCTTTAGTCCAATGCTCACACTTGCTCAACACTTCATTCAGATCATACTGGGACGAGGAAGAGTGAGGCTTACCCGGATGAAGTACATATAGCCATTGACACGAAGATCAAACAAGGAGGCAAAAGTCCCCCGCAGAACCAACATACGTGATGCAGCCTACCAAAGACCACTCTGATAAAAAGCAAAGACAACTATGTACCTTGTCAAGCCAGCCCTGGAGGTGCGAGGAACCACTTTCTGGAGTTTTAAGTTCTACAGTCAAGTCTGGTAGGATAGTACACCAGACTTGCTGCTAAAATATTATCCTCTTGGAGAAAGGAGCAGGGGAATAGATTTCCCTATGGTATTTGAGTGCTGTGTTTTGTAATTAGATCTACAGTCAAATCTGGCAGGATGGTGCACCAGACTTGACACATTGTTTTACTGAAGTGAAGAACAAGGGGAAAAGACTCCCCCGCTATACTTGGGAACTGTGTTTTACAGAGTCACTGATTGTGTTTTCTCATCAAGAATTGAACATTAAAAATCTGTATCCAGAACTAGAGAAGCCTCCTATTGAATGAAGACACCCAGGTTTTTCTTAGTTTAGCATGTAAGCGACAGAAATAGGATTGGACACAGGACAGTGCACATTTTAGTTTAGAAGACATCCTGACAGAGTCCTTAATATTTTTGTTGAGGAAGGGCAACCCCTCATAGAAATAGGGCAAGGTGGGTTTTCCTTGTTTTACTTTTATATAAATAAGTCTCTACCTCCAAGCATGCCACCACTGTGTCAGACTCGTACTTCTGCATCCTTACAAATGGCAGAATTTAGAGTGGCAGCCCCCTGTTTTGTAGCACTCATTCGACAGTCCAAAGTCAAAGAATTCATAGAGGTGGGCTCTGCAAGGCTAAATTTAGTTACATGTGAAGTGGCAAGGCTCTTTGTACCATTATCCAACTTGAACTGCTTTACACATTATTTGAATCTTTTATTTTAGTTAGCATTTAGTTCCCTACAGGTTACTTTGATGAGCTCATGCTTGGGAGTAGCATCATGGACCCTTTTCTCTTTACTTTTAGGTCCCATTTTTGTTCTTTGTCAGTCCTACTAGTGCCTGGGCTCAATTTCTCATTTACTAGCTGGCAAAGGAGGCCCCCTTATTGGTAGCACTTATGTGACTTTCTGAAGCCAGAAACATTTTGGAGACGGGCCCTACCTTGCTTACTTGTGAAGTGGCAAGGCTATTAGCAGCATTAGCACAGTTAAGCCACTGTACACATTCTTTTCATTATTTTAGCTTGCATTGTATTTCCCTTATGACTGTGTTCCTTGTATGAGCTAGTGCTCTGGGTTGCCTGGCCCTTGTTCACTTTTCTTTCTTTATTGCCCATGTGTGTTCCTTGTAGGTCCTATTGGACTGTGGAGTGTGCCTGGACTCACATTTCCCTTTTACCAGCTAATGTGCTGTTGTGACTACATTTACCGGTCTCTGATTTTAGCAGTCCTGTCAGAATTCAATATTTTGAGTACCTATTCTTTTAATTTGTTATTTTAGTTTGTGTTTTATTTCCCTTATGACTTTGTTCCTTGTATGAGCTAGTGCTCTGGGTTGCCTGGCCCATTTTTGTTCCTTGTAGGTCCTCTTGGACTGTGGAGTGTGCCTGGACTCCCATTTCCCTTCTACTAGCTGATGTGCTGGTGTGACTACATTCAACGGTCTCTGATCTTAGCAGTCCTGTTAGAATTCAATATTTTTAGTACATTTTCTTTTAATTTGTTATTTTAGTTTGCATTTTATTTCCCTTATGACTTCGTTCCTTGTATGAGCTAGTGCTCTGGGTTGCCTGGCCCATTTTCACTTTCCTTTATTGCCCATTTTTGTTCCTTGTAGGTCCTCTTGGACTGTGGAGTGTGCCTGGACTCCCATTTCCCTTCTACCAGCTAATGTGCTGGTGTAACTACATTCACCGGTCTCTGATCTTAGCAGTCCTGTTAGAATTCAATATTTTTAGTACATATTATTTTAATTTGTTATTTTAGTTTGTGTTTTATTTCCCTTATTACTTTGTTCCTTGTATGAGCTAGTGCTCTGGGTTGCCTGGCCCATTTTTGTTCCTTGTAGGTCCTCTTGGACTGTGGAGTGTGCCTGGACTCCCATTTCCCTTCTACTAGCTGATGTGACTACATTCACCGGTCTCTGATCTTAGCAGTCCTGTTAGAATTCAATATTTTTAGTACATTTTCTTTTAATTTGTTATTTTAGTTTGCATTTTATTTCCCTTATGACTTTGTTCCTTGTATGAGCTAGTGCTCTGGGTTGCCTGGCCCATTTTCACTTTCCTTTATTGCCCATTTTTGTTCCTTGTAGGTCCTCTTGGACTGTGGAGTGTGCCTGGACTCCCATTTCCCTTCTACCAGCTAATGTGCTGGTGTAACTACATTCACCGGTCTCTGATCTTAGCAGTCCTGTTAGAATTCAATATTTTTAGTACATATTATTTTAATTTGTTATTTTAGTTTGTGTTTTATTTCCCTTATGACTTTGTTCCTTGTATGAGCTAGTGCTCTGGGTTGCCTGGCCCATTTTCACTTTCCTTTATTGCCCATTTTTGTTCCTTGTAGGTCCTCTTGGACTGTGGAGTGTGCCTGGACTCCCATTTCCCTTCTATCAGCTAATGTGCTGGTGTGACTACATTCACCGGTCTCTGATCTTAGCAGTCCTGTTAGAATTCAATATTTTTAGTACATATTATTTTAATTTGTTATTTTAGTTTGTTTTATTTCCCTTATGACTTTGTTCCTTGTATGAGCTAGTGCTCTGGGTTGCCTGGCCCATTTTCACTTTCCTTTATTGCCCATTTGTGTTCCTTTTAGGTCCACTTGGACTGTGGAGTGTGCCTGGACTCCCATTTCCCTTCTACCAGCTTTTGTTTTGACTAAATTCACTACCCTCTGACCTTACCAGTCCTGTCAGAATTCAACCTTTGCATAGCTATTCTTTTAATGTGTTGCTTTATGGTTTGGTTCTTTGTATTGGCTAGTACTCACAGGGGGAGGGCTAGGGGGGCAGTGCTAGACTCTGTTTCCCATCTACCAGCTTAAGTTCGGTGGGTGGTAGGTAAATTCCCTCGTCTAAGGTGGACATCATGTAGAGGAGTGACCATCTAAACAGCATTGGTCAGTCACATGAGTGCAACCAAATTCTTTATGGCGGTGGCCATGGCCTGGCTGAAACTAAATCTACCTGTGAAGCAGCAATGCTCTTAGCAGCATTGTCCGATTTCAACCTTTGTGTACTGCAAGGGTGCAGGAGGAGGAGACTGACACACAAGTGGTATAGTCGTTGATATAAACTTTTGTTTAAGAAAATAAAGAGAAAACCTAACTTTCCGTAACTCTATGATGGATTTCCCTACTTCAACTAAAAGACTTATTGCTCTGTCAGAATTTCCATGTAAATCAATAGTATTCACTGTCCTGTGTTAAACAAAACACCCCACTTCTGTCCCTTACACTTGATATTAAACTAAAGATACAATAGGTCTTCTTGGTTCAGCAGAATGACTCCCTTCTTCTGGACTGGGAGTAGACAGTTGTTCCCGAGTATTGGTTTCTTCCTGGGAGAATAGTTCCTTTCCCCAGGCCTTTTCTCATGTAGCTTCAAATACAGTTCTCAAATGTTAGAGTACCCTGACCTTGGCTTCTTTTCATCTTTGATTGGACTCCTTTGGTAATCAAGTACTGCGACAAGTAAGATGTTTTGTGCTACTTGCTGATTTCAGGTCCCAGGACCCTGTCTTCTATCTCTGTTCAGTTGCGCCAACTTGCCTCATTCTCCTGCAGAGTATGACCCTGAGGAAGATGCCCCGCTTCCTGATTTGGGTCCCAGACACCTGTGTCTCGCGGTGGTCAGTGGTTTTTGTTAGGCTGCAGGGCTGAGAAAGTGTTCCTCTGATTCAGGACCACTTTGCCATCTGACCCGTGTCCTTACCGGGCCTCCCGAACTTCCCGTAGATGCTGTTCAAATCTGGTAGCTCTCCAGTACTTCCTGGGATTGGGCGTCAAAGGGGCGGCACTGGCGTTCGTTCTCCCTTGGTTGATTGGCTGCTCTGATCTGCAGTTTGCTTCTCAGTCTCACCGCCACATGGTTCTTCAGGACTGGTCGGGAGGTTGCTTCCTGCTAGTCGTCCTCCCGACTTCCACGGCTGCTCACCTGCATCCGCCATTCTGCCTGGTTCTCCTCTGGACAAGATTTGAAACTCCTGGGTTTGTCACTGGCTGAAGACAAGTCGTTCTTAGGTTTCCTTTTTGTTATGCAGGCTCCAGCCTGGCGCAACGTGTACACCTGCAATAATGTTTTGCTCCATAAGTGCACGGATATATGTTCACAGCCCCAGCACACTAGATGAAGAAACCTCGGACCCTGGAAGACAATTATTCACACCCACACTAATTTGGGTGTGATTGGCTAGATTATAAAATGTCTCTTATTTGGCCTATTTATTCATCAAAAGCATACAGAAATGAATAATAACTAAGTAAACAAAATGTTTTTGATAAAATACTTCACTGTTGACACAGCTTTAAAGTACACTTTCATCTCCTCAAACTGCACTGGAAAGCTCCCACACAGGCAGCCATAGAGATCTTTTGCAGAAACCGGCCCGGAGCGATGAGTCCATCCTCCAGCAAAGTTTTCTCTGACTGCTCGGGTGCCCCCTTTTCTTAAACCATTTCAAAAGCATGATGGAATTTTCTAGAACTTTCTAGCTTTTCCTTATTCTCTACCTGTTGAATGTTTCCATGTGCCCCCCGCCGGAGTGACTCATGGTAACCCCCAATCGGCAAAGCTTTCCCTTTCTCATGAGAGTGCGAAAACAGCTACATACATTTTCTTCAGCTTTGCTTCTTCAAAATGTCCTGGAAGCAATGCACAAGCAAGAAAACCTGTTTGCCAGTAGAAGAATACAAATCATGTTACGAGTTCACATCAAATGCAGCTCTCACTGAGGCCTGGAGCAATGGTCCATTATGGCTCTGCAAGTACCCAAAATGCAATGCAGACAGGCTCCATGTTTTACAGGTATTCGCTGTCATGTCAGTCAGTCCTTATTGCTCTTATGGACCACCTCATCCGAGAACTTGTCAGGCAAAGCCACGGTGCTCTCAATGATCTTCTTCGTACTTCTGGTTAGATTAACCTTGCAGATGTTACAGAAGTGCATGGGTCTACTCTCTATGGGAGTTAGTGTTGGAAGAGTGGTCTAAGGACTGTAGGCGTGTTGGAGGGTATGGGTGGATAGTGGTGCGTATACCTCATTCTCCTGAGCTGTTCGCCCTTGTGCCCACAGGGGCGGTGTCTTCCCATGAAATCCTCCCGCTGAGTACCACCCCCAGGGGGACTATCGGGTTATGGCCTCACCACCCTGGCCTCATGGGGAAGGGCTTCCCTTTGTGGAGAAGTGATGACATCTCTGGGTTCGTCACAGTACCTAATCTTTTAATTAGCTGGAGTTGACAATTTGTTTTTCTTATCACTTGTTTCCTTGTATGAGCTAGTGCTTTGGGGTTACCTGGCACCTTTTCTCTGTGAATTGCTCATGTTCTTTCCTTGTAAAACCTCTTGCACCCTGCAGTGCATGGTTTCCCATTTGCCAGCTAACATTCATTTGCCGTCACTGATTAATTTATCATTCCAAAATGGTTGATCGAGTTTATAGAAGTGGCTCCTTTATTCAACTTGGCGAGCTACATAATCGCTACTGGGCAGTGTATGGAAGTGGGCTTGGTGTGCCGGTGCAGTTGATGCACCAGACACACGCCTGCCTCCCCATCCATGTTGGCAATGGAGATAAGGCTGCAAAAGCTGCTGGGCCACTGATTTCTTAAACATAAAATGAGCTTTGCCTTTTAGCAACACCAGTGTTCAAATACTTTCTTTAACAGGCGCGTCATATGTAGTAAAATAAATGTTTCTCTGAAAAAGAGTTTAACGTTCTTGTAGAAGCTGTGGCAATTGTCTGAAAAAAGTATCCAGTGTGGTAAGGCCAAGCAATGTCACACAATGAATGTGATTTGAAAAGGTATTTAAATGTCAGGAAAGGTGTTTCACCAAACCAGTATAGTAACTAGAGAAATAACAATGTCCCAAACCAAACTGTTGAGGATGGAGCAACACAGAGGGGTTTTCTGTTGATTTCCACCACTTCCATGGACAGATGTAAAAATCACAAGGTTCTTAACCTGATTTTTAAGAGTCCTTGCTACTCTACAGGCCCCCTACAAAACATTTTCCAAAGATGTGGCCTACATAAGGTTCCAAGCCCTAATCTTAAGTAGTCTAAACTTTAACACGCCATATCCCCAGGAGTGGTCAACAAAGCTCTTTGTTGGCATGGGGTTGTGGGAGCATTTTGGAATCACTGGGATTCGGGTGAACAGTCCTGCAGTGCTCCACGTTAGCTTGTAGTTTCCCCACGTGTGGTTGGGTTCCCAGGTGGTTCACATGAGAACAACCTTGTTGCTATACTGTTTTCCGCCGGTAAGAATTTTGCTTTGCATGTCTTCAAACCATTATTAATGCATTCTTTTTTACAAAATGTGCTCAAGGGTAACACTTTGTCTGTGATCCCTGTAATATTTAGCCCCTCGAACAGAATAGAGAATGCCATTAGTCCTACCTTGATAGCTGAATGCTTCTCTGTGGCATGGGTCCACTATGTTCAAGGCATGGTGGGACTTGCAGTCCCATGGCTGTATATGCATTGACTGTTTCTTTACATGGAACATAGAGATGACACATTTCTGTGGGGGGGATGGTGAACCTACGGAATCCCTCTTTCCCCTCCAAAGGCACAGCCGCCAGTATTGTCTGGACCAGCCCATTCCTCTGACTTGGTTCCCTCATAGAAAATAATGGGGGAGTTCCTCCAACTCCTCGCACTGGAAGGTGTCTGAGGTGATCAAAATATAATTCTGGTGCCACATCCAGGACCAGGTAAATGCTGTGAGTAATGGGCACTGTACCCCCCCATGGTTGACAAAATGTGGTGGTATGACGTGTCTGTCTGCTGAAGGAATACTCACAGCACAGTGCAAGGAACTGTGTGGACTCAATTAAGTCACCCCCTCTCCCACGCAGCATCCACTGAATAACTTGTGAACATACTGTGCCACTGGAGCCAGTAGTAGGCCTGCTTGGTTATGGATACATCAACATGGGAACTCAAGTGGGACAACCAAACTACCTGGAGAAACCCCACACGTCAGGAAATATTCCCCTGCCAAATGAGATGTTTAGTAACTCCCTACACAAGTCCATCGGCCTGTTCTCCAAGGAGGATGATTCTTTTCAATTCTATGGAGGCCATTGGACTTGTTTGAAGGGTGAAAGAAGCGCCAGGTTGGTAATATCTCCAAAAGATGGTGAGGTGACCTGCTCAAAGCACTGCAGTGCTGTGCATTGCAGAACAATTGGTCCTTCAGCATACATTCAATGCACCAGAAGTATCCGCACGCATAGCTCTATCGGGTGAACATGACTTACTGGCTGCTATAGTACTTGGAGGACATATGCCCCATTGGAAGGCCTATAGTTCTGCTTGATGGGAGGAAGTAGGAAGCCAATTTAGTGAGGTGGCTTTGCATGACAGGCATTGCTTGACACTGTGGCCGTACACCAAACTACATTCTGTGGTGGAGGAATCCTTTGGTGCCCGAACACACAGGGAAGCCTCCTTTACAAACAATTTAAGCACAGTGGTGGCTAGGGATTTTTGATATTTGTATGAAGGTTAATATTACCCAATGTTTCTATGACTTCTTGTAGTGAAGTAGCACACAACAACCTAAGTAGGTTTAGGGGACTTATCCAGACGAGAACATTTTCAAACAATCGGTTAGAAAAATGTTTGAGGGAAATTAGGTTAAACTCATTCAATTAACGATCCTTTATGTAGGTTAATGCATGACAAAATCAAATGGATGACCAGTCACCAGGAGCAATTTATAAACTTTTAACCCCTGTCCCAACATTGCCAGAGTAAAACCAGGCACTTTTGAAACCAACCATTGCCAAGTACTTCATGGTGCTTGTCCCAGAAAGTATACCACACCTGTGTTATAAAACTCAAAAATACACCCGTCTGGACACTGTAAAGAATGTTTGCTGGCTGTGCCAAATATATGGTGGCATACCGCGTTCATGCTGTCTGTTTGTTCTACACAAAACACATACATGCACACACTAAGGCATTCACGCTCGTTCAAACTTTCTTGCACATGCACAAATACATTGCATTCACAACACACATACACAGGTTTCTCTGGTTTTTCTAAAATTGTTTCTGAATGTGATGGTACTAGTCCCCTAGCACCCCCCCCTTTTTGGTTTAGGGTTCCAGTCCTCTTGTTGGCATGGCATGAAGTAAGCAGGTGCCAGTGGCAGCATGTGTGGATTTTTGGCATGTCTAGTAGGGCTGGAAGTTGGAAAATAAATAGCTGCATATAAAGATGGGCTGCACCTAGACCACTAACCACCTGTCAATTCCTACTTTTATGGACCATTCTTTACATTCTTTGAAGTCTGCTCATCTCGTCTTTGCAATTGGCACAATTTGCCGCCTTTGACCTAGTGCTACACCTTATGACGGAAGCACATGTAGGGTTTAGGGGCAGGGGTTAAATGATACATTTTGAGGATTGGAGCATTCTGACAGTTTCATTGACCTCATCACCTTGGCTTGCATGCATTGTAACTTGTGCAAATTTGCCGAACTTAATTTCCTGAGTTTTTTGTCTTTACGCAGATTTGTGAAAAATAGTGACATCTCTGAGTGACCAGGTGAAGGGGAATGCGCCCGAATAATTATTGGTAGAGAGGTGGATGGGGGCCTACACAATCTTTGACACAGAGGACAATTCTCAACTACGGAAGTACTTTGCATGTTTATTCATTGTCCCATCACATTGACGTGTGTGACAAATCGAGGGAATTTGTACCCTTCTCCCCAAGATGGAGCCTTCCCCTTTGAGGCTTCGGAGGTGAGCCTACTTTGCAAGACCCTTCTTAAGGGTCTGGGCAAGTGCGACGTCACTGGGAACGACTCCCCTTGAAGGGACAAAGACTCCCATTCCTGTGAGGAACTCCCTAAGATATTTCCCATAGTGGCATAAATGGAACTATCCGATATGAAGAGCTCCTTATAAGCCAGGGACTTGGAAGACACAACTAATATATACACTTGCAAACAAGAAAGAATATCTGTTCCTATAAGGAGAGACCTCCATATACCCGAGATGAGTAATCTGCATGTGAGATACACATCAAGGAGAGATGAAGTCCAAAGAGAGCGGAGAGCATAAGCAGGGGAAGCCTCTGATGGCAAGAATCCTGTGAGAGGTGTAGCCGAGGAGAGCTGTGGAGCCTGCGACTTTCAGCAGTGGCCTGGACACAAGAACTAAGCGCTGGAGGAAGCCCAGTGTTTACAGGCAGTGTGAAGTCAGGGAGACAGGAATCCATATCCCGGCGGTGGCGCAACCACTACCTTTTCGTTGTGGACAGAGCACCCATCCAGTGATGCCGAAACCCCAACGCTGAGGAAACAGCGAGACATCGGCTTACCTGCTGCCATAACTGGTCCCGGAAAGAGTGAGGTCCGCGTTGAGAAGCTGAGATAACAGAGTGAACTAAGAGAGCCCGTACCAGTGCAGGCCCATGTGATGCAACCCTGCAGACTCTAAGGTAAAGGGGAGAACCGAGAGGCCACTGGGGAATAGTTATAAAGCAGGAGAAACTTCCAAGTGATATTTCGAGCCATTTAATTTAAAGTCGAAGAAGTGGAGCTGTAATGTGAGAAAGAGAATCACAAATCTGAAAGTGACATCTCTATAATTGGGGCTCAAATACCCTGGAAAGAGGGGCAGGTGCCCCATAAGTCAAGAAATAAAGTGGAGAATAATGGAGAGAATTCTATGACTGGGAAGAAAAGCCATGGAAACTACTTATGGGAAAAATACTCAGACTTCTTCTTCTCCTCTAAGACCAAACAAGGCATTTCACAACTAAGAAGGTATGTTACTGAACTCAAGAGTATATTAACACGAATCAGAGAAGACTAGAACGACCAAAAAGGGGGTACTGAAAACTATCCCTAAAAGTGCATGAATATCCAAAGACCTGGTGAAAGAGTGGCAAGAACTGATACAGGAAGTGGCACGAGACTATGTAAGAATAGCCTACCAAAATGGAATTGTGAAGACAAGACACATTACCATATTCTAATCGTGAGAAGGGATACATTCTCCTGATCTTATTTTAGTTTGTTAGTTCTTCCCAGACTGGGTGTGTGGGGCATCCTTTTATCATCCATGTCCACATATGGTGGCTCGACAAAGTGCTTAACTCAAAATAAGTTTTCAACAAATTTTCTTAACAGGCCCATCGGTGCTATTGGCAAGAATGGTCAAAGTATAAAGTTTTCGGGGTTTGTAGTTTACTGGGATCATGAGTTTCTCATGGGATTGGAGATTGCCTTTTTGGTACTGGAGAAATGATGCCCTGTAAGCTTCTCAACCCTGCTGTATTGAACAGGAAATAAACACCTGTAGGTCTTAGGGATTCATCTAAAACAAAAATTATCTAATCTTGGAACATTGTATGCAAAATATTTGCATGATTGATTAAACTAAAGTTAATGTTCTTGCTTCTCCAGGTGGTCTGCAACCTGTCTCTCATTGTTTTGGACTATTACTCTCCTCCTTGACTATTGTTTAGTATTTGATGCAAGTTGTTGTCCAAAACATCTGAAGACCCCAAGGCTACAGACCTTTGCACAATACATTTCCATATCATAGAGATACTGGTTTCCCCTCTGGATTCTTATTCCATTCATAGAATTGGGGATATTGCATGCCGATTTACCACAAATGTATAATCAGTGATCCAGCACATGCCTGCTTCTTTGCCATCTGTTTTTTCTACTAGGAGCATGTTGCTTCTTTGCCATCTGTTTTTTCTACTAGGATAGTGTTATCCCTCTGGATTACTACTCTACATGGTCAGCATGCTTCATCACCCTAACAGCCTTGCGGCTATACTGCCCAGTTGCTTCTTTGCACAAATCCTGTTTACAGTGATATAGCTCCTAATTCTATATTTGTAATTCTCTCAGGGTTATGTCTGGTTCTGATCTACGGTTCCAAGGGATACACTGCCCTTCTCACCCCTGAGTGAAAGGGCGTTTCCTTACACTCCCGATGAATATAGTGCCCCTCTCAATATCCAGCAGTCTCAAGGTCTCTTTCCAGGTTCAAGGGAAGCCACTCCAAACTTGTAGTCTGTGGCTTCTTCCTTGTTTTCAGACCCATGAGTGTGTGCCCACCTGCTCTCATGGTTTCTGCGGGTGCTCATGCCGACTACCTCCTTGCTCCAAGCTGACTGCCCCATTGCTCTTGTGCTCTTTATACAGGGTTCTCCCTTTGGAATCAGGGTTATCAAAGTCTGATTTGTTGTTGTTTTGCTAACCTGAATATCCTACGGAGAGGTACTGCTGTGATTGCTTCATTTGCCTCCACTGTTGCAGGTCCTTTAAGGCTTTAAAATTGTTAGCCATGTAATCTTGATGTTGGAAACCTCCAGGCATTTTTCTGCAGTGCAAGAGTGTTTCATATAATTTTGCGCCACCAATAAGAAAGTATCACACTTGTCATTTGATGTACATCCACTCCACATTTTTATTGATATTCTTCGTTATGAATGCCCTTTTGATGACGCGTGTTTCGGTGATTATAACGCCTTTTTCAAATCAGGGCTGATCTTTTAACCAACCACAAAATTAAATGCATTGATTCTAATTGTTTAACAAAAGAAATGAAAGAAAAATAGTGTGCAACATCGGTCATATAATCAAAGGCATTGTAGGTATCCGCAAGGTTAAACATAAAAATCCAAACCATATCATTGCATGTTAGTAGTTGTAGTTTCATTGGATTGTAACCTATATAACATGAAAAAAAATATTCTTTTTGTTTACATTGTTCGTGATGTCACAGATATGAGGGATGGGAAAAAGGGGAGGAATGTTAGGGAAAGAAAAAGAACAAAGTTATACAGTTGGAAAAAATGAAAGAAATAAGTTTCCTTGATTTATGGCAGTATCAATAGTGCACAAAACAATAATAGTGAACTACTGAATTTTTGTGTCACATAGACAAATCGTCACCTCTTGCCTATTGCATTCCGTATGTATTGCCCAAGTTTTGTAAGTTTAAAATCATGAGTTAAATCCCCGCCTGGTGAGTGAAAGCATACTTGTTAGTATGTTCTTTGGTCATGTTAACAATATTCTAATTACTAAATCTCTATCTTGTTGTCTGAACACTGATCCAAAATCATATTTGTCCTGTTAATTGACACCGTGAGTATGCCTCACTACGTTGTGCAGATACGTCAAAGCGATTGTGCGCATTCTCAGTTGCCTACGTATCTGAAAAGATCTTCCCTGAGTGCCATGTGGAATCCTGCTGATCTAAGGGCTTACCTGAAAAGTTCTAGGCATTTGCCGTCTCTGGTCTTGCTTACGCGTTCCTCCGCCGTCGAATGCCTAATGCATTTAGGTTTGTTTAGTGCTGTCATGGAAACAAAGGTAGTCCTACCTTTGTCTCCATTACGGCCGCCATACTTTGGGACACTTCCCATAGCTTAGTGTTGGCGTACATGCTCCTACTTGGCTAATGATTAAATTCAAAATAACTCGATAAGTTAATAAATGATTAAGACATTTTTTTTGCGCTTTACCTGTACTGTCGAGATTTTGGATTTAAGACCCAAAATTTCTTACCCCATTATTTTCTGTCAGTCTCGTGAGGTTGTTAATCGAAATTGAGGACAGGTCTAATTGAGTGCCACTCATGTGAGTGGTTGGTTTGACTCATTGAGCCCACGCACGCTTTCTCCTGATTTGAATAACTATGGATTGGCGATCATAAATGACAATTAGTTGCGAACAGGTAATAGCCATTGTTAACAAAATACATGATTGTCGATTATTGTAATTAAGGTCATCCCCTCTATGGGTTCAATTTGTACACTTGGCTTACAAAAAAGAGGACATCTCGTTATCAGAATTAAGACCCTCTCTAATGTTCTATATTTACAGATTAATTTGGCTTCTTGCCGGAGCCTAAATTCTTGATTACCACCTCTAGGTCCTAATGTTACCTTTTTAAGACCCACAAACCTTATGTCCCTTTTATCACATCATTGATGGTTCAACTGCCAATGTTGGGCTAATGGCAATGCTGTGTCTTGGCTCCCAATGGACATGTGTTCCCAAATCCTTGTCCTCAAGTCTCGAATAGTACTGCCTATATAGACAAGATTGCATTTACATTTAATTCCATAAATCACAAATTTCGATCTACAGTTTGTTTTCAGTGATTTGAGTCTTGATTCAGTATGAGTCTTTAAATACATTCATATTGTCTAGTGCATATTGGCACATGGAACATGTGCCACACTTTCTAAATCCTGCTTTCAGTTGGGGCAACCATGTTGTTCCAATTGTCTGTCTGGAGTCTTGAAGAAAAGATGGACTTAGACTTGTTTTTCAGAGTTCTTGCCCACTTAAATATAAATGTTGGATGATCTTCAACAAAGTCCTTTGTGTGTATCAAGTTTTAACAAATGCCAATTTCTTTTTAGAATCTTCCGTAGTTGAGCATTGTTGGCACAGTATGTTGTGATAAATCTTACTTTCTCTGGATGTTTTTCCATCTTTGATTTAGGTGTTAGAGTAAGTTCTCTTTCCAATTTATTTGTCTTGACTTTTGCTGTTATACATTTATTAGAGTACCCTCTGGCTTTAAAACATGTTGATAGTAGAGCACATTCGTCCTCAAAGCCTTTTTGTTCTGAACAATTTCTTCGGGCTCTAATTAATTCTCCTTTTGGGATGTTCCTGATCACTGGATTATGGTGGCAACTGGTTGCATAATGTCGAATTCACTTTGGTTTCCTTCCTGTATGTTTTGGTCATCAATTTGTTGCCAGATGTGTATATGATTAGGTCCAGGAAGTTCACTGTGTTTTTACTCGTTCCAGTAAATTCAATACAGAGTGGATTTGAATTTGCCCTTTGCATGAATTGGTCCAGTTCCTCTTGAGTACCTCGCCAGATCATTAAAACGTCATCAATATATCTTAACCATAGAATGTTGTTCGTTTCGTATTAATCGTCCGTATAAACATTTGTCCTCGAACATAGACATGACCAAATTGGCCAGGGCAAGGGCATATTTGAAGTCCATTGCCACTCCTCTGGTCTGCTTAAAGAATTCTTTATTAAACAAAAACACATTGTTCTGTAGTGCTATTAATAGCATCTCCTTTAACATGTTGACCGATTGGTAGTTGGATGCTGAGTCTTGTTGAAAAATGTATTGAATAGTTTCCAATGCTGTTTCATGTCTAATTGAGGTGTAAAGAGCTTTGACGTCCCATGTTTCTAGTAAATACCCTTGTTTCCACTCCACTTGCGACAGTTTGGCGATTGCTGATGTTGTGTCCTTGAGGTAGGATTTAATTTTGGATACTCTAGATTTCAAAATGCGGTCTATATACTCTGCCATGTTTTCTGCCCACCCAATTCTGCTTAGGATAGGTCTTACTTCCGGAATTTTCTAAAAGGCCTTGTGCACTTTCAGTAAGAAATACATTGTGGGTAACACAGGTTATTCTCTAAAAATTAGCTTTCTTCGTCTGATAAAAGTACCTGGCGATGCCAATTTAGAATTGATTATTTTACTTCCGATACAATTTCCAATTTGGGGTTTTTAGAAAGTTTGGTGTAGCAATGCGGAGTTGATGGGTGGTTTTTGGCCATTAGAATATAATCTTCTCTATTCATCACAACAATGTTCCCGCCTTTGTCGGCTTCTTTTATTATTATTTTAGGATCTTGTCTCAGTTTGAGTGCTTGCCATTCAATTTGCGATAGGTTGTTCGGCCCGATTCTGGATGTTCTCTTCAAAGACACTTTACTTTTGTGGTCCGTAATATCTTTCAGGTCCTGTGTGACCGCTTAGTAAAAAGCATCAACTAGATTTTCTGGTGCAAGTTGTGGCGTACATTTTTGTTTGAGTTTCAGTTTGAGTTCTTCTGATAAGCTCATTTGTTAAATTCGTAGTTAATGTAATGTATGGTGCACTGGAATTTCAGTTGTTTCCTGTAATGACATTAAAAGATGGATATTTCATTTCTTTTGTTAAACAATTAGAATCGATGCATTTAATTTTGTGGTTGGTTAAAAGATCAGCCCTGATTTGAAAAAGGCGTTAGAATCGCCGAAACACGTGTCATCAAAAGGGCATTCATAACTAAGAAAATAGCCACCCATTGATAAAAATTTTGAGTGGATGTACATCAAATGACAAGTGTGATACTTTCTTATTGGTGGCGCAAAATATATGAAACACTCTTGTACTATTTTACGCAAACTGAGTAGAGGAACCCATTATCTCCGTTTCATGTTTCATATTTATGCGACATTCTATGCTTAAGGGTGCTTGGGCTCATTTGTCAGTAACCACCTCAAGGTTCCTCATTCCTTTTCACTTTTTCTGCAGTGGCTTGCTGGGCCTAGAGACCCAATCCGCTCCTCACTGATGACTCCCAATGAGGCCGTAACATGTTTGGGATTCTTGTGGTGTCGTACAGAAGGGATGTGATCTAGCAGTTTGGGCTGGACTGCCCCTTTGGGGTTGGGACCAAGCCTGATTTGCATACTATTTTTTTATAAGCCAAAAAAACATGACTTTTTTACACACAACAATTCAAATCAATATTCAGAATACAATATCACTTCGTTTAAAATACAATTTTTTTTTTATTATGGGCCAAGGCCATGCGCCAAAAGAGACAAAGACCCACACCATTCAGAAACGTTCACGTATTTAAAAGAAAAAAGAAAAAAAACAAACTCCAAAAAACATCTCAAGAAAAAAAGACAAGCCAAAGAAAGAGGAAGAGAGAAGATTAGGATCCCGATGTAAAATATTAAATCAAAAATGACTGTCCTCCATAGACTTTCTAACAACTCATAATTAAATCCCTCTTTTTTCTAGTTAAGTTCAATTCTTCGAGGAAAAAGAACCACCTCAGCTGTGAAGAAAGTTTCATTTCCTGATGCTAGTCTTTGCCAAAACATAGAATCAAGAGACCGAGCATCATGTACAAATCTTAGAAATCTTTAAACTCCGATTCCATGTCCCTGTACACTTGGACAAAAGATGGTGGGCTGATTGTATTTCCATTCCATCACATTTGTCACAAATGTCTGTTGGATGCTTTTCTTTCTCCGATGTGGAAGATTTCCAAAGTTGATAAGATTTAGTCTAAATCTTAAAAATTACATCCGAATTCCAGGATCAGTAGATTTCTTTAAATATGATGGTAGAAAGGACCTGGGGTGATCTGTTAGTGTAATAGACTATGATAACTTTGCTGATCTCATTTTTGCTATAGTCCTTATCCAGTCCATACGTTTCATTGCTTCCTTTGTTTTTAATGGATTTTATATCAGGATGTCAATTGTACTGTCAGATTGTGATATCTCATTACATGTTGATCTTAATTTATTCGGGAACAAATTATTCGAACTATAAATTGATACTGCCACCTCCTCATATAAAGATGATTTCGGGGGGATCTACAATTAGCCTATACATAGACCCTTTTCCATTCCATTCCATCCATGCAACCAGGGAAGTAAGACCCATTTCGTATCTTATACAAGCAATAGGTATACAGTTGGAAGTGCAAGGATTCTTCTCCAGATTTTACTTTCAATTCGTCCCCAATCAATATCAAACGCTTGGAAGTTGGACTCCAAGCCAAAGATAATCGGTACCACCTTTCCGATGTAAAATTTCAAACAGGAAGAATCGAAAACATACAATATTGCAAGCGTATCTTCTTCATTTGTGAGCCTAGATTCATTAATTTTAAATTAAAGATCGAAAGTAGATGGGCTTTAGTTGGGAAAAGCTGTAATCTGGGACCCAAAATAGGTGACGACTTTAGAGATTGGAATTGGTAATTTATCCAATTGCCAAGTAAAAGATTTGTTTCCTCAGTGGATGCTTAAATATGATTATTTTCAATTTGTTTGGATTTATTTTCAAATCATTTTCTAGTGCATATTCAGATAAAGCGGTTAATAGACGTTGTAGTCCAACTTGGATATAGTCTAAGACCACAATGTCGTCCGCATAAACTAACCAGTTTATTTTCATATTACCAACTTTGGGACCAACCAAACCAATCTCTTTCAACAATTGAAACTAGTCTGATAAATACAGAATGAAAAGAAAAGGCGCAATCAAACATCCTTTTAGTACACCTCTTTTAGTACACCTCTTTTAGTACACCTCTTTTAATGTCAATGGGTTGGGAGAGAGTCCCTGATCTAGATATTCTAACTCTTAAAGAGGACCTTTGATGGAGTTCTATTAAGATGCACAATAAATTATCTGGCAGACACCAGTTTTTCAGTTTCTTCCATAACAGATTTCTGTTAATGATATCAAAAGTCTGGGAAAGGTCTACCCAGGCTCCGAATAGAGGCATGCCTCCCATTACAAGGGACTTTGAGCTAAGACAACTAAGGATAAGAGTGTTCAGTGAGGTTGATAATCGCCTCCTAAATCCTGTCTGTTTTGAGATTATTCCTTTGTTCTCAGCCCATTTCTCCAGCTCACCCAATATTAGACCTGGGAAGATTTTACCACCAGCATCTAAAAGTGAGATAGGTCGATAATTGGACGCTGCCAGCCGCTCCCCTCTATTATAGATATCTATTATAATGGAGTTTCTCCACATCTCAGGGATTCTTTTGGTACTGATTATATTATCAAATAAGATTTTTAATACCCTCGCCCAAAGGGCCGGGTTTAACCTCAAAATTGCATTGAGTCCATTTGGGCCCGCCGCCCTGGATGCTGATGATTTATTTTTTATCAGTTTCAATATCTTCGGTTGTATAGTTTAACAGCCAATTTGAGTTTGTTTTATTTTGCGTTCCTGACTGTCTGAAGGTCCATATACCTTGGACAGGTGGTCTATCCAAGTCTGCTCCTGAATGATGTCTTGCAAGTGATTAGTAGACATCTTAATTGAGCCGACAATGGTCCAGAAGTTTCTAGAGTTTCTCAAACAGATATGATATATGATATGGCATTTATACCGCACCTATGCACAAGTGTTTCAAGGCGCGATGATGCAAGGGAGGGGGAACAAAGGGAAGACAATGATCTTACTAGGCCAGGTGTCATTCAGATCGAGCAAGTGAAGGGGGAAGGGGAAAAGTGCATGGGGGAAGGGAGAGGGGAAAGTGCAGTAGAATAAATAAAATAAATAAGAGTGGCCAGCTGGTGGCAAGTGCAAGGTAAATCAGGACATAGGTGCTGGCAGGGGGGACTGTAGGGATACAGATAGGTCCCCAGGTGCAGGGGTTGCCAGGGAGGCAGTGCAGGTGTGCAACTAGCGGGGCTTGGGCCCGAGATCAGAAAGGGTGGCCAGGTAACCCGTGCAGTTTCAGCCAGGAATTCAGCAGGGGAGAGGGGGAGAGAAGGCAGAAGCAAAGAGGAAGGTTTTGAGGTGCTTCTGGAACCGGAGATGGTTTCTCCTCAAGTTTCAGGGATGCAGGGAGGCAGGAAGGCTGTTCCAGAGGGAGGCCCCTGCCGAAGAGAGATCTCTACCACCAACTCGTTGCTTGGAGAAGCGACTGACCCCGAGGGAGTTGGAGGCAGATGAGCAAAAAGCTTGAAGGAAGATATTTAGGAAGAGAGAGTTGAAGGTATTACGGCCCCAGACCCCAGAAGGCCTTGTGGACAATGCAGAAGGTTTTGAACTTAATCCTTGTAGCCACTGGGCGCCAGTGTAGAGATTTCAGACCTGGAGAGATATGATCCCTGGGCTTGAGGCCAAGGACAAGTCTCGCCGGCCTGTTCTGGATAAGTTGCAGAGGACGGAGGGTAGAGGCAGGCAGATTTAGATAGAGGCTGTTACAATAGTCCAGCCTAGAGAGAACCAGGGCTCTGGAGACAGTGAGCTTGTGGGGGAAGGAGAGGGAAGCAAGAATACCTATGAGGAGGTGCAGCTGGTAGTGTGACTTCTTAGAGACGTCAGAGATGTGAGGAGAGAAGGAGAGTGTGGAGTCGAAGATGACACTGAGGTTTTTTGCCTTGCATGGTGGGAGCAGGTAGAGGGCCAAGAGAGGCTGGCCAGAGAGCTGCAGGGAAGGAAGGAGTGGGTGTGCCAATGAGTAGAATCTCAGTCTTGCTGGCATTAAGGCAGAGGTCATTGGCGGCACACCATTCCTGGATAGCAGACAGTCAAGAGATGAGGGAAGGAGAGGAGGAGGCAGAGGGTAGCCTGAAAATGAGCTGGGTATCCTCCGCATAGCACTGAAAATTGGGGCAGAGCGCGGTGATGGAGTGGGCAGGGAGTGCCAGGTATTGGTTGAACAGCCAGGGAGAGAGCTTAGATCCCTGCGGGACACCACAGGTAGAGAAAAAGATATCGGAGAGGAATGAGCCAAGTTGGACGTGGGAGAGTCGGTCGGAGAGGAAAGAAGTCAGCCACGCCAGAGTCTGACCAGTGATAGCCAGGTTATCACGAAGGCGGTTGAGCAGGATGGCATGGTTGACAGTGTCAAAGGCAGAAGAGAGATCAAGCAAGATGAGGACGCACAGGGTGTTAGTCAAGGTTGGAGAGCAGGTCTTCACGGATGTTCAGGCGAGCAGTTTCCATGCTTCTGGCAGCTATGAAGCCTGACTGATGGTCATGAAGACAACCAACCGATTCAGTGGGGAGATTAAGCTGGGAGATGGCCAGTTTCTCCAGGAGCTTGCCCAGGAAGGGAGTGATGGAGATTGGGTGATAGCCGGGCAGGAGGGGTTGGCAGAGGGTTTCTTAAGAAGAAGGTGCACCAGGGAGTGCTTCATGGGGGGTGGGAAGACTCCAGTGGCGAAGGAGTGATTGCAGAAATCAGCCAGGGAGTCGATGTGGTCCTTGATTGTTTTGGAGGAACAGGGGTGAACCTGTTTTGACAAGTCTTTCATAGATCAGACTTGTCTAGAAACCTCGTATGCAGAAAAAAGGGCAACGGCAGAGAAGGAGGGGGGGGTGGTTGCAGAAGGGCCAGAGGAATAGCAGGGAATAGAGGAAGGGAGGCGATAGGAGGAGAGTGAGGACAGGATGTCCTGAGTTTATGAAATTAAGTGAGAATCCAGTACTGTGCAGAGGGCCTGGGAAGGGACAGGAGAAGTAGAGACTGCGGCAGGATTGGCCAGTTCCTTGCAGATTTTAGAGTTCAGCTGAGTTGTTAGATGCCGCAGATAGCTTTGAACATCTCATCCCCCTCTCTGTTTTATCATGGGATCTCATCCAGTTTCTGTAACGGTTATGTAATACTCTAATTTCTTCTTACCCCGGTCTTAATTTGTGAATTTTATATTGCCGGTTCCCCCCACGCCCTGTTGCCTGCGGGCTTTCGGTACGTTACAAGCACATAAATTACATTCTTCAAATTCCTTGGCGCCTCTTGCAGTTTTTTTTAAGACCTCTGACATCTTTTATGCCTGTTCATTTCCTGAATTAGTGTATCAAAAAAATGCTTATGATTCTTACACTGTTTAGAAATACGATTATCAGGAGGGTTTAGATCCCATAAAAAAATCAATAGAACTACACAATATTTCGATAGTTGTTGAGCGGATAGATCTTTAATAGCACTATCTAAGCGTTCGTCCTCACCCATCAAACGATTTCCAGCAGTATTTACAGATTCATCTTGAGTGTAGAGGGATGTCTTGTGGTTATGCCCAAAGCTAAAAAACGATTCCAGCATAGAATGATCATCTAGGTTTCCCTCAGTCACAGTAAATTCAATACAATTATCAAAAATTGATTTTGATACAAAAATGTAATCAATAGTCGTAAACGATGATCCTCTTTGCCAAGTAGGGGTCCAGTATATGTTGACTAAAATCCAATTTACCCCAGTCATGTTTCCTCTGCTTTGTACTCTAACAACCAGAATACCCTTGGTGTCATTTGACAACAGGCTTGAGGTTGGAAAAATCTCATTACTACATGCAATGATTAGGCCGCCACTTGGCTGGCCCCTTCTACAATGGATTGCCATCTGCTGATACAAAGAGAAACCATCTGGACCCAAGGCATCAGATATCAAAGTTTGCTGGAAACCTATTAGGTCTAAGTTTTGGAAGATATAAGGAATTGTACCCTCTTGTGTTCCTGGATAGAGATCTTATAACATGGTTAACTAAAGCTTCTGTTCCGGTATACCCAATTTAAGAAATACTTGGGATATAATTTCCGGTACTATTTCCCACATGTTGGGAGAAGGCATAGGCGGTCTCTCAGCATTTCACTGTGGTCGAGAAAGGGCTCAAGTTAGTTGCTTTAGAGATGTTTTATCTGGTTGTGGACAGTCTCTTTATCAGAAAACCTCTCTTCAACAATTCTTCTTTGGCCCCCATAATTGTTTCTAAGCCCAGTCTTGACTTCATGACCAATTCCGCAATATTTGTGTTAGGACTAAATGGGAAAATCAGCCGATCTATGTCAGAAGATGAAAAATATTTTAAATCGGAGATGGATTTCTTCTCTGTGAGCACTCTTGATCGATTCAAGGGTACTTGTTTGATCTTATCAAGAGTCTTTTTTGAAAGAAAGACTTTCAGCCCTGGGACTAGCTCCTGACAGTTCTTATTAGATTGCGGGAAGCCCTGGTCTTTACTGGTTAGTTTTGGGATGGATTCACTCTTTCGATTTCTATAGTCTTCTTCCTTCCGGTTAGATTTACCACAAAGCAAATTATCTCTACCCATAAGGTTTTGTCGTTCCTCTCCCGTTTTGATTCCTGTTATCGAGCTGCAGGGTTTTCTTTTTTTCCAGGCCATACAAGCCAGAAATCCCCGGAATCCTTACAGCTTGATGTACTTCCAAGAAAATTGGGGCAATTTTCTGATCTGGGGGCCTTACTTTCGATTGTTTCAGGTTCAGGAAGATCGGTGCAATCTTCCTAGGTGGCTGAAATGATTCAGTTTGACTCTCCACTGTGGCCTTTGTCGCTTCAGGTGTTTTTCCTAGGAAGTCATTAGTAGTATATGTTTCTTAAATCTTCTTTTTCTGTTTTTTCCCCCCACCCAGGATTGGGACCTTTGGTCTTCTTTCTTATTTTCCACGATATTCACCCCTTTCAGATTTTTTATAAAGCAGTTAGTATCAATACTTTGATTTTTTCTTTGTTAGTTTAATTTGTTCAATGTTTTCCATTGTTGGAATTTCCTTTTCATCTCTATTCATTTTTTTTTCTTTTTCTTTGTCCTTCTAATTGTTTTCTTGCACCGTTTCTGTCCCATTTCCTTTGGGCGTGATACATCATTTACACTTATTTTCTCATCTATGATTATTGGGATCTCCTGCTATTGGCGCCAGTCGTATGAATTCTTCCATTACTGATTTTGAGAGTGGTGTCATTCATATCCCTCTCAAGGCAGTTAGCCAACGATAGTTGCATACACTTTGGGCATTTATTTTGCGTGGAATAATTCGTGCCAATTTCAAATTCAGGATTGTCAGTTCTTCCTTTAACCCATTCCACTGATTGGTTAGCAGATCCATTTTCTCCATTTGAATTCTCGACAAAGCGCAGAATTCCGCTGCTGTTTCCTCTTGAGTCATTTACTGCTGACTTCAGTGCAACCATGGATGTCTCGTTTGTTTCCAGATCTTTCATTATCTCGAGGAGAATCCCTGACTGCTGCTGGACTTCTGATTTCACATTTTTTAATACTTTTACTAAGGAGCTTAACACAAAATTTAGAGCCACTATTGTGGGAGACCCCAGCCCTTGTGCTTTGATAACACCAGGAGCTTCTTCCCTTGATGGTGCACCAGTGCTGTGATGTGGTGATTGTGGTAGTGAATCTTTTGCCCCCTCCATGTCTTCCCATAGGGCCAAGATAGCGTTGAGTTCATATGAGTCCACAGGGAGTCGATGTTACCCCTCCCCGTTCCCCTCGACCACCATATCAATGTTATTGGTGGCCTGATCAGGGATGGCATCTGCAAGGTGGGACCTTCCTTGTCTTGTTGTACCATACCTTGTCGAACAGATTTACCCCTTGATCCCAATGGAAAATGATCTCCAATAGTGCTCTTCATTGTAGTAGTGGTGAGTGTATAGTTTAGATTTGTAGTCAATGTATCTCTTAAAACGTGATTAGCTGGGGTAGATTCGCTAATTACTTTTAATATCACTGGCAGCATTTTACCCAGTCCTGAGCTGCTAGGTTCTTGTGTCTATTGGGAAGACGCTCTGCGGGCGATAGAATCTACCACCCCCTGATTTGTATGGTCTAAAAGTGGAACTAGCCGCTATGATCGGATTTTCAATGAGAGCCGTTAACGATTTTTGTTCCATAGAGCTAGGAGCTTCTCCTGAAGCTGTGCTTCGTAGGTTGTATAATGTGGTCATTTTATCAAATCGCCACACAACGTATACAAAGTTTCACCTTTGAGGCGGGAGTTCCTGTTTTGTTATTGCCGTTGATCATTAGTATACTTAGCTGACCAAACACAGCGAGTGAGTCGAAGGCTTAAAGGCCTGCAGTCCTCACTCAATCGTGTTTGTGTTTCATAACTTCTGCGTGGTGGAACAGTTCTCTACGATATCAAGGCAAAACTTTGGGTAAAAGGGGCTCAGAAAACCACAGACCCCAGTCACTATTAACGTGCAATACAGGAGGACTTTGAATTATCTTTTTACTTCCCAGTGTTGGTAAAATTCCCCCCCCCCGCCAGTAGCCAGTGAGCTCAGAGTTTTCAGGTTTACCACACCTTCCTCCTGGGAAATATTTTGGGTGGGGATCCAGAGGGCAGCGGTCAGGGGCGGGAGTCGCTATACACTAATAGTCTAAAGTACCATCAGGCTCATGTGGGGCCGAGTCCCTTTTTCCATGCCGTCCTCGCCAGTCTGCTCAGACTACAGCTCCGCTCTGCAGTGGCAATGACCTTTATGAACACTTGTGCTGCTCCTCCTTCCAAGAATAAACACAGCAAACAGACTACTGGTCCAAAAAGAGTAGAGCTCAGGTAACTCATACTGCAGCACCGCTCTGCAGATCCACTCTCTGTAATGGCTTGGCAGGTGAAGAAAGAAGGTCTGGAGGGTTGCCTAGAGCAATTGCCAGATGTTTAAGATTAATTCTAAATCTTCCAGCCATCACCTCTTTGTTTTGGCCTGCTGTCCTCGGCTGCTTCACTGCACTGGCTTGTGTGTTACCTGTTGTGGCTTATTTGTGGTTTGTGTGACTGTTGGAGACACCTTTAGGTGCATGGCATCCTGAGTAATGGTTACATACTCCATCTTTATTTTGAATTTATTCCTTTCACCTATTCCTGTGAAGGTCCCTCTTTGGGGTGTGGGGACCCCCCTAGCGGATGGCTCTGAGTATTTCATTTCCTAGTCTGATTAATGGAAGATTGGTCTCTGTGCTTGATACCTGGGATCCCAAGGGGAAGCATTCAATTTTCCTTAATTCTCTTGATCGACCCAAGAGTTGTCCGTCCTGATAATATTCTGGCTAGGAGTGCGAGTTATTTTTATTTTTTTTGACTCAATTGAATTTACAATTTTTGCAAGAAAGAAAAACTTCACCTTTCTCCAATCATAAGGTTTTTGAAGTATAGAGTTATAAGAATGGGATTTCTTATATCTTCAACTCTGGCTGTTTCTTCCAAACATGTCATTTGAAGGGCTTGTCAACCGTTTTCCAGTTAGTTAGGTTTCCTTAGCCGACTCCAGACCTATATTCTGAAAGAATTGTGCAACGGCGATCACAAATCTTGTACTTTTACCATTCCTCAAGCGACTCCACCATGTCTCTTCATAAGTCTGTAGGTCTTTGAAAAGGTGTCCCATATGTATGAGTCTCATTGTAGTTGTTCCTGGACATGACAGTAGCAGGTGTTTTATCGTTTCCATGTTGTCCTTTCTATCACAGTAACTACAGCTGTTGTGCTTCGACTTTCCTCTCACCGCCAAGATCTCGTTTTTTATTAAGTTAGGCGTGCTCTCAAGAATGTTGTTCTAAGCATCCTATTTGGAGATTTTGACCAATATTCCATAGTTACTTTCACTTTTTGTGTGTTCCTTGGTAGATGCATAGTTAGCTTATTCTTAGAGCTGCCTCCAGTGTTTGGATCCAATCCTACTCTTTTAGTCGTTTTTTTTGTTTTTGTTGGATTGTTTTCAAGTTCCTCCTTCGTACTTCCAATCTCTTGCAATAATAAGTTATTTTTTGCCCATTGGGACAACATTTTGTTTTTACCTCCTTCCATTTCAGAATGGATAATCTTGAATTTTTGGCCGAGGGGCAGCTCGAAATTTTTCTGAACGGCATCAAGCCATTTAAGTCAACCATGGCTTTGAGTTGAAACCAAGCTCAACTCTCTCCTGAAATAGAAGCCATTGGAGTTAAGGAAGGTAGGTTTAACACTTTCTGCAAGTAGTATCCCTCCAGTTTTATCCAGATCTTTTCAGGAATAGAGGGCATTGCTTCTGCTCCATAGGAGATTGATGGCATCACTTTGGCTTTATAAAAATTGATCACCGGCTTCAAGGAAAAGCGACCACATTTATTGTCCATTACCTTTGTTTGTGAGGTTAGGCTCTCGGTTTTGGCGCAGAGAGTTTTCTGCATTGCGGTTTCCTGGGGGCTGTCATTTAGTGTTATGCTCAGGTATTTGAAGCTCTGAACTTTCTCCAGTTGTTATCCCCCAATGTACCACTGAGGTTTTTCGTTGCGCTTAGATGTTTTTTCCACCTAAAACCTTCCACAGGGACCCAGGAAACCGAAGATTGTGCGGTGCCCGCTCCTGCTTTTCAGGAATATTTCTCATCACCAAAAAGTACAGTCCCTCGGACACAGAGGAATGGACGGACCAGTCGGGAGCGAAAAGAAAAGGTAGACTCTCGAGCTTTATTTCTTTGTGGGTCTAATATTTGCCCCCCCTTCCCACGGTCGCCATTTTGTTTGGCTCAGGCAGGACTCCAGGAATTCTAGGAATTATTCGATTGGGATACTTATAGGTGCTCTGCCTCGTAAATACGCCCCTCTCCCTCCCGTTGTTGATTGTAGTCAATAGATGCCTCATACAATGATGGGTTTGTTTACTCTGTATGTGCTTTTTTCTTTTCTTCTTCCAACACTAGCTCCTCTCATGAATAACATCAAGGGCTGGTGTGGCAGGGGCACCTTGTTAAACCCGAATAGCTGATTTCTAAACTGTCCCTTCATTTCCAGGTTCTGACCTAGGAGTACACCTTCGCTTTTACTGAAGGCATACATGTCTTAAAACCCACTGTGCACGTTATGTATGAATCACCAATAAATGTGTGCGTGTAGGTACAAGGTAGACATTAGGGCCTGATTCACAGAAGTGTTTTATAATACAGTTCCGCCTGTGAAGTTTTGGATTTATTTACTTTATTCGGTGTGCTTTGCAGAGCTAGGGTGGTGTTGATGTCTTATATTTAAAGTTACCACACGATGGGGTCTTCAAACACGATAACTACTTTCTCAGTGGGAGGGGGCAATGGCACAATAGGACTGTCATATGAGTCTGATCCACAAACAGTGGGCGATTGCAGGTGTGGAGCTTGAACTACTGTCTCGGTCACGTCTTGTTCACCGGCAAGGACAAAGGGGCATTTGTTACAACGCCTGATGGACTATTGTTAAAACTGAAGTGTTGAAATGGAGACTGTATCGGCCCCAGCACTGTGTGTATTGAATAGGTTGGTATCCCTGTCAACGCCAGTCTACCCCTAAACCTATAGTTTGCTGAGAGTATTAGTACTGTTCTCTCCCATCACTGTTCTCCCAGCAGCCCAGATCCCTCTAGATCACTGGTCTTCAAACTGGGAGGCTGCCCCCCACGTGGGCCAGAATGATGTCTCTAAAAAAAAAAGAGATTAAGATGACTGTAATTTAAAAAGATTGTTGACTGCTTTTAATAGAAAATATAAACAGAAGTAAATCTGCTTATTTTAAAAAGCCTGGGCTCCCTTGGGCATCCTTTGGGACCCCTAGGTGGGGTTTTGTAGGGGGTGGATGGTAGAAACAATACTTTTTACTGTAGGCGGGCTCGGTATGAAAAAGTTTGAATATCAGTGGTCTAGAGCTAATGGTTGGTCAACTTTTATGATGAAGCCTCTCTCATGACGCTTAGTGCTGGCAAGTGGAGGAACTACTACTGGGTATTATTGTATTCTACGTTTGAAGGCACTGTACTCATCAACTAATGATAGTTGTGGTGGTCATGCATACCTTCACTTCGTTTATTTAATAATTCATTCAATTTAGGTTTTATTTTTTGTATAGATCTTTACAGTGTGTATTTTTGTTTTATTGATTACTTTTTTGGCTTTCATTTTGAAGAGAATTTGTGATTGCCAACACATAAAGATTTAATGCTGCTTATCTGTGGGACAGAGTTTCAGAATCATTTTAAGCAGTACAAACCATTCTGCAGGAGATTAAACGTGCGTTACATACAGTATGCAGAAACCTCCAATTTTGCTTTAGTGAGGTTTCTTAAGGAAGTATGCTATGCCGTTTCTTAACCAAAATGTGTTTAATCCCATGTGAACTTCAGGATGAAGTTCACAAGTGTGCCCAATAGCCGCTCATGGAAAGTGGTACTTAGAAGTGTGCCCAATAGCCTCTCCGTCGAATATAGAAGTTGAATTTAGAAGTGTGCGCAATAGCCTCTCTCTGAAAGTTGAACTTAGAAGTGCATTTAGAAGTTGAATTTAGAAGTGTACCTAAGAGTACCTAATACCCTAATATCATCTCTGTGTACAGTTGAAGCTCGAAGTGCACCTAATAGTTTAATATCATCTCTGTGCAAATTGAACTTGGAAGTGTGCCTAATAGCATGCCCCACTGAATTTAGAACTACAATTAGAAAGCCCTCCTAAACTCCACCTAAAAGTCCAACTAAAACCATACCTAGGGTGTTGCTACATTCAACTTCTCCTTAAATAGCTTACCTGTATTCCAGCTTACTAGAAGAAAGCCTACCAACAGCGTAACTGTGCTGTAGCTACAACTAGAGCGCCTAATTAGCATATCCTAGGGTCTAGCTACACTTCAAAACCCCCTAATATACGCAAACTAGTACAACTCTGAAATCAAGATTACTCACAGCCAGTGATATAGCCAAACTTATAAAGTTCAATAAACTGTAAATTGCACTTGATACTACACCTAACAGCTCGTACTAAGCATGAGTGCACCCACTCCAACAGAGTCTGTCGGAAAAAACCACCGTGGACTGCCCTCACTTCCCGATCTGCCTTCCCTCCCGTACCCCCTTCCCAAATCACCCCACCCTCCTTTGCATTCCCTACCATTCCCCTCTCCAAACACCAAGCCAGAGGGGCACGATGACGAGCCAACCACCCTAAGACCACTTCTCCCCCGAACCCCACCACCGACCAGCCCACGTTAACCATGCCTGCTCCCCTCACTATCATAGCGGGCACACCTCGCCCTGCAAACATCCACCCCCCGCCTTGCCCACAAACCCCCACCACCTCCCCCCGAACTCACCCTTTTCCCTCCCTAAAAACTGCACGCCTAGCCCTAGCAAGAACCGAAGCCGCATCCCTCTCCCCCCTTCCCTCTCTCACACTCCAATCGCAACAAAGAAACTAAAGAGGAATTGTACCTGGTCCCCCTCAATCTCTCAGCACTCTTTCCCTCCCCTGTCTTGACCCACCTCCACTTTCCCCCAATCACCTGCGTCACCCGTAGCTTTGCCTTTCCTGAAACCCCTCTCCCTCGACTTCTCATCAACTGTAATTGTAAACTCCTAACCGCCCACACCCCACCTTCAAATCCCCGGAACCAAACACGATCATCCTAACACATGCAGCCACCCAATCCCACCTGAAATCCACCAATTCTTCTGCTCGCCCACTATTCCCATCGATCATCACCCACCCTTCCCCTCTCCCTCTCCAGCTTCTTCTCTCTCCGCCACTACCCCCTTCTGCTCCAGCCCCGAGACCAACCTCGCCTGCCGATGTGAAAAGCATCCTATTTAATGCCCGATCCGTAGCAAAAAACAGGTACTCCATCTTTGACCTCATCGCCTCTGACAAACCAGACCTGGTTTTCATCACCGAAACTTGGTTCTCTGACCACTTCGCTCCAATCGCCAGTGAAGCCTCCCCCCTCACTCATCCCACTGAACCGTCCCTCTAGGGGAGGGGGAGTAGCATTCGTCTTCAAATCTCTCTTCCAGTCTCAATCATCGACAACCAACCTTCCATTCCTTCTTGCAAATCACTCCTTGTTAAACTATCCCTCTCCCCGTCGCTCTCACACAGCTTCCTAATAATCTACAGGCCCCCAGGCTATGATAGACAATTTGCAAACAACCTCTGCGACTCCATTGCCACCCTTCAACTAAACCATCCCAACCTCACCCTTCTTGGAGACTCCAACATATGGCTCGACATCCCCACCAACCCTATGACACACTCTGGTTGACGGTTTAGACACAATTAACCTCCAACCCCACATAAATGGCCCAACTCACTATAAAGGACACTCTGAATGCCATCTTTATCTCCAACACCCGGATTCATTTAACCCCCCCACCCCTATCATCTGGTCCGATCACTTAGTTCTCTCTTTCGCCATTCGCTCACCCGACCCCACTCCCGTACTCGAATCTGAACCACCGAATCTACGCAAATGCTGGAAAAAACCAATAATCGTCCCGGACCTAGACGACGCACTCCTCCAATCTCCACCATCTACCTGACAACTCATTAAACAACTAACCCCTGATGCCTTTGACTCATGGCTCAACACATCTCTGATGCGGCTCACACCCCCTTTGCAACCCATCAACCCGCCGTGGCCTTTTCCCCAGATGGTTCACTCCTGAGTTGAAGACCACTAAACAATACCTAGAACGCAAATGGCAGAAAGACAAAACCAAGGAGAACAGGGCCACCTTGGCCCGACACCTCTATCAGTACAAGGCCGAAATCCAGAAAGCAAAAAAAGCCCACTACAACTTCCGTATCCTAAACTGCTAAAACCGAAGCAAGGAACTCCACAAAATCATCTCTGAATTCACCAAACCAGCTTGCACCATGACCGTCCCGATCCCCTCACAATCACTGTGCGACTCTCTCCCTCCACTTTTACACCACGGCTCTCGAAAGAACAAATACTCTAGCCACCAAACTGGCTCTCTTACATCCACCAGGGAATACTCCCCCCCTCTCCCCACCCCCCCAATAGCGGCCAGCCCTCCAGCTGCAACCACTACGCAACCAACATTAGAATCCTTTAGTCCAATATCACCAGAGCAATTTCTCAAACTTCTATCTGCCCACAAACCATCTGGCTCCCCGCTGGACCCTTGCCCGGCCACAACCCTCAAAGAAATGTTCGCTTACACCTGCGCAGGAGAACACGCAAGATCCATCATAAATGTCTTCCTCTCCTCTGGTATCTTTCCCGACGCATTCAAAACGGTTCATGTCAAGCCGCTAATTAAAAAACTTTCCCTCGACCCTCTCGAGCCTAAAAACTACCGCCCCATCTCAAACACCAGATTACTTGCCAAACTCATTGACCGAACCGCCTACTCCCTACTAAATGCCTTTGTCGAAGCCAACAATCGCCTAGACCCCGCACAATCAGGTTTCAGAGCCCGTCACGGAACCAAAACCACCCTAACCTCAATCTGGGATGACCTTAAAATGACAGCAGACTCCGCGGGATGCACCGCACTAACCTATCTGCCGCCTTTGACACAATCAATCACTCAATCCTCCTAGACCACCTCCACTCCCTAGGAATTCGTGGAACCGCTCTTAAATGGATAGCTTCATTCCTCAAAGATAGGTACCAAATAACGATACTCTCCACCTATACCTTCCAAGCCCGTCCAGTCGACACGGAAGTCCCAGAAGGAGCATGCCTATCCGCCCTCCTGTTCAATCTCTACCTGATCACCCTCCAATAATTCGTTCACACAACATCCTGTGCTACAACTACGCCGACGACACCCCACTAATTCTAAAACAAATGAATTCAAATCCCAACTCCCGACCTGACCTCCTGTCTCCTCGACATACAACTCTGTATGACCCAAAGCCACCTCTTGTTAAACCCCTCCAAAATGGAAATCATGGTATCTGGCAACTCTGAACTTCTTCCGCAACCACTACCCTGGCCATCCGACATGGGCAGCTCACCGACCCCCTGCAACTCAGTGAAAAACCTTGGATGCACCCTTGACTATGACCTAACACTCTCGCGCCAAGTCAACGTCTCAAAGTCCTGCCCCTACCACCTTAAAACCCTTAGGTGCATCTTTCCATATCTCACCTTTGCCAACAGACTCTCCGCGGTCCAATCAATTGTTATATCATGACTGGACTACGCAACCCCCCTATACCTCGGAATCCACGCGTACCAACTGAATAAACTCCAAAGGGCACCAAACGCGGCAGCCAAAATGCTACTTGCGCTCGGCCCAAGAGACCACATCTCCCCAGCCCTTAAGACGCTGCACTGGCTTCCAGTAGCCCGAAGGGTGACTTTCAAAACCTTATGCATCTCCCATCGAGCACTGCATAAAACCGGACCTCAATATCTTCAAGACAAACTAAGACCCTATCACCCCCCTCGGACCCTAAGATCAAGCTCAGCCGGCCTCCTAGTCATTCCTAAAACAAACTCAGTCAGGTTAGACAGATCATCATTCTCAGCCTTGGCCCCCACCCTGTGGAACTCGTTCCCACCGCACATCCGCCTAACTGAGGATTTAACATCTTTCCGCAAACTGCTGAAAACCTGGCTCTTCCCCTAAAACCAACCGGTACCAAACTAACCCAAACAGACTAACAGCATCTCAATGACACCAATCCAACAAACTACCTGATGCGAGAAATTGACAGCTAATAACCCCGAATATAAACTAGAAAGACAAACAGAATTAAACGAGTAAAGTAGATCAAAACAGTGAAGTGGATAATAAGAATAAAGGACACATAGGTGTTCTGATATGCTTAGCCATCGTATTTTAGGACACACAGACTGACCTTGTAAGGAGAACAGGTCACAATCTGTGTGATAAGCAGTATGTAGAGCGCATGAGCGTGAATAGCGGATAAATACGGAAGTGCGGAGAGTGTGTAGACTGCTGGATCGGATGAATGTACAGACCTGGCGAATGTATAGAGCGGACGAGGGTGTAGAGGGTAGAGGGCGTAGAGCAGATGAAGGTATAGATGAACATATAGAACAGGATATTGCTGCTGAATGCGTGAAATGCACAAGTGCTTGAAGGAGATGAGTGCGGGGAGCGGAGATGGGAGCGGGGATGAGTGCAGGGAGCGGGGATGATTGCGTAATACGTGTGAGGACATAAAGCAGATGAGTGCCTGGAGCGAACGAATGCCTGGAGCGAATGGACGTGTTAGGTAGATCGGACGAGTACGTAGAACAAACGAGCATAGACTGCATCCAGTACTGATGAGTGCGTAGAATGGAGGAGTACGTAGAGCTGCAGCATGCGTGGAGCAGACAAGAGTGCATGCGTGGGGCAGACTGGAGTACACAGAGCGAACACAGAGCGAACTGGAGTGCGCTGGGCGGACTGGAGTGCGGGGCGGGCTGGAATGCATGAGTGCTTGAAGGGGAGGAGTTCGGGGAGCGGCGGAGTGTGGGGAGCGGCGGAGTGCCCAGAGTGAACGGACGTGTTGCGTAGAGCGGACGAGTACTTATAACAAACGAGCACAGACTGCATCCAGTACTGATGAGTGCATAGAATGGAGGAGTACGTAGAGCTGCGGAATGCGTAGAGCATGGGCAGACAGGGTGCATTCGTGGGGCAGACTGGAGTACGCAGAGCGAACTGGAGCGCGTGGGGCGGACTGGAGCACGCAGGGTGGGCTGGAATGCATGATTGCGTCGAGCGGACTAGAGTGTATGGAGCAGACTGGGGTGCATGGAGTGGATACGAGTGCATAGAACGGACTGAAGCGCATAGAATTGCGTGACGTATATAGTATGGTTTGTAATGCAGAGAATGTTTGAAAGAGAATATAACCCATCATATCACCCCACCACGCTTACTCTCTCCTTTACATCACCACTCAACGAGAACACAGAGATATTATGATACCATTCGGTATAACTGTTCTCATACCAACATCCGCCGCTCACTCCACATCACTCTAAGTAAACACTGCTGGTTATACACCCCCCAGCCAGGCGTTCTCCTCAGGCCTAACGCATCCACATCCGGTCTGGATAAATCCTGCCAGAACGAACACATACTCCTGATCTCTCAACCACCACAACTACCGCTAAGAAGCAGCTGTTGCATGAATACTGCACGAGCTGCACACATACCCGGTGCTCACACGCACCTTTTGACTCTCTCTACTGATCTGAACTTCGGTTCCCAAGGGCGTTCAACCTACCAGCGCCTTCATACCATACCAATGGTATATAAGGCACTATATAAATGCAAAATAACATAACATAACAAGAACCATGATTTTTGTTTTACCTGTATTAAGTTCTAAGTCCTTTTCCTTCAGGCAGGCAAGCAAGCAGTCTATTTTGCTTTATCAGACCGAGATTGGTCTTCAGCGTAAATGAATGTCATCCACGTATAGTAGGTGGCTGACTTTCTCGTTGCCCAACGTAGGCGGGAAAGATCTTGTAATTTGCTCTTTGACCATAAAGTTGGCCATATATATGTACAAAGCCGCTGCCAAAGAGCATCCTTGTTTAACCCCTCTGGAGGTCACGATTTCATCTGAGAGGTGTCCTGCACCACTGAGTCGTACTATAATTGACGTTCCGGTGTACATCTCTTTGATGGGTTCCAGGATTGTGGTGGGGCACTTCCAGTTTGTCAACTTCGACCACAGCTTTTCCCGGTTGACCCGGTCGGACGCCTGGACCAGGTCAACAAAGGCCAGGAACATTCTCGGATTCCCCTCCCTTATTTTTGCTTTTAATGTACTTAGGAGCATGATGTCAGCTGAGGTTCCCAAGTTCTTGACGAAACCTGATTGAAAGGGGTCCATACACTCCGAGGTCTTAACCCAGGATTGACATTTGTCCAGTAGTAGGGATCTGAAAAGTTTGCCAAGAACATCCAACAGGGCTATTGGACAATAGTTTCCTGGGTTCCCTTTGTTGCCCTTTTTATAGATTGTAACCACGTTTGCCGTTTTCCATGATTCGGGGATTGAGTGTGACATGACGCATTTATTAATCATCTCAGCAATGAGATGTGCCCAATCTTCTGGGTTTTTGATCAGGTCCATGTTTGTGATCCCATCAGGACCCTGGCACTCTTGAAATTTTTAGCTTGGTTATTTTTGTTAAGATCGAGGCTTTATCTTACTCGACATCCCAGGTTTTTGACAAGGTTGGTTGCAAGGTGTTTGGATCAGCCAACGGTTTCTGGAAAAGATCTGTGAAGTGTGCCACCCATTTTCTTCCCCTATGTTGTTGAGCAGGGCGTCCTGAGTGACTTTGGCTGTTTAGTCTATTAACGACCAAAAATCTTTTGACTGTTTCCCACAGATCATTCGAAGCATGGATACTGAATCTTCTTGGTATAAAGATATTTTATAGGATTTTATCAAATTTTTGTATACCTTGAGTGTTTGTTTTGTTGTTTCCATGTTTTCCAAGGTTGGAGTGATTTTTGCACGTCATATTTTTTGCCGCATATCTTTTCTTTTTGCCACCAAAAGTAAATTCCTTTTGTGTCAATGTTGCTTTGTATTGTTGTTTTGCTTTTTCCATGGTTATGGGAGTAGCAAAGGGCGGTAGTCAACGCTAGCTGCGCCAGGAAATCTTTCATTACCATGCTTTGTCATGTGGTATTAAGTTATTTGTTTTATTGAGGTTTTTGCTAACATTAGTCGCATGCTGCGATTGCTGATTTCGATTGAAGTTTCCATTTGTTTTCTCATCAGAGTTGTTGGTGCTTCCCATGAGATGACCAACATATTATGATCACTATTTAAAGTTCTCTTCACCTCGAATGAGGATACCAGTGACAGTAATCTTTTTGAGACGTAATTTTGATTGATTGTTGCCTCCAGCCCATCACGTTCCCAGATAGGAACAAAAGGTTTGTTTGGATCCTTTACAGAATGTAGATTGTGAAGGTCTCTATAGTCCATAAGGTTAGTCCACTAAATCCCTCTTTGGGCAGAACCTGCTATTTTTGATTCGTAGTTTACGTTGTTCCCTTGGTTTCTTTGTGGGTCTTTTCCTCCTCCTGTCCCAAAATCAGGGCATGTGGCATTTAAGCCGCCACATATTATAATGTGGCCGATGTCTTTCCCTATACTTTACTCGTCTAGGATTGTTTCTATAATGCTCAGCAATTTACTGTCTGCTTGAGCTTTTGGGGTTCCAGTAGATGTTTAATTATGAGAATTGAATCCGTCTTGGTTTCTTCTTTTGACGCAGTTATCGGTTTCCAAGATACCAACGTAGCTAGTATGAATGTATCTACCAGGAGGATGTTTTCAAGTTGTAGACCGCTTCCAGATCGAATCGCTGTGAGCAGCCCCGAGGAGGGTCGCCCTTTTTGGCCTTTTGCTGCTGGCGAGGTGGCAATCTCAAAGCTGTCTAAAGTTGGACTTTACAGTAACCATGTCTTTTATAAACAGAGGAGGTTGAGATGCCCCAGGTTTGTCACTTGGTGATGTTAAATGGTTGAAACCTCGGGTGTTCCAGGATCCCAGAGGTAGTTGGTTTGCCGAATTCAATAGGTTTACACAGCGGCTGACATGGTACTGGTTTTAGTGGCTAGGGTCTTGTAAAGTTTGCCAAGGCTTCTGGCTCCAGGCCCACCTATTTTGCTCCTTTTCCTTTAGGCTTTGTGAGTAGTCTCTGCTCTCGCTGGTGCCCTGCTCTCCTGGGTAATCCTGGTCGATGGTTATCTTCAAATTTATTAACGGACCATGTGGTACCCGATCAATGTCTAGGGTGGTGTTAAGATCTTCGTTAAGACGTGAAGGACACTCGGATTCGTTATCGTGCCACTTTTTACGATGGTCATAAGGTTTGGGTATGTCTCGCTCTTTATTCTCTTCTCGTGTTCTTGTATCGTTGTGGTGAGGGGCGCCTGGGTTCACTGACGTGCCTCCCTTCCTTACGATCATAGGGTTTTGGTGTATATCGATCTTTGTTTTCTCTTCTCATGGAGTTATTTCGTTGTGGCGCTATGGCCGCCCGAGATGTATGAGTTTCAGGTGTTCTTCCGCTTACTTTTTTAAATTCTCTCTGGTTTCTAGTCCTGATGTATGATGACCAATTATTCCTCTGTGGGCTTGTTCGTAGTGTTAATCTCTCTTGATCTTGTTCTCCCTTTTCGGTTTATCTTAGGTCATAACCTAACATACGCAGCTTATCTGCTACCTCCAAAAGCGTTTGTTTTACCACAGGTGATGAGATGTGTAAGTAGACGCTGTCCGTGCAGTTCCTGTGGGCAAACTCTGATGTCGATGTCATCCGTCTGGAGTTGTCTCAAGTTTGGTATGTGATGGAACAGTGTCATTGTTGTTTTCCTGTTGAGGATAAGATCTCCTAGTTCCAGTATTCATTCTAGTTTGAGGGTTCTCGTCTTTTTTTTTCCTGCCACTCCTCGTCAATAAGGCTCTTCTAGCTGGTCTATCAAGTTTCGCTAGTTTTTCGGTATAAACGTGTGAGGAAGGCTCCTTTTATGTATAAATTGTTTTGTGCCTGAAATTCTCAATTGGAGAAGTTTTAGAACTTTTTTGTTTAGTTCCTTTTATTTCGATTTCCCTCTGCCTTGTATTTTCTCTGAATTGAGGTTCCTTTATCTCTTGCGTTGTGGTGCCTTCTGGTTACTTTTTCTTCATGCAAGTTTTTTACTTGCAAGGATTACTTTTCACCTTTCTCTACTGCCAGACGACATTTGTCTATTGTTAAAAAGTTTGGAGAGGGGGGGCACTGTGACGCGCCAAACAAGATGGCCACCTGACCTGTGAGCTCTGTAGCTAGGCATATCCTCATCACAAAATCCTGCGGGACGACACTATTTTGAGAGGACTGCAAATGTGGGGGTGTGTCTGAGACTCCCTGGCACAAGTAGGGTGTTCTGACTTGATGGTCGTGTAGATAAATAATACCTCTGTCCCCAAGTACCACACGAGTAAGAGCAAAAACACTACTAGAGCAATCTTTGAGGCCACAGGTGTAGAGTGTCGTCAGCCTGGAACCGGGAACGCCGGAAGAACCCCCTGACCACTGTAAGGCAATGAAGGGTTATGTTAAGCAGTGATAATTGACATTGGTAATGACAGTAGTGACAATGTAACAGCAGTTTACCTATAGTGGGCAGGTGGGAGGTTGTAGGCGTAGGCAGGTAGTATGCTGACAGCAGCGACAGGCTGAGGTGTTCTGATGGTACTCTGGGAAACACCTGAGTTAGGTATGGAACAAGAACGTAATCCATGATCAGTCCAAAACACAATCCGAGGTCAGGAGCCAAAAGACGGACCTGGAGACGGGGAAATCCAAGTACCAAGTCCAGTAACCAAGCCAGTGGTCAAAAAAGTCCAGGTGATCAGAGAGCACGCCAAAATCCAGGTAGGGAAAATCCAAAAGAAAGTCCAAACAAACGTTCCGTGATCAAGGTAGTACGTGAATAACAAGAGTAATCCAAACGCCAAGCAGTTCTCCATGAAGCGATGTTTCCGCGTTTGCTCGCCCTTTTTCAATACGAGCATGGTCATGTGACGCGGTCACGTGACCGCAGCTGCATGTCACGTGGAACGCAACGCAGACAAGGGATTGGTGTTGCGGCCGTCTTACGGGCATGTGACGTGTGGGTTTCCCTATGCCTTTGTTTCTCAGCAGAGCGTGAAGGAGTCGCCATGGCAACTGCCAGCGTGGAAAGGGCCGTAAAGACACTGGTCCACCAGCCGGGAAACCTCTGTGGCTGTACCGCTGCTGCTGTCGCTGCCGTTGGGAGTGCATGTGGGAACTGGGAACAGTAGCAGGTGAGCGATTGGACATGACAGAGGACATGATATAGGGTCAGTTTGGAAGAAAACCGACCCTCCGATCCTGGGAGACATCACCTGAGAGATTAGGAAATCCGCCTAACGGCTACGCAGCTTTGCACCAAAACTGGTCTGAGGTCTGAGCCCCTGCATCTGGCAGAGAGAGGAGCGCGACCCGAGCTGCTGTCAACGGACCCCAGACATTACAGCCCGACCAGACCCTACAATCAGTCCAAACGCTACCGAAACCCATTGAAGGAACGGTGTCTTTGGTGGAGGCTGTGCCCTTCCCCCCCTGTTGCTGAGGAATAGCGATATCCTAACCACCCGTAACCCTGGATAAGACCCGACAAGCTGAGTGACCTAACCCACAGCCTTCCTGGAGCACGAAGGCATCCGGAAACAGCTGAGCACAACCCCGCACTGGGTAGAAGCGGGTCCATAGAGCGACAGAGCACGGTGTATGCGCCCTGGTCGCCCCACTACCCAGCTGCGGAACAAACTCCAGTGCGGCCCGTTTCACCAGTCATCAACAAGGTACGTGGGGGGTGAAGTAACATCCCTGACCCCTGGGAGCCCCTCGGGCCTCGGCCCCCCGAACCCACTCTCACCCGATCTTCTGCCCGACTGGGTCACGACAGCCAACACGGTCTGCCACCCTGCCCGGCCACCTTGTGGCGACTTGTCGAGCTTCCCAGACCGCTAAACGCGGTGGGCAACTAAGCCACCGACGCTCCTGCCATAGCCTCCACCAACCCGATTCTGACACTATAGGGAGCACTGAGCGGGAGCTACATCTAGCTCGTTTCCCGCTGGGTACAAGCCCAATAAGAAGGCTCAATTTAATACTATCCACAAGAACACTGTATAGACCTTTTTCTCCCAAGTGCTCCACTGCCTGAAAACCGTGCCGACGGGGCCCAGAACACAGGGTCGGAATACTAATCCACTCTACAAGCACCTGCTACATAATGTGGCTCAGTGGACATACTAAGGATCCTGTACTAATATCGCTCACCCAGCACTATATCAGGAAAGCACAAATCACAGCAGGCCGGCAGGTCCCCTCCACCACTACTCGTATTCCCTCTGAACTGGGCACAACAAGCAACAACCACTATACTGACATGGCGGGAGGCGCTAAAGACAAGAAAACGGGTCCCATGCATGCATTTGCTAACTCCTCCAATCAAGACCATGACACAGAACCTGCAGAATCTCCCAGAAAACCCACATCGGACCACCCTGCACAGGTTATGGCCCCATACATGGCTGCCATGTAGAAAAGGTTTGCAGCAATCCACACCAAACTAGACGACATCGGCGACAACATAGCCTCTATCCGAGCAGACATTAGGCAAGTTAACGCCAGTCTCTGAGGCGTGGGACAGGGTCTCCACCTTGGAGGATACGTCGGCCACACAAAGAAAAGACATGGAAAAGATCCAAAAAGACGTAAAAACACTCCATAACAAATGCGAGGATTTAGAATCCCGATCACAACGTAACAACATTAGGGTGGTCGGGGTGGCGGAACGCAAAACTAATCTTCCCATGGAACACTTTCTTGAAGACATGCTCCACTCCCTATTCCCAGATGCGCAGTTTTCAAAACAATTCCTGGTGGAGAGAGCACACAGGGCACTAACCCCCCCCACCGAAACCAGGGGCACCGCCACGAACAATGATAGCAAGACTACTCGGCTATCATGACCGGGATCTCATTTTCCGTTTAGCGTGTGAACAAGGCCCCCTATCCTTTGAATCAAACCGCATCCCTATATACCCAAACTTCGAGGGGATTGGTTCCTCCGACGTATTCCATATCTATGACATGTAATCACCACAGCTGTGTTGCTTCGGAAACTTTTTTCTGCGTCGATGCGCCGTCGTCGAGGACCTCCTCCAACGTCATCCGATGTGATAAGTAGGACGCACGACGCCCGTAGCCTCAGTTCAGTTTTTTCTGCAAATGTGTTGCTTCGTGAATCTCGGTTAACGCCTCGACTCTTTGGAGTTCTGTTCTTCTCGGTTCTTCGAACCTGTTCATTTTTGTGAAAATCCTTTGTGTGAAGATGTCTTCTACTTTGTCTTCGACCCCGCGTCCGGGCTTCAAGAAGTGCGGGGAGTGTGGGTCCAAGATGTCGGTGACGGACTCGCACAACGCCTGCCTCTGGTGCCTCGGGGAGGCCCACAACACGGATGACTGTATCGACTGCCAGTCGCTCACGTCCAAAGCCTTACGCGAACGTAAGAATTTGTCGGTAGGTTGGGTGTCCAAGCCCCGTAAGTCGAAGTCTGCGGGGCTTTCGACGGATAATTCGAGGGGTGACTCTCCGCGTTATCGTCGGAAGTCTCGTGGGTCTCCTTCTAGGAGTCAGTCTCGCCACTCCTCAGCCTCTTCGAGGCATTCTCGGAAGCGCCGACACCGGTCGTCTTCCAGGTCCTCTTCGGAGAACTCTGCTCGGCACGTCGCTTACCCCACCAGCCGTGCGACGCCGGAGGAATGGGCTTCCTTCGAGAAGAAAATGCTGGCGATTCACGAGTCGCAAGGTACTAAGCCGTCCGCGCCCCCGAATGGGGTCGGTCGTGAGAGGTCGAGAGACACCGCTCGCAAGAGTGGTCGGCACGAGTCACGGGAGAGGTCCCGTTCGGACAAGGAGACTCGTTCTCGACGTACCCGTTCCAGGTCCCGGTCCTCGACGCGTTCGAGACCGTGTGCACCTATGAGGTCTTCGAGGAAGACATCCACGTCTGAGGCGTCGACAGGCTTTCTCGAGGCTCCGGCTCCGAGGAAGTCGTCAAAGCCGTCGACGCTCAGGTCGTCTAAGGACACGCTCGGGGCTCTGGCTTCGAGGGCTGTGTCGATGCTGCTGATGCTGGCGGCGCTGCATCTGACGTCGACGCCGATTTCCCCGACGCCGATGCCTGTTCTCTCGACGCCGGCGCCGATTCGCTCGACGCCTTTCGTGTCGGAGGTACCCCGTGGCACGGGGGAACCCCCTAGGAAGGCTCTGGTTAAGAGCAAGCACTCTCGGGGGCCGCCTTTTCGCCACCTGGAATTTATTTCAGAGGCGGATGAGGATTCTGATGGCCAAGTTCCTAGTCTGTTTCCAGATGAAATTGTCTCGGGCCATAGTCAGTTTGACGATTTGAGGCTATCACTGCATGATGCCAGTGGACTGGACACCTCTCCGGAGGTGGAGTTTTGTAGGCCTGAGCCTGGCTCTCATGACGATTCCTCGTACCGGCGCCTTATGGCTAGGGTTTCTGAGTACTTGGGATGGTCTGCTCCCCCAGGGGAGTTTGTGCAGGATGATCTAACGGACATCCTTGATGTTGGTCCCCCAACTGACCCGGTACTGCCGTTCCATATGGCTTTACAGAGAAGGGTGGCGGCGGCTTGTACTGCTCCAGAGAGTCTCCCGGCGGTGGGCAGTTCCTTGTCGCGAAAATACCGTCCAGCCAGTAGCGACCCCTGCTACTTGACCAGGCACCCCACTCCGGAGAGTTTGGTGGTGCCACGGCCCCGGCAAAGCAGGCGTCGTACCCTACCATCCCTCCTGATAGGGACGACAAACGTTTTGATGGCTGGGCGAAGAAAGTGTTTTCTTCTGGTGGTATGGCGCTTCAGGTGGCCAACTCCATTTGTGCCTTGTCTCGTTTCACACACACTCTGTGGAACTGTGTTGCGTTAGCGGCTGAACATATTCCCGAAGGGGACGAACGGAATGGTTTCCTTGCTATGGTCCAGGATGGTAAGGATGCCATGTGTGAGTCCATTCAGTCGGGTTTGGACTTAGCTGAATGCGTCAGTAGGTCCATGGCGGCGAGCACCGTGATACGCAGGTTTGCGTGGTTGCGGAAGTCGGGGTTTGCTCCTGATGTCCAGTCCCGGCTCCTCAACATGCCCTTTGACGGTGAACACCTTTTTGGCAGCAAGGCTGACGAGAGCCTTGAGAGGTTGCAGACCTCAAAAGCTGCAGCGAAGTCGTTGGGCGCTGCAGGTCGCCAACCTCCGCCTTTTCGTCCTAGGGGACAGCAGTGGAGGGGTGGTTCCTTTTGCTATTACTCGTCCTTCAGTAAAGCGAGAGGAGCTGGCAGTCAAAGAGGCCAACGCAGGGGTACCAGAGGTGGACGACAGGGTACCCGTGGTGCCAAGGCCGCTCGGGCAGTTGCCTCTTTTCCCTCAGGTAACGCCGCAGCCGCTCCCACTCAGTCATGAGGCCATGTCCCATGGTTCGCCGGTTGGGGGAAGGCTGGCGGAGCATCTTGTAGAGTGCAAGCCATTACTTCAGATGTGTGGGTTCTGGAGATCATAACCCACGGCTACTGTCTTCCCTTTCGGCACAGGCCTCGCGACAATCCACCGGGGAACCTCTCTTTGCAGATTCTGGATCCGCTCCTTGCGCAGGAAATTCAAGCCCTGCTGGAGAAAGGCGCCATAGAACTGGTGCCTGGAGCGGAGAGGAACAAGGGATGGTATTCCCCTTATTTTTTTATTTCGAAGAAAGACGGGGGATTGAGACCCATCATGGACTTGCGCGGTTTGAACAAACTCCTCAGGAAGGACAAGTTCAAGATGGTTACTCTCTCTCAAGTCCTCCAGGCCCTTCAGCTTCAGGACTGGTTGGCGTCACTCGACCTCAAGGATGCTTACTTCCATGTGCCGATCCATCCCAAGCACAAGAAGTACCTGAGGTTCGCGGTTGGCGACTCGCACTTTCAGTTTCGGGTCCTGCCGTTCGGATTGACCTCCGCCCCGAGGGTTTTCACCAAGCTCATGGTGGTGGTGGCAGCGCATCTCAGGCAAGGGGGGATTCACGTCTACCCCTACCTGGACGATTGGTTGATCAGGGGGAGCTCTCCCGAGCAAGTCCTGGATCATCTGTCTGTCACCTGCCACTCCCTTCACAGGCTGGGCTTCTCCTTCAATTTAAAGAAGTCCCATTTGACGCCAACACAGCGGCTCCAGTACATCGGAGCAGTGCTCGACACTTCCCTGGGGCAGTGTTTTCCTCCCCAGGTGAGGGCTCTTCACATTCAGCAGATGGTGCACAAGTTTCAGCATGCCCAGACGCTCCCAGCGTTCGAGTTCTTGAGGTTGCTCGGCCTCATGGCATCCTGCATTCTTCTGGTGCCAGAGGCTCGCCTGCGGATGAGATCTTTGCAGTGGGCACTCAAGACGCAATGGTCGCAGTCCTCCGGCAGGATGTCGGACCCGGTTCAGGTGAAGCCCTCGGTCGCCCGGGACCTTCTGTGGTGGGCCGTCGAAGGCAACTTGATGAAGGGGGCTCCATTTTGGCTTCCCTGGCCGGAGGTGACGATCGTGACGGATGCATCCCTCACGGGATGGGGAGCTCATGCCAACGGGCTGACAGTCAGCGGTCTTTGGTCTCCGTCGGCGTCCAGACTCCATATCAATCTGTTGGAGCTGAGGGCCGTCAGGCTAGCCCTGAAGGCTTTTCTGCTGACTGTGCAAGGAAAGAGTGTCCTGATCCTGACGGACAACACAGTGGCCATGCACTACCTCAACAAAAAGGGGGGGGGGCAGGGTCACTTCCTCTGTGCAGGGAGGCGATGCAGCTTGAGTTCTGGGCCATCCAGCAGGAAGTTTCGATCTCGGCATTTCATCTGGCCGGAGACGAAAACGTGACGGCGGACGCTCTGAGCAGGCAGAGCGCGATCTCTCACGAGTGGGAGTTGGCTCAGGAGATTCTCCTGGAGATCTTCGCCCTTTGGGGGACCCCTCAAGTGGATCTCTTCGCCTCCAGTGTCAACCGGAAGTGCGAAAGGTTTTGCTTGCGGGAATTTCCTCCAAAAGGAGCCTTAGGAGACGCGTTCGTGGTGGAGTGGTCATTCCCGCTGCTGTACGCGTTTCCTCCAGTCCCCGTCATCCCGCAAGTGCTGCGGAGGTTACGGAAGTTCGGTTCCCGGATGATCCTCATTGCTCCGGCGTGGGCTCGGAGGACGTGGTACCCGGACCTTCTCGACTTGTCCATCTGCCCTACACGTCGTCTTCCCTACAGAGACGATCTGCTCTCACGGGATGCGGGGTCAGGTTATCCATCCAGAGGTCAGATCCCTCAACCTTCCCGCTTGGCTTCTGAAAGGTTGAGGTATAAGGATTGGGACCTCCCTGAAGATGTGATGGAGGTGTTGCTTTCGGCCTGAAGGCCAGCAACCAAGTCTGAGTACCGTTGCCGTTGGCGTAAGTTCTGCAACTGGTGCAGAGTTCAGAATGTGGATCCTTTTGCATGTGACATCCCCATGGTTCTGTCCTTTTTTACTTTCTTTGGCCCACAGGGGCTTGCAAGTGGGTACCATTAAAGGTTACCTGGCTGCGCTGTCCATATTTAAGCGCTCGTCTGAAGAGTGTTCTTACTTTAAAATCCCTTTATTTTCACAGTTTCTTAAAGGGCTGACTAATGTGTTCCCTCCGTCACCTTTCCTGGTGCCCGGTTGGGATTTAAACCTTGTTCTTAATTTTCTTATGGGTGCTCCGTTTGACCCTTTGCATTCTTGCCCTTTGAGGCTGTTAACTCTGAAAACTGTGTTTTTAGTTGCAGTTACTTCCGCTCGCAGAGTGAGTGAGTTACAGGCACTTTCAGTTAAGCCACCCTTCACTGTATTTCACAAGGACAGGGTTGTCCTTAGAGTTCGTCCTTTTCTTCCGAAGGTAGTGACGGAATTTCATTTGGCCCAGAAGGTTGTTCTTCCGGCATTCTATCCTCCTCCGCATCCTGGTAAGGAAGAGGAGAGGCTCCATAGGCTTGATCCTAGGAGAGCCTTAAGCTTTTATGTTTCACGCATGTCCCGGGTCAGAGTGGACGATCAACTCTTTATTGGTTACGCTGAAAGCGTTTGGGGCAAGCTGTGACAAAACAGACTTTGTCTCGTTTGATTATTTTGGCCATCTCGGAGTGTTACGGCTTGGCGGGTAAGGTCCCAGCGGGCCCATTCTTGCAGCTTGCGAGGCTTGCGGGCCCATTCTACCAGGGGTATGGCTGCATCTACTGCCCTGCAGAGGGGTGTTCCTATTCGCAACATCTGTGATGCAGCCACCTGGGCTTCAGTACATACATTTGTACGTCACTATTCCCTCGATTCCATCCGAGGACAGGATATGGCCTTTGGCAAGGCGGTCCTTTGCTCTGCTATTTGATTGGCTATTATAAATTTTGATTCTAAATTCTTTCCCTCCTCCTTGCTCTGGTACTGCTTTGGGAGTCTGTCATAGATATGGAATACGTCGGAGGACCCAATCCCCTCGAAGAACAAGTTACTTTCTTACCTGGTAACGTTCTTTCGATGGGATGGTCCGATGATGTATTCCATATCGCTCCCGCCCTGCCTTCCCCGCTGCAGAATTTTTTTCGATTGCAGCTTACGTTCCGCAAGGCTTTGTGTCTGACTGGCAGTTGACTAATGTCACACGTTCTGGGGGAAAAAACTACAACTGAGGCTGCGGGCGTCGTGCGTCCTACTTATCACATCGGATGACGCCGGACGAGGTCCTCGACGGCGCATCGACGTCATCGACGCAGGACGCAGGCGCTGAAAAAAGTTTCCGAAGCAGCACAGCTATGGTGATTACATGTCATAGATATGGAATACGTCGTCGGACCATCCCATCGAAAGAACGTTACCAGGTAAGAAAATAACTTGTTCTTCTCAACGGGGGTACAGACAGCCTGGCGATCCTTTGACCCTGTGAAGAGAGCACTGAGGGAATGAAAAATAATATACGCAGTGCTGTTCCCTGCCAGACTGCGTATTCAACACGCAGGCAAAACAGTTTTTCGAGGCACCGGAAGATGCCATGACATATATTGAACAACATATCCTGGCTGCACCAAACGAGACCTGAAACCTCCACTCCACGCAAATAAACCCAAAGCGAAACAAGCACTCACATCTCACACTACTAAGGAAATAGCAACACACACCAGTGCACACAACTACTGAAGCTACAGTTCCGGAAATGAAATCGGGCCACACGCTCCCCCCCCCCATTTTGTTTTTCTTTGTTGCAAAGTTGCAGATGGTTCCTTGGTTTATACCGCCCTTTTGGGGTGATGGTGAGGGTGGGGGGTGTGAGGGAAAACAGGCCAGTTGCCTAATCAGAACTGAGAATCACAAAAAGCCACATTAAGGAAAGATTTGTATAGTTAATGATTGTTTATAATAATAAAAACCTGGCATCAACACAAAGGGAAGAAAATAATCATCATAACACCATAGACGCAATATCCATGCAAAAGAAGTTCCGTAAATGGCCCCACAACAAGTAACTAAAAGTACCAGACTCCCATCCTGGAATGTTAGGGGGTTCCTTAACCCAATCAGGGCCAGAAAAATCATAGCATACGCCAACAGACACAGAATTGATATTCTCCTACTACAAGGGAGACACACCACTGAACAAATTTCTGGCTCATTTGGCTGACCCTGGGGTCCACAAGTACTCACTACGAACTATTCGTCACAGTCGAGGGGGGGGCCTGACGTTGGTCCATCGCAGGCTTGGATTCCTGGTGACAAAAACTAAAGTAGGCACGGATGGCAGATTCGTTATATTATGGGGCACTCTACAAGGAAAAGACATAATTATAGTCAATACATACGGTCCTAATATCGACACACCGAAATTCTACCAACAGATCGTAACACTAATAACACCGACAGAGGAAGCAAGAGTGATATGGGGGGGAGACAGAACATCCACTGCTCAGCGGACGGACTCAAAGGCAGCACTCGCCATAATGCAGGCCATGACCTCCCTACCGCTCGCCGATGCATGGTGGGAACTACACCGCCTCACCAGAGACTGGACATTGCAATAATATGTCCATGGGTCGAGCTCCAGAATCGACTATTGGCTCTGCTCCACAGACTGCATCCCAGACCTGAGTGCATACACTATATTACCCAGAACCCTTTCGGACCATTCTCCGGTAGTACTGGAGATCCAGATTGGGACACCCGTGCCGGAACACCGCCTATGGAGAATGCCTCCAAATCTCCTAAGAGATGACTCACTCCAGGAACCGCTCCGGTTCAAAGTGGCGGTCTTCTTCGAATGTAACCAAGACTCAGTGAATTCTCACAACAAGATTTGTGAGACTTTCAAAGTATGGCTGAGAGGACAATTGATATCCAAAGTCCATGGTACACTGCAAGACATGAGTACCCAATTAGCCCTAGCCGAAGATCAGATTAAGGAGGCAGAAGAAGCATACACGAAAACACCAGGGCCTGGGACGCTGACCCCGCTACACGACACCCTGGCCAAATTTAAGGTACTATAGAACAGTGGTAGTGCCAGATGGAATTTAGGAAAAAACTGGGAAGATAGAGCTTAGAGCTGTGTCTATTAAATCATTATTTTATTTCATTCTAATTTAAATGTAAAAAGAGAATTTTTATTACAAATCTAATTCAATAAAACATCATAGTTAAATCATTCATTCATACTCCATGCATACCATTCAATTCTAAAACAGTTCATTATTTTAAGAACTCAAGGTTTTATAAACTTTTTTTAGATTCCAATATAATTGATTGCAAGTTCCATTTCACTAACAATTGTCCACATTGTAAAAATTATCGACTATAGGTGTCCCCAAGTATAATTCTTCCATTTGTAAAGGACTTCCAATGTAACAATAGTTTCGACTCAACAGTGTCTGGTAGAAGTCTTCCAGACAGATTGTGTGTGTCTTCTTCAAGATGTGTGAACATTTGTTGTTTCTAAAAACAAACAAATAACATACTTTTAAAAAACAGCTCATGTCGCTACTCTCCAGGTCTTTCATAAACCAACTTCGATTTAGAAGTACTGATCAGTTTCTGCTGCATAAGAGTGGGTACTAGTACGGGGCGTTATGACGTGTTTTTAATCACCTGCATGCCAAAAGATGGCCACAGAGGTCATGCAAGGTTTCTGGTTATTGCATATATCTGCATTGTCCGTACACCATGGGTAGACAGAGATGTTATCCAACAATTGTTTTTAACGCTCACATTGGCTTAGATGCAAATGGGCCCTTGGAAGTGTAGAAATTAGAATACTGGCGTATGAGCTAGACAATAAAGGTCGCTCCCTGATTGTAGTGTTTAAGAAAGACCTGGAGAGTAGAGACATGAGCTGTTTTTTAATAGCATGTTACTTGTTTGTTTTTAGAAACAACAAATGTTCTCACATCCTGAAGAAGACGCACACAATCTGTCTGGAAGACTTCTACCAGACACTGTTGAGTCAAAACTATTGTTACATTGGAAGTCATTTACAAATGGAAGAATTATACTTGGGGACACCTATTGTCGATAATGTTTACAATGTGGACAATTGTTAGTGAAATGGAACTTGCACTCAAGTATATTGGAATCTAAAAAAAGTTTATAAAACCTTGTTATTAAAATAATGAACTGTTTTAGAATTGAATGGTATGTATGGAGTATGAATGAATAATTTAACTACGATGTTTTATTGAATTAGATTTGCAATAAAAATAAAATCTTTTTACATTTAAATTAGAATGAAATAAAATAATGATTTAATAGACACAGCTCTAGTCTCTGTCTTCCCAGGTTTTTCCTAAATTCCATCTGGCACTACCACTGTTCTATAGATAATTGCTCTAGCTCAGAGTGCCAGTGTAGTAGAGGTACCCACCCATGGGTTTTTGTCAAATTTAAGGTACTGGTGTAATGGGAGGTTTGGTACATGATGCAACCAATCAAAGCCAGAAATTATGGAGAGAGCAATAAATCCGGCAAGGTGCTGTCCAACCTAATCAATTTTGAACAGGGCCACTGACAAATTACCAGCATCATGGATGAACATGGTTCGACACACATAGAGCACCTGAAGGTGAACGAGGTGTTCCTGAGCTTCTACACCAAGCTCTATGTGAATACTGACCAGGTGACAACAGGAGAACTACAAACATATTTGGATTCCTTCCTGCTCCCTGCACTTACCCAGGAAGAAAGAACCGCCATAGATCTACCTCTGAGCCTAGAAGACATAAAACAAGCAATCAAAGACCTCAAGGCGGGCAGGGCACCAGGTTCGGATGGCCTACCTGCAGATCTCTACAAAATCCTCATCGACGAGCTTGCCCCACGGCTCCTGGGAGAATGGGAATAATCCCTGGAGAAAGGGATACTCCCACCATCGATGAGGGAAGCCATTATCACGGTCTTGTTGAAACCACATAACCCCCTCACTGTCCTTCCTCGTATAGACCATTGTCCATCAACTTCGACACCAAGATTTTCGCAAAAACCATAACCAACAAATTAAAACCATATATGCCCAAACTTCACCCGGATGTAACGCTCACCTGATTCCCGTAGAGGCGCCGGTCTTGACTGGGCGTATACCGTATCTTCACAGGTGATGTGTAACACACGGCTGGCTCTTTGGGCTGGACCTCTGTGCACGGTATATCTGACACGAAGGGTAAGATGTCTGCAGATAGAAAATATGGGATTAAGGAACTGGGCTATTGAATGTCTCTCTCTTCTTCCCTTTCTCTTCTCCTGTAGAACCCCAAGGTTAACGCTCTCACCTTAGGTAAGTGAACGCCGTGCTCTCCATCTGCCTCGGGGCAGGGTGCTGTAACCAGTTTCTTCACTGGATAAGGGGAGCAGGCCTCTTGACTTCAGAGGACTGCTGTCCGTTGTTTACTGCACGAACGGTAAGTTTCAAGTAATTCTAACGTCTTTAAAGTCTTTAGTTATGATGTTTCTTGTTTTGCAGGGTTCCGGCGATGGCGGATGACGGGCTGAAGTGAGTTGAAGATGGAGCCCGTGTGATGAATAGAAGCGCCTGGGAGCACGTAAGTAAGCGCTTGTTGCCTGCTTCACAATGCGCTCTAACTGTCTTTTTATTTTGCAGGTATAAGTTCGGAGCGGCTGCAGGGTGCCGGAATACCCACTGGGTTAGATGTGGAAAGGAGTAATGGCATGTGAGTATTAAAGTTCCCCAATGTCTTTAAACGCACCTTGTTTTGTCTTTCAGATGCGGGATGCAGCGCCGAAGGCCTCCGGAGCGTGCGAAGGGTTGGTAAGCTTTTGTCTTTCAGATGCCGGAATGCAGCGCGAGGCGTTGGTGACAGCCGATGGACCAGGTAAGTGAAGAGCTGTCACTGAAGACCGTAATGCTAACCTGTTCTTTCTTGTCTTTATAGGTGTTGCTGAAGACTGGATTCAGGATGGTAAGCCTTTTTCCTTAGGCCCAGGATCAGATGCAGAAGACACGATGAGCGTTCTGCTGCAGAGGATGCAGAATAACGCAAAGCAAGATTCATCCATCGGGTGTGGTTTAAATAGCCTCCTGTAGTGCTTAGGTGTCTCCTTCCACAGCCACGCCTAGGTAAGAAAAGAGTTCCTGCTTTCCAGAAGAGTTCCAGTGTTCTGAATCTAGGGAGAGGCTCCTGCCCTACCCAACAGGAAAAGTAGTTCCAAACAGAAGAGGATCAGAGGCTCAACTGGCAGGCAAGTAAGCAGCATGGTCTGCTGCAGGTAAGTCCACCCAAGCATTATGAGCCCGGCGCTTCCAGCGCTGGGACTGGGCATATTTATAAGCCTGGTGCCACTGGCGCCAGGACTGGGTCCAAAAGGTCCCAATTGGGACTGGTTGGCACTCGGAACCTGGGTTATGGATCTGCTTCCAAGGGAGTTGGGAAAACCCTGACCTTTTGGAAGCAGAGATCATGACAGTAACCCCCCTCAAGGCCCCTCCCAAACCGGGCTTCTCCGGGGGTTTTGGTTTGTCAGGAAATGTTCGGTGAAATCTTTTGATTAGGCGAGGAGCGTGGACATATTCAGCAGGTTCCCAGGATCTCTCTTGGGGGCCGTAGCCTTTCCAGTCAATTAGGTAAAATAGTTTAGATTTGGAGATCTTGGAGTCCAGAATGCTTTTGACTTCAAACTCGAGTTTTCCATCAACTAGGATAGGTTTTGGAGATTTAGTTAGTCGGGTTTGAGGTTGCACGGGTTTTAATAGAGAGACGTGGAAGACCGGATGTATCTTCATGTGCGGGGGCAAGTCCAACTTGACCGCTACTGGGTTTACTATGGTAGTGATGGAATAGGGACCAAGGTATCTTGGGTTGAATGTGCGTGGCCCTTTTAGAGGTAGATATTTGGTGGATAACCAGACTTGATCCCCTACTTGATATTGAGGGGCTTCCTTCCGATGTTGATCTGCTCCTTTCTTGTATTGTTCTTTAGCCCTTTGAAGGTGAGAAACAGCTTCCTTAAAGGCTTGGGTGATTGTAGAATGCAGGTAGTCTACTGCTGGTGTTTCAAGATCTTGGAGGGGATCCAACTCCGAGGTTCGAGGGTGACTGCCGTACAAAAGAAAAACGGGGTTTTCCCAGTTCCCGAATGGACAGAGTTATTGTAGGCATATTCGGATATCCAAAGGATGTCTTTCCAAGTTTTTTTAGTTTGTTGCAGCATGCAGCGTAAATACTGTTCCAGAGTTTGATTCGTCCTCTCGGTTTGTCCGTCGGTCTGAGGGTGGTGACTGGTCGATAGTCTCACATCAATTTGAGCCGACCGACAGCAACTTCGCCAAAAATGAGAAATAAATTGACTACCTCGATCCGAAATTAGAACCGAAGGAAAACCGTGCAGTCGGACGATGTTTTCAAGAAATTCTCGGGCCAGCGTTGCTGCTGTTGGCAAGCCTTTGAGCGGAATGAAATGCGCCATCTTGGAGAATAAGTCCACGATTACTAGAATCGTATTGTATCCGGAGCATGGAGGTAGATCGGTGATGAAGTCCATAGAAAGCGTATGCCAAGGGCGAGGTGGGATGTCAATAGGGCGTAAGAGGCCTGCTGGTCTTTCCTTTTGACTCTTGTTTTGGGCGCATACTCCACAGGACATTATAAAGTCTCTGATATCTTTTTTCCAAGACGGCCACCAGAAGTAGCGCTTGATCTTTTCTGAGGTCTTGGCCATACCGGGATGTCCTTCCATTAAAGAATCGTGATAACAAGAGATTACTTTTTTCTGTAAATCTGTGCTGGATAGGTATAATCGTTCTTGGAAATACAATAAGTTGTCCTTTACTGCAAAGTCCTTTCCCTGCAGATGCCAATTCTGTATGTCTGCTGGAGTTACAAGTTGCCTGGCTTTATCCTTAACTTCCTCTATGGATTCTGTGGCGATTACACCCAGAATTCTTTGTTCGGGAATGATTGGTACAGGTTTAGGGTTGATCAAGTGTTCTTCCACTCCCATCCGAGAAAGGGCATCAGCTTTACCGTTCTTTGTACCAGGTCGATAGGTAATTATGAAGTCAAACTCGGCAAAGAATAATGCCCAACGGAGTTGTCTAGAGGATTGGGCTTTTGCGGTTTTCAAATATTGCAGGTTTCGGTGATCCGTAATCACAGTAACGGTGTGTCGGGCCCCCAGCAGATAATGCCGCCAAGCCTTAAAGGCAGACTTGATAGCCAGAAGTTCCTTGTCAGTAATCGTGTAATTGATTTCAGGAGGCGAGAATTTGCGGGACCAAAATGCCACGGGATGCAACTGATTGGTTACCGGGTCCTTTTGTGATAGAACTGCCCCCATGGCAAGGCTTGAAGCATCAGTTTCCACGATGTAGGGGAGTTCGGGGCGAGGGTGTTTTAGGATTGGTGCAGAGATAAATTTAGTCTTCAAATCCTGGAAAGCTTGTTCCGCCTCGGTAGACCATTCGAATCGATTGTTTTTCATTAACAAGGCAGTGATGGGCTGGACTATTCGAGAGAATTCGGGGATAAACCAGCGGTAAAAGTTAGCGAAGCCTAACATGCTTTGCACACCTTTTACGGAGGATGGTGATGGCCATTTGAGAACTGCATCGACCTTCTTTGAATCCATACGCACTCTGCCAGGTGATAATATGAATCCCAAGAATTCAACTTCAGTCACGTTGAAAACACATTTTTCCAACTTAGCGAAAAGTTTGTGTTGACGCAATCTTTCGAGGACCATTTTCACGTGTTTCCGATGTTCAGAATCCGATGAAGAATAAACGAGGATGTCGTCAATGTAAACAACAACACACACATCTATGAGCTCTCTGAGGACATCGTTCATAAAATATTGAAAGGCGGCCGGGGCATTGCAAAGTCCGAAGGGCATGACCTGATATTCAAATAGCCCATACTTGGTGCGGAAGGCCGTCTTCCATTCATCGCCCTCTTTTACTCGTACCAAGTGGTAAGCTCCTCTAAGATCCAGCTTTGTATATATGCATGCTTTTCTGACTTGGTCCAGGAGTTCAGGGATCAAAGGTAACGGATATCTATTCTTAACGGTGATCTGGTTCAGGGAGCGATAATCTATACAAGTTCTAAGGTCTCCTTCCTTTTTTGGAACGAAGAACAAAGCTGAAGAAGCAGGGGACTTGGAAGGACGAATAAACCCATTTGCCAGGTATTGATCCAGGTATTGTCGAAGGTGAAGGTTCTCAGGCTCGGTGAGGGCATAAATTCTACTACAAGGAGGAGTAGATCCAGGTATCAGGTCTATCTGGCAGTCATAAGACCTATGAGGAGGTAGAGAGTTAGCCTGATCCTTCCGGAAAACATCTTGGTATTCTAGGTATTCGGGAGGTAACTGGGGAGTCTCTGAAGAAATTGCTGCCAGTGCAACACCAGGTGGAGGGTGACAAGTAGAGACACATTCTGGAAACTGGACCGTTCTTGCTCGCCAATCGATCAGAGGATTGTGTTTCTCTAACCAAGGTATTCCTAGAATAATCTGAAACTGAGGGGCCTTGATCACATCGAACACGATCTTCGCATGGTGTCCATCTTGACTTACTAGCATCACCTCTTGAGTGGTATGCGTTACTGGCCCGGAGGCTATCTCCGTACCATCCACCGTAGTAATGAGGTCCTTTACAGCCTTGGGACAAAGAGTTAGATTCATCCTCAAAACCATTTCATGATCCACATAATTGCCGATGGCACCACTGTCGACGTAAGCTTCAATTGCATGTAATCGATCCGGATTATCAGGGCTAATTAGGACCATAGGTATCACGAAATGCGAGGTCACAGAACTGGTTTTCACGCTCGGCAAGAGGACCTCTATTCTTGTCGGGCGAGGTCGTTTCCCTGCTCAGAGTTTGTAACTTTGGTAACTGCAGCTCCTACTGCCTTCTTGGCAGGTTTCACCGGACAGTCTCGAAGAAAGTGCCCTGAGTTTCCACAATAGAGGCATAATTGCAACTGTTTTCTCCTTTCCCGCTCCTTTTGTGTTAGAGGACCTTTCAGACCCCCTATTTGCATGGGTTCCCCGGAGTCTACTCCTTTGGAAGGATTTGGCGGTTTGGAAAATACTCGAGCATCAAACTTGGAACGATCGGCCTTCCTGTTATGCAGTCTGCGATCTATTTGAACGACTAAGTCTATATAGTCCGAACAATCTTGTGGGGGATTCACTACTTGGGCTAACACATCTTTGAGCTCTCCATGTAGACCTCTATAAAACAGCGTAATCCTTTTGTCCTCAGGCCATTGAGTTTCCACTATCAGTCTGTTGAAAGACGCAATATAAGCCAAAAGGTCTTGATTACCTTGTCGCAACGAAAGAAGCTCATTGTCCAAGGCCTGCCCCTGTGAATGTCTTGCGAACAGTTTTTTCATACTGAGCTGAAAAGCTTGAAAATCATGGAGGACCGGATCATCTTGATTTACTAGAGGGATCGACCAGTCTGCCGCATTGCCACTAAGGTACGAAAGCACGAAAGCTACTTTAGCTTGATCAGTTGGAAAGGCTGCTGGCCGGCATAAGAAATGCAACCGGCACTGATTGATGAATACTGCAAACCTCTTTGGGTCACCAGAAAATCGTTCGGGCGGAGCCAGAGGTACATTCCCAGGTAGGTTGATCTGCACTGGATTCATAGAGGATGTAGAAGGAAGATTTCCCCCAGATGCGGGTAACGGGGTCTGTCCGGCTTGTGACTGTAGCAATTGTCTAGCGAGATCATCTGTTCGCTCCTTGGAAATAATCAGTTCCCTTCTTAGAGCGTTCGTTTCCTGACGGGCTGCATGCATGTCTGCCCTTAGTTCCCCAAGTAACTGGGCTAGCTGGTCGGTATCCGAGGTTTCCATAGCGCCTGGACGGGAGTTTTGTGGTAGGCTTTGCGTTCTGTAACGCTCACCTGATTCCCGTAGAGGCGCCGGTCTTGACTGGGCGTATACCGTATCTTCACAGGTGATGTGTAACACACGGCTGGCTCTTTGGGCTGGACCTCTGTGCACGGTATATCTGACACGAAGGGTAAGATGTCTGCAGATAGAAAATATGGGATTAAGGAACTGGGCTATTGAATGTCTCTCTCTTCTTCCCTTTCTCTTCTCCTGTAGAACCCCAAGGTTAACGCTCTCACCTTAGGTAAGTGAACGCCGTGCTCTCCATCTGCCTCGGGGCAGGGTGCTGTAACCAGTTTCTTCACTGGATAAGGGGAGCAGGCCTCTTGACTTCAGAGGACTGCTGTCCGTTGTTTACTGCACGAACGGTAAGTTTCAAGTAATTCTAACGTCTTTAAAGTCTTTAGTAATGATGTTTCTTGTTTTGCAGGGTTCCGGCGATGGCGGATGACGGGCTGAAGTGAGTTGAAGATGGAGCCCGTGTGATGAATAGAAGCGCCTGGAAGCACGTAAGTAAGCGCTTGTTGCCTGCTTCATGATGCGCTCTAACTGTCTTTTTATTTTGCAGGTATAAGTTCGGAGCGGCTGCAGGGTGCCGGAATACCCACTGGGTCAGATGTGGAAAGGAGTAATGGCACGTGAGTATTAAAGTTCCCCAATGTCTTTAAACGCACCTTGTTTTGTCTTTCAGAGGCGGGATGCAGCGCCGAAGGCCTCCGGAGCGTGCGAAGGGTTGGTAAGCTTTTGTCTTTCAGATGCCGGAATGCAGCGCGAGGCGTTGGTGACAGCCGATGGACCAGGTAAGTGAAGAGCTGTCACTGAAGACCGTAATGCTAACCTGTTCTTTCTTGTCTTTATAGGTGTTGCTGAAGACTGGATTCAGGATGGTAAGCCTTTTTCCTTAGGCCCAGGATCAGATGCAGAAGACACGATGAGCGTTCTGCTGCAGAGGATGCAGAATAACGCAAAGCAAGATTCATCCATCGGGTGTGGTTTAAATAGCCTCCTGTAGTGCTTAGGTGTCTCCTTCCACAGCCACGCCTAGGTAAGAAAAGAGTTCCTGCTTTCCAGAAGAGTTCCAGTGTTCTGAATCTAGGGAGTGGCTCCTGCCCCACCCAACAGGAAAAGTAGTTCCAAACAGAAGAGGATCAGAGGCTCAACTGGCAGGCAAGTAAGCAGCATGGTCTGCTGCAGGTAAGTCCACCCAAGCATTATGAGCCCGGCGCTTCCAGCGCTGGGACTGGGCATATTTATGAGCCTGGTGCCACTGGCGCCAGGACTGGGTCCAAAAGGTCCCAATTGGGACTGGTTGGCACTCGGAACCTGGGTTATGGATCTGCTTCCAAGGGAGTTGGGAAAACCCTGACCTTTTGGAAGCAGAGATCATGACACCGGATCAATCAGGCTTTATACCAGGCCATTCCACTGCCCTCAATCTTGGATGCTGCTTCGCCATTACCTTCCAGCTGGATCATCGGGCAAAGACGGTGGCAGTTACATTAGACGCAGAGAAAGCATTCAACTCCATCTCCTGGAAGTTTATGTACGCAATACTGGAAAAATGGGATTCGGTCCAGGATTCTTCCAACTCATAAGACTATTGTACCGTAATCCTGTGGCCAGAGTACGGACCAATAAGACGCTGTCATCCAGCTTTGACCTGCAGAGAGGCACCAAGCAAGGCTGCCCCACTCTCCCTTCTAATCTTTGCATTAACAATAGAAGGAATGGCAGCATGCCTACGGTGCAAACACGCCTGGAGAGGGATTTGTATCGTGGGATCCCTGCAATTCATCTCTCTATGCGGATGATTCGATGCTATACATCAGAGACCCGGTGGCTCACCTACCATCTGTGCTGTGGGTCGTAGCGGAATTCATAAAACACTCGGGATACAAAATCAACCAAGCCAAGTCTGAAATAATCCCCCTGACCAAGTCCACAATCCAAACTGCAGCCATGAATGACCTTTGTTGGTCCCCCACCACGGCGCTATACTTGGGCATCATAATGGCACCAGACAAGCTGACTTTGTACGCCAATAACTAAGCCCCATACTGACACAACTGGAATGCAAACTCAATGCATTGGTTAAGTTACCACTATCCCTGTACGGGCGTATATCCCTATTGAAAATGCTGGTGGTAATGAAGCTACTGCACCTATTCAACGGCATCCCGATCTGGCCGGGTGGAAAATTCTTCGACACGCTACAGAAGCTGACCTCTCGTTTTGTCTGGGGAGGAAGCATGCCCAGATTCAGCTGGCCTAAACTATGCGAAAGCTATAATAGTGGTGGTCTAGCCACCCCAGACTTCCTTCTATACTACTATTCTGCACAAGCGCACTTCGCTAAATACTGGACTAATACTGCAGAACAATTTGCGCACATACATGCAGAAGAGTTGGCAGCATCTCCCCTGAACCTCAGGAGCATGATATTCGCCAAGGTAGCAGAGGAAAGGATACTGGCCGATCAAATATCATCGACAGTACGCTCATGGACACAGATCCTCAAGAGAGTTGGATGGGACATGCCATATTGGCCACACCTACTCCTATGGCACTATCCGGATCTAGAACCTACTATGGATCGCACGATAAAAATGAAATGGGATCCCGAAAAACAGGCCAGGATTGGAGACCTCTTCCCTGAGGGCCGATTTCTCACAGCTGCAGAGATCCAAAACAGGACGGGAACAGGGCTATCCACAACACAATACCAGCGGCTAAAGGCATCCTGCAGAAAGAAATGGCCGTCCTTCCCAATGGCACTGCCAATTCACAAATTCCTATCCGTGTACTGTCGGAGGATGGCTTCACAGGCAGTGTCTCTACGCTCTACAGAACAGTACAGAGCAACACCCCCATCCAGGAATGGGATAGAAACCAACTGGGAGAGAGATCTGAACATTGAGATCGATGAGCAACACTGGACGAACTACTGTAGAAACACTAAAACTATCTCCCCTTGCGCGAATTTCAGACTTATCCAGTTCAAAACTTTTAACCATCTACATATCACCCCCACCCAAATCTCCAAGTTTGATCCCTCTAAGCCAAAGACATGCCCCAAGTGCGGTGCAACGACCACAAACGCGATCCATATGTACTGGGAGTGCCCACCAATTAAGCAAATCTGGAAAGATATGTCAGAAACTATGAACGATATATTGAATACAAATATCCCGGTGACACCGCTAAAATACTTATTAGGGGACATTGGGAAAGCATCTGTTAAGACCTGCAGACTATTTGCAGTGGGGGGAGCCGTGGCCAAGCCGAACATTCTCAGGAGATGGAAATCCAAAATCCCTCCCACACACGAAGGCTGGCTCCGAGACCTAATCAATACACAATACATAAGAGGGATCCAAACCACCTCTAGACCTAAAGACATTTGGCCACCCTCAGAACATACCTACTGAATGCAGAAGAGACATAAAAAGACTGTAGAAACTGAACTACTGCTCAAATAACCTTCTGTCTTGTTTCTCCTCCCCCCTCCCATACCCCTTTTCTAACAAACCGTAACCCAATCTATACCCACGCCATGCATACTAACCTTACTGTCTTGATGAAAATGTGACCATCCATGTGAATTGCTATGCCAGTATTAAATCAAGTTAGTTTGGAGAGTTTGGTTTCAAAATAATTACTTTCTTTTCTGGTACTCCATCTGGTGAATTCTGCGTAGGAGATTCTGCCTTTCTCTTGCCCTGCGGTATCTCAGGCAGGTCACTTTCCGAATCTTCTATTGTGTATTGACTCATATCTATTAAGTCAATCGAGGGTTCACCCTCCTCTGTGATGGTCTCTCTCTTAGTTGTTTCAGGTGAAATGTTGGAGGGATGTGTTGGTACCAGTGGTAATTTTTCGAGTTCCCCGTAAAATTGTTCTTTTTTCAAAGAATGGGGCTGTTTGTTTTCCTTTATCATTACTGGTGATTTGATATGACCACTGGATCTTTTGCTGGTTACTTTTTGGATTACCTGGTTTGGCCTCTTTTGAGGAACTAGTCGATTGTACCGGAATGATGATCCGTTTGTTGTCCGGTTTATTGGCTCCTTCTAGGTGAGAAATTCGCAGTACTGGGTTTGGTGCTTCCCTTATTTCAGGCAGGAATTCATGACTTCCTGAAGCCGTACAACCATTTGGTCTCCCCTCTAGATTGATCTTCTGAGTTGTTGATTTAACGTTTATTATGTGTGTATGGGGAGTTTCTATTAGCTTCCCAGTCTTCAAAGTTTTTATCTTACACTGCGGTTTTGCTTTTTGGCGAGTATTTCTGCAATGGTGTCTCTAGAAGCAGGCGTAGATTTCCGATTATTATTTTGTGAAGTTTTGTTTATTTTTGCTGTTTGTTGCCGCTGGGTAAGGCACTGTGATGTCTTTGGCACTTTCTAAGTGGGAGTTTTCAGTTTCTTGATCTCTCATCGTAATAACCAAAGTTTGTTCCTTTCTCTCTCGTGTTTAGTTTCTGCGACTCCTTTGACATTATATATCCTTCCACTTATGTCAGTTTGGTGTGCATTAGGGCTGCCGTAGTTGTATGGTCTTTCAGTGTGTCATTAAGTGCTTCGTATAAATTACTGAAATGGGCCAAGGCTATGGGAACCGCAGACATGATGGCAAACAAATGAGGCTTTTTGTGTTTCTTTTCCGGCAATTTTGGAAATTTCACTTAATCTTTTATTCCTAGGTGGAGAGATTAATAGAGTTTGAGGTGTTAAAGGCGATTCTAAGGCGCACAAACAAGATGTGGCCAAGGTTGCTAACAGGTTTTTCTTCAAGTTTAATGTGGTACCATTGAGGATTCTTCCCAAGCCTTCCCTCGTCTTTTTTTCCTGGATTTTCTTTGTGAGGTTCCGCTTTGGAATGGTTTTTTTTGTGCGACTTGAAAGGGGCCCCTAGGGGACCCTGACGTCTAGGGAAACAAGGCGAATCACCACACACGATAGATACGCCAGACACGAGGTTGTATTCCCAAAGCTAGGGTTTTATTGCAAAGCAAAAGTCTCAGTTGGCCAACTCGGTCTCACGCCCCGCGACGTGTATCTCTAGACCTCGAGGGATGCAAGAGAGTGAATTACGTACATCAGTTACATATATACAAAATGCATATCAATCAGCTTTGACATGTTTAACACCCCCCCCCCTTTATTGGGTTTCTTTGAACTTGGTGTGATGAAGGACATCTCCGACCATTATGACACCGTCAAACATCTATTCTAGTAACAATTTGCAATTTGTGAGTGCGAAGGCATCTTTCAGTTGTTGAATAGAACACAGCGCTTCTGTTCTTGGAAGCAAGCTACATACGGGGGGGGGAAAGAGTTGCATTCCGGACCTTGCTATCTATACAGGGCTATTTGCGTCCTGGGAGCCGACACGCTATAGCGGGCTCAGCAAAGGGGGGGCCGTAAGAAAAGCATAATTCAAGCCTTTAGCGGTATTATTCTAACATATTCTACCATATAACGAGACTGCTGTGAAATGATTAAATGTCCTGCAGCTCTGCTTCAAGGCTACATTCGGGAGGGAGCCGGGCATTCTTCCTGGTGCTGCCTAAGTTTGTGTTTCAGCAAACTCTTGTTATTCTCACGGCCCTGCGGCCTTGTCCTTTACACATACAGACAACAATGTTTCACAGTCGAGCAGTGTAAGCAGAACATATACTGCAAAGCAAATAGGAACAGAAAGCAGTGAGCAATGGTTTGAAAACAAAATGGCGATTCTTGTTACATCAAAATGGCCGTTCCTTGGCAAACTCGAAAACCTATATTTTGTCATATCGTGCATGAGACGGTTGGCCCACGGCCACCAAAATGCGTTTGCGGTCTCAATGTAGAAGTATCCGTATTTCCAGACTGACAGACTGTTGGTAGGTTTTCCCTATTTTCTGCCAGTGGTGGGGTCTTTTTACAAAGTTACAACGGTTGTCACCCGAGATTCTGTGGTTTTCTTTGTTGGAGTTGTTACTGATGGCTGTGTCATATTTCTTGGTGTTGACAGACCTCCGAAGATCTTCACCTGCAATGTCATTGTGTTTGCTGAGGCTTTTTGGGGTTGAAGTTTGTTCCAGTTTGTTTCTGTTTTTTCCATCCTGCTGTGTTGTACATGTTTGGGAAAGATCATTTTTTCCAAGTTCTTCATCTGCTACATCAACTGCCCCTTCCAAGATTTCAGCGTCTGACAGCTCACTTCTTTGAGCTGTTGTCATTTTACCATGTTTGTTAAAAATATTTTCCAATGAGCCAAGAGCAGATCGAGGTAGGGGGTTGATTTTTATAAACTTACGATCTGACTTCGAGGGTGGTTGTTTTTTGTTGATTGCGGTCATAAGGTTAGTGCAATCTCATAATTGCGTTGTTGGAGGCTTGCCAGGCTTTTTCCCCTGTCTCTGCATTTTTGAGTCCTGTATTCCTTCTGTAGGTTTGAGTCGTGCCACCCGAGTTTGCTATCCGGCTCTTCTTGGGGATCGGCGGCGTTAGCACCATCTGCTGGTTGAGGGGGTTTTTGTATTTTCACCCATAGGTCCTTCTTGGGGTCTCCAAGACCCCCTGAGGTGTCTGTTTCTGCTGCCGTTGAGTACGAGTTATCCTCTTCAATCTCAGAGCCTTCAAGATCACTTAGGGCGTGTCGAAGACTCACTAAATTTGCTCTTGCTATCACGGGTGTACCTCGATCTGAATTTGCAACGTTGAGTTTGCAATTTTATTGCCCCTATTCGTCACTGCTGCCTGCATTGTACCTGGGACTTTCTCACCTGTGTTTTTGGGCCGTTGGGACTGTCTTTCGTTCTGGTTACAATCTGGTCTTGATGTTAAATCTTGCTGAGACTCGCAGCTGACTGTGGTGCTTTTTTCAGTTATTTCGCAGTCCACATCAACAGTGTGCGACACAGGTGCTGCTACTCTCAGCAGGGACTTGTGGGAGTTAATCCCATTCCCGGTTGTCGTGTTTAGCTCCAACTGCTGGTTTTGCTTTGGATTCGCCCCCCCTCCTGTTCGCGAGGAATCGTTGAGTCCCTTTCATTTCCTGCACGTCCCTGTAAAGCGGTGGAATCAGGACTTTTATTTCTCACGTGTGAGACGCCGGTGAGTTCAATGGAATTACGGGCAAGTCAGGTAGTGGGGTGGGAGGTGATGGTGAGCTGAACACAATCGGGGTTGTCTCACCTGGCTGATTCTTCTGACTCCCCTGAAGCCTGAGGTGTGACGCACTGTGCTGAAGGCGGGGCTGCCACCTGTGCCGGAGTCAGCTCCAGCTGGGACAGCTCCCATCCCATCCCGCTCCGTAGACAGAGGCCATCTTCCTCCAGTTGCCTCTGCCTCGCCATCGCTGCCAAGACTGCTTAGACTGCAGTACTCTTCAGCACTCTGCGGCTGCTTCGCGGCCCTGTAGAGGTTTTAAAGTGGGCCCACCCACTGATACAATGAGGGTAGTGGAAAGACTCTGTGTGGAGAATCACGAGCAGCCAACTGCTTAGACTGCAGTCCTCTGCAGCACTCCGCTGTCTTTTGTTACTTGTTGGGACAAATAACCAATCACCACTGTTCGTTCCCTGGGCCAATCTCGCCTAATTGGTAAGTCCCACCCCCTGTTTTGGATCTCTTGACTGGCTGCTGTGAAGATGCCGCCATCAACCCTATATTCATGCATGTAGGGTTCTCCTCTGTGGCACCAGGGTGACTGCCCCACTCCTGGACCACTCTTGGTTGTGGTAAGCTAATATGCATAACCCCATTTGTTGGGGATGCTGATTCTTGGTTTGCTGTTGTGCAAAGCAGCAGCAGCAACTCTGCTCTGTGCTGCTCCCACGCCTCTCTGTAGCAGTAATGTTCCCCTCACACACTGGGCTGGGTCTCCCCACCCCCCCTCCCCATCCCCTCCATTAGACCGAGGTGCAGATACTCTGCATGGTAACAGCCAGGGCCATCTTAAGAACTTTGGGGGCACGGACACCTCTGGGGCCCCCCTCCAACAGACCAAAGGAATTAAGGGATATAGAATATCTAGTGCGCCGCACCCCGTATCACGATAACCCATAGCTTGATTTGCTGCTTCGCAGAGATCAAAATACGCATGATAAACTCCCATTCAGAGACCTTACCCTCTTCATTCTTTTGTAATCAGAGTGATACACAAGTAGCATTTCAATGGCAACATTAGCAGTTTACAACGAGGGTACTTGCGTTCAAGCATAGGTACAGCAAACATTTCATCAATAGCAGCCACGCGGAAGGTATACTGGACATAGTATAACTGCAGGACACAGATTTTATGACCAAGGTACACATAATCCAGAATAGTCAAACGACTCAGATTAGCTGCCTCAGAGACAGCAAAAGTGCTCAAGCATGGATACAGGCGACCAAGCGAAGCAAGGATGAAACTACACATACCATAGCCTAGAAAGTGGATGATGATTTGAAGATACCAGGAAGGTGTCTGTATCCAGACAGACTGAAATTAGAAGTGGGACTTGGTTTTCAAGCAATGTTGCCATTCAAGAGCAAAGAAACAGGTGGCTGTGGTGTGTAATATATCAATGCACACTATCATTATAGAGAAAGCAACACTATATCTAGCCAGTGAAACCATGGGTGAGTCTTTTTTAAAGATCATACCCTCAGAACGAAATCGCTCTGAAGGGCTGACCATTTTGAAAGGTTTAGGGACTTGCAATTTTGACAGGTGAGGAAATACAAGATTAAATGAGATACCCAGGATCAGACATTCATTAAGAGGTGAAGCTGGAATTCGTACCTACTCTGCAATTTCTGCTCTTTACCAATTTGTTCTAGTTTTTACCTTAAACTAAAATAAACCCATTTTACAGAACTGACTTGGAAAATATGAAAATCACATAACCCAATATAAACAATTTACAACACAAAAAGTTATAGAAACATTTCTGCAAAAAGGGAATGATTCTAGCTTCATTGTCTCCATCATCAAGGAAAGTATATAAATACCAGCATACTAATGGATGAGATCATAAAAGATTTCCTCCTCCTCTTCTCCTCCCTCGTCTACTATGTCCATCTTTTCTCCTGTTTCCCCTTCTGAAGTCTCCTCCATTCTTTCCAAAGCCCACCCCACGTCCGCCCCCTCTGATCCTCTCCCCTCCGTTCTTATCCCCAAGATCTACCCTCTTCTTATCCCTTACTTTACCACCTTCTTCAACTCTTGCCTCTCCTCATCAATCTTTCCCTCTGCGTTCAAACATGCAACGATTATTCCTTTTCTAAAGAAGCCCTCTGCTGATCCACTGCTCACTGCTAACTACAGACCTATTTCTCTTCTACCTTTCCTCTCTAAGCTTCTTGAGCACCTTGCCTAGTCTCAACTCTCATCCTTTGTTACTTCTTCCTCTCTCCTTCCTCCCTTCCAATCTGGTTTACGTCCCAAACATTCCATTGAAACTGCTCTCACCTATATCCTTAACTCACTCCTCTCTGCTCGACATGCTAAGCAATCCTCTATCCATATTCTATTTGATCTCTCCGCAGCCTTTGACACTGTCGATCACCCACTCCTGCTTCATACTCTTTCCTCCTTCGGGTTTAACGGCCCTGTTCTAAAATGGCTATCCTCCTACCTCTCCTCCCGTTCCTTTGCTGTATCGTGGGGAGGCCAGTAACTACGGTGTTCCTCAAGGCTCTGTACTTGGTCCTTTCCTTTTCTCTCTTTACACCCTTCTCATTGCCCCTGTCATCTGTTCGTTTGGCATTTCTCACCACTTTTATGCTGACGATACTCAACTCTTTCTTTCTCCTCCTTCTCGCCTGACCTCCACCTTAAACTCTCCTCCTGTCTCACTGCTATCAAGAACTGGATGTCCTCCCGCTTTCTCTCTTAACACCGATAAAACCAAAGTCCTTTTCTTCCCCTCTAACTCTCTTCCCCCTCCTTCCCCTCCTCCTTTCATTCACTTTCCTCCCTCCAATCTCCCCCCAAGCTCGTAATCTAGGCGTTCTCTTTGACTCCGCTCTCACCTTCTCACAACACATTTCACTCACCTGCCGCTCCTGCCGATACCACCTCTACAATAAATGCGAAATCCGTCCCTCCCTCACATTCCACACCACCAAACTCCTAATTTCCTCTCATCTTTTCCCGCCTCTTCTACTGCTCCTCTCTAATCTTTGGACTTCCCGCATCTCCGCTTACCCCTCTAAAATCCATATACCACTCTGCTGTCCGTACCCTTTGTCTCCTTACCTCCCATGTCTCCATCTCTTCCTCGCTCTCACCTTGGCTGGCTACCTTTCCACTCAGAACTAAAGTTCTACTTCCTCTGCCTTGTCTTCAAATCCCTCTATGGTCTTGCTCCTCCTTATCTCTCCTCCCTCCTCTCCTTCTACTCCCCCTCCCTTCGCTCCGCTGACCATTTCTTTCTCACTGTTCCTCCTTCCCCTTGCGCTTCCTCCCGTTTCTGCTCATTCCAACTCCTTGCACCCCTACATTGGAACTCGCTCCCTCTTACAATCCGCTCTACCACAACTTTCACCTCATTTCGGACTTCCCTTAAATCCCTCCTCCTCCATTCTCCTCCTTGAAAACTTCTCCTCTGCCCTCTTCACTTCCTCCCACCTCCCCTCTTCTTACCCTCATCTGATTCCTCTCTCCCCTCTCCTACTCCTCTCTTTTCCCCTTCCATTCTCCCTCGCCCTGTCCATCTCCTACTCACCACCACCTCTTCCCTTTCCACCCCCCACCTAAGTTAATTGCTCTTTGCACTGTTTTGTTGAATGATTCATGATGTAAATTTTGCTCTCATTGTTAAATGTTGTTGTTTTGTATTTTGTTCCACTGTACAGCGCCTTGGTATAAAGCGCTATATAAATAAATCAATCAATCAATTTCAGATAGGTTTCTCTTTTGTACTGTAAAGCTTTAAATCCACCCCAAACACAGGCGTGTGCAATGGTATTTAAAAAACGGGCAGACAAACCTTTGAATTGTACAAAAAAGCAAACCGTTTTGTTGTCACATAAGCAGACCTTAAAATATGCTTTAAGAAGCCTGCAATATCGGTCTGCTCTCTTCTGTCTAGAACTCCTGCCACTCAAATAGCCTACATGATAGTAAAGTTCAGGTAATTGGTCAAACAATGCCACCAGTATGTGAGAACCAAACCTTTATATAGAAGGCAGTGCAGTACTGTCAGTGATAAAAGATTTGTCCAGGATCACTGTATCATCTGCTGGTAAAGCCAGGATCCAAGCATGAACGCTTTGGTTTCACATTCTGGAATTTGGATACATAAACACCTCTAACATGTTATTGTCATCAATGGAGGTGCCTATGCAGGTTTTACAACTCCCCATCTAAACAAACCAATTTCTAGACCTTCACCATACTGACACTGTTTGGTTATATAGCAACTGCTATCTAGTACAGGTACATTGGTGATGATAACACCTGGAGTGCTACATAAAAAAGTACATATAGATGCAGGCTTAACAACTTCATACATTCGAAACGCTGTCGGCATTTCAGGAATTTGGTATTGTAATCTTGCATATGAACGCAGATCTCTGCAATGAGTGCTTAACACACTGAGCTATCCTCTGAACCATCCGGGCACTCACACTTATCAATATGTATTTCAACTTTGGCTATTGCACATGATCATTTTAATCCCCACAGAAAGGTGAGAATGCTACAGGTGTTGTGCCACGCAAACTATGTATACCACAGTGAACATAGCATTACAGGAAGAAAAGATCAGAACAAAATGTGCTTGTCAACAACAGACAGAAAATAGGTTTAGCCATACCAGCACACCATAGAAAATCCTGATGTGTAATACTTAATTTTGTTGATTTGGGGAAACAGGCTTAAAAAAAATAAGGCTCCTTCTTGGGGCCCCCTCCATGGTGGGGGCCCGGGGCAAGTGCCTCTTTTGCCCTCCCATAAAGACGTCTCTGGTAACAGCACTGATTCCCTCTTGAGTGCCCCTCCTATGTCTCTTTGTGGTGGAGACGTGAACTCCATACACAGGGCTGGGTCTCCCGCCTTTCTGAATGATGACGATTCCCTGCCAGCTGGAGACGCCAACCACCAGTCTGTTGCGGTGTCCTCCCCCAAACCCTGCATTGTCCCTGAGCCTGTTGTTGGCTCACAAACCCCCTCACTAGGATCAAGCAGTTCAGGTGTTTGCGACAAATAGTCTGCGCCCGTCTGGAAGGCTGCAGGCTTATGAATGGTCAGAAACGTTAAGGGCTGGAGGTTCAGAAACCATCATAGTACCCATTGGGTAGAGTCATTATGTACTGCCAGCCATTGCAGAGAAGCATGATCAGTAAAGAGTGCAACATTTCCTTCCGAAGAAGTATCAGCAGAAAGCTTCTACAGCCCATTTAATGCCAGACATTCCTCCTTGATTGTGGAGTACGCCATTTCATGAGGGTGCAGTTTCTGGCTGATAAAGACAATCGGGCGTAGGTCGTGGTCTGCTCCTTGCGACAACACAGCCCCTAGTCCTAAAAAGCTTGGAGAAATCAGGCCAATATAGTACTGGTTGTGCGGAAATAAGGTCCTTCATGGTGCTAAAAGATTTTATGGCGATGTAGTCTGTTAGATGGCCCCAGTGGTTGTCCTCCAAAGCGTCAGTTAATGGTGCTGCAATCGTTGAGAACAATGGGATGAAATGACGGTAATAGCCAACAAACCCCAGGAAACCACCTATGCCCCTTTTTGAGGCGGGTAGCACAGTGTACCTTATGGCTTCAACCTTGTTGGCTAATGGCTGGATTTCCCCTTTCCAATGGTGTATCCCAAATACTTGGTTTGTCCCCAACACTGTCTTTCTAGGATTGCTGCGTATTCCTGTGTTACTCAAGGTGTGTACGACTTTGGTTGGGTGTATCAAATGGTCTTCCCAGGACTCGCTGAAGGTGATATCATCCAAATATGCTGAAGCATAAGATCCATGACAGCGTAGTATCTGATCCTTGAGATTCTGAGAGGTTGTTGCAGCTACATGTAGCCCAAAAGGGAGCACAGTGAACGGACAGTCGTTGTGGGCTGGCAACGGAAGGTTTTTTCCATGTCCTCTTCTCTAAGTGGAGTCTGACAGCACCCCTTTGTTAAGTAAATGGTACTCTGATACCTGGCAGATCCTAACATCTCCAGAAGTGTGTTAATCCTGGGACATGGGATAGGCCTTGCATACCGAAATGGCGTTAAGTTGTCTGAAGTCCATTCAGAAACGCGTAGATCCGTCAGTCTTTTGGTACCAACACAATGGGTGAGTACCAAGGGCTCTTTGAGGGTTTGATGATACCCATTGCTAGCATGTCCTAGATTTCCTTTCGTACTTCTTTTAGCCTAGGGTATCTTATAGGGTCTTACCTGTATGATCTCGCCTGCAATGGTTTGTATATAGTGTTTCAATAGGTCGGGCTTTTCAGGCAGACTAGAGAAGACATGTTGACATTCCCAGAAAGTATTACTGATGTTGATTCTCTTCTTTTCGGATAACCCCTTGCACCAATTGGTCTTGCAGGATGGTCTTCTCTCCCCGATGGAAGAGTTCAATTGGTGCTCTAACTTCGGGGTTGATTAGAGCAATTGCTGCGACTTCGTCCTTCCATTCTGTTAGTGGATTAATATGATAGTTTTCTGGTTGTTGGTGATCTGGTTAGCTTATCAATATTGTACAGGTCACAGTACTCTTTTGATCACATAGGGTCCCCTCCAATTTGGTAATAACAAAATTCCAGCTTGTTGCCGGCACTTGGCGCTACATCTAGTTGTGTTAAAAAAGAAATTTGACACTTATGATGATAGTGAGCTGCTAACTGGGATTCTATTATCCTGAAACTGGCCAGGGCTTGGTAACTAGGAAAACAATAGTTAGAATCCTATTATGTTGCGCTTTCACCATGGTTACAATAAAAGATGGCAGTATTTGCAATTGTGGTATTTGGACTATTGATTTTTTATTGCACTTAAATATAGTACATTAGAATCCTTTCTTATATTTCATTCATACGGTTATTTGGATCCCTGAAAGTTGAAATAATTGAATCATTAGTCATTCAGTTACTCCCTTTCTTGATTTGTTGCTTGGATTATCCAGTCCACTTGGTATATTTCTTGAATTAGCTTCATTCAAGGTTGTGCATAACCCTACTAATGTTCATATAGATTTGTCCTTTTATTTTTAGTTCTTAGGGTTTGTAAGTCTTTGTCTAATACTCCTTATTGTTGTATTTCATTTGTACTTTATTGCAATTGTTGTATACTGTCTTTTATTTCTCCTTCCTTTTTAGGTTGGTCTGTCTTGTTACATTCCTTTTATAGTTTGCTCTCCTAGTTGGATTGGTACTCCTTATGATATGTTACTTTTGTTTTTGCTCTGTAATTTGCTTCCCGTGTTTAATTGATTCTCATTGTTATTGTATTGTTTAAACTTTGTGATTTGCTCCCCGACACATGTTTCCCCGCCTTATTTTATGGCGGTTCCTCAGGGGGTGCAAAAAAGGTTGTATTAGATAGTTGCTGTGGTGCCTTAATTAATGAAACAAACCGGGTGTGCAATTTTGAATACATTATGCTACATCAATTTAAAATAAATTACGCTTTGATAGCAGATTGTCATACTTACTATGATTCTAATCTTGGTTGTGAGGTTATAATATATTGTAATCCATCGTCCTTCCAATATAGGTTGTCCTTGTTTACCATTGCGTATAGTTTGGTCGGCTAACTGTTTTATTGAAAAACAGGTTGTTTTGCACGGTAAAGTTAGTATAACCTGTGGGGCAAAGTGAGTTTATTTAATAAGCATCATTTGCGTCTCGCTTCCCAAATATATTTACCAAACAGGGTAAATGATATTGGTACATGTGAATTTAAGCATATGATACCATGTTTAGATTAAATGGTTACCTTAGAAGTTGGTTTGGGCTCATGATTTTGTTAACCAAGGTTTTAATGATGCTGGGACTATGTATTCTCATAAAGTTTTGGTTTTTGGGTTCCCCGCTTTTCAACTTGTATTTTCGATTCACTTCCTGTTAGATAAAGAGGAGATTCACTTTTAAATTTCTACCCCTTCCTATTGTAATTCGATAATACCCCTCCAATTTGCCAGCACCTTGTTTTCACTCATGGGTAATGGAACTAGAACCTTGTTTCCTTTCTGAAGGGATCAAATCCGTGTTTTCTTGTATTGTTCCTCTTGAGCTAGTCCAAGATTCCTAGAGGGTAGTTCTTGCAGGCTGGCCAAAATGTTCCTTTGTTCATTGACTTATTTGTATATTGGCTACTTGCCTTGCATTTCCCATTTTTCCTTTACCACGTCTAGTAACGTACCTGGTTGCCAGCCAAATAGGTGCTTAAGCGGTGAGAAGCAAGCTGATGATTCGTTTAGTGCATTTACTTATGTAGCGCACCTAACCCATGGGTAAATGGGTGCTTATACGTGGGTACATGGTAAGTTACAAATCACAATACAGAAAAGCATAGCATTTTTACAAAGGTACTATGTCGGGCATGTTACATAGTTTACCCTGGATTTACAGTAGTTACAATGAACAAGGATACAGGAATATAAGAGTGTGCCCCTAACTCGGATACAGGGTCATTTAGTTACAAGTCACAGTACTGAGAGTCATGGCATTTTATAATGGTACACTGTCGGGCATGTTACATATTTTACACTAGATTTTTAATGATTACAATGACCAAGGATACAAGAGGTATAATAAAATGTGCTGTTGGTTTATACAGATATATACATTATATTGAGTGAAAGTCTAGACAGTGCTATTGCATAGTGGTCTGGGCAAAGAGCCAGGATTTAGTTTTAGCTCTGAAGGACCAGAATGAAGGTTCTGCTCTAATGGCAGGGGGAGTGTGTTCCAACATTTGGCCGCTAGCACTGGGAAGCTGTAACCTCCTGCCGTTTTAAAGTTATATTTTGGGATGGTGAGTAGGTTGAGGTAGTTGGATCTGGTAGGTCTGTTTGACGTCTGGCAAATTTATCTGTCAAATAATTCGGGGCCGTGTTTGAAAGGCATTTGTGCGTGATAACAAGAGATCGTAATGTGATTCTTTCACACACGGGTAACCAGAGTGCGTCCCTCCTGAATGCAGAGATGTGACTGGAACGTGCAATGTTTAGGGCCGATCTTAAGGCATTGTTCTAAAGAACTTGGAGTTTGTTTAAATTCTGAGAGGATGAGCCAAGTAATAAAGTGTTAGTAAAATCCAACTTGGAGAGGAAGAGAGCTCTGGATAATGTAATGCAGCTGTTAGTTGATAAGAAAGGTTTGCAGGCATTAATGAGTTTATTGGTGTAGGCAGTGGATGAGGCTGTGGAGTTAACTTGTTTTGTAAGAGATAGGGTGGAATCTAGGTAGACTCCAAGTGTTTTAACTTTTCTGGAGACTTATGGTGTTTCCGTCGATAATGAAAGCAGATTAACGCTTGTCTAATTTGCTTAGCCGAGCTTGGGAGCCAATGATCAGGAGTTTGGTCTTGTCATCGTTTAGACACAGACTGCGAGTGGCCATCCAGGCTGGATCTCTAGATGGATGTCATTAATCATTTAATGTCTGTAGAATAGCAACCAGTGTAATGAGTAGCTGGGTGTCATCGGCATAATTAGTGTAGGCAACACCCATAGTGTCAAGACGGTCGAAGAGGAGCTTGGTAAATATATTATAGAGCGTAGGCGAGACGCAAAAGCCCTACGGAACTCCACAGTGGATTGGAACTGGTGGCGCTGACGCTGAGGTTGCAAAAACCCTGGTGGTTCTGTTAGAGAGGAAGGATTGGACGCAGCTAGCAGCATTGGGTGAGGAGGCTTCTGCTGAGGTTAGGTGTTTGGTTATGATTTTATGGTCGACCAGGTGAAAGGATGCTGAGATCTCAAGTAGGATGAGGATAGCCAGTTTGCCTTTGTCTTTCGTTTCATCCATCTGTATTTTCAAGTCTAGGAGAGCCCTCTCAGTACCATGTCTTGGACTGAAGCCAGACTGTCGAAGGCCTAGTAAGTTGTTATCTTCCAGGTGTTTCTGGATTTGGAGATAGGCAGCACGGTCTAGAATTTTTAAGAGAAAGGGAACTGTAGTGGTAGGCCTATAGTTAGCTGGAATGTTCCGGTCTAGGTTAGGTTTTTTCAGAAGCGGCATGGCCCAGGCTTCTTTGAGGTTATCAGGAACAGAGCAGTTTTTAAAGGAGTTTATCAAGGTTGTTATGAATGGTGCTAATTCTCTTGCTCCATGCTTGATGACAGAGGCTGGGCATAAATCACCCTGCCAATTAGATGGTTTTAATCTGAGGGTTATGTTTTCAACTTCTTTGATGGAGCGAGGGGAGAATTGGAAGGGGGTGCAAAGTAGTTGGTGGGCGGTAGTTTTGGTGTTCTTTGAGCTTGGGGTAGGTTGTTTTTTTTACTCTATTTTATCTTGTAGAAGTGCTATTTTATCTGAGAGGGCTTTCTGAATGTTTGCACACCAGGCAGCGTCTTTCTAGCACGACTCAGTGGGAGGTGCTTGAGACTCTAGTTACTTGAGAACAGTGAAGAGTTCCTTTGCGCTAGACTTACCGTTCTGAATTCTCTCATTGTACATTTCTCTTTTGGAGCTGAGAATGGCAGCTTTGTATGAGGTGGCAGCAGTGAGTAATTTTTCTTTGTTAGGGGTGGAGGGGGGTCTTTCTCCATGTGGATTCAGCTGATTTTTTTTGTTACTGAGCAGCTTTAAGTCGGCAGTAAATCATTTATTTAGGTGAATAGTGGGTTTGGTCTTTCGATATTTTAAGGGTGCAATCTTGTTTATTGCTTGCTCCATAATGTCATACCTTTCAACTAAGTAGGTGGGCTCCTTGTCAGTCCCGTGGTATAGATTGGCGATGGGACATAGTAGAGGCAGTAAGTGATCAAAGGTTAAGTTGTGTAAGGGGTGTATCTCAGAGCACCATCACTATCAAGGGTAAAACTCTGTCCCAGTTTCTTCCAGTGAGGTCAGTCACTTTTTAAAAATATTTTGCTTTTATTGTACCTCTCGACCAGTCCATTGGTCTGTGGATGGTAGACCTACGTACGCAGCTGTTTAGTCTGCATGAGCTGACATCCCTGTTTCATGACGATGCACATGAAATTGGTTCCTTGGTCTGGAATATTTTCTTCAGGGATACCAACTCTAGAGAAGAACTGTGAGACTAGATCTCACACCTGGTTCGCGGAGGTAGAGAAGGCCTCTGGGTAGCAGGTTGCATAGTCCACTATAACCAGTCAATATCGGTAACCCCTGCTGTTTGGTTTAAAGGGGCCTATTAGGTCTACCCAATCCTATGAAAAGGTTCTTTGATGATTGGCATTCGCTGTAGGGTGGCTTTTGGTGGGATATATGCACTGTGGAGTTGACAATTAGGACAGCTTTTACAGTATCTCATAACTTGTCCATATACACTGGGCCACTACATTTCTTTTAACAGGTTGTTTTGTGTTTTCTCTAATGCTAGATGTCCTCCTGGAGCATGATTGTGGGGGTTTTTGATTAAGGTATCTCAATAGAATGTTGGCACCAAGAGTTGCTCTTTCGCCTGTCTGTCAGAACCCCGGTTTATTTGATAGTACAGCCCCTTTGTTTAGCTTGAACCACAGCTCCCCAGTATATCTAGGTTTTTCCTTCATGTTCTGCTTTCTGTCTTGGAATTCTTAGGGCCTCATCTGTTAGGGACTCACTTCTGAATGAAGGGTTGTGGGAGTTTACATTCCAGTCAACTATACAAGATCTGTAGAATATTCTGCTTCCACCTGTGCTTCTTCCATGACCTTGTTGCAGGTTTTCTTGGGGCATTGGGTACGGTAGGAAACTTTGTCATGGACTACTGCATCCTGTAACCACTTGTTCTCAGTGATCAGTTCCTTGAAGTTTGGCAAGTCCAAATCAATAAGCACTGGGGCGGGTAGAGTAGGCATAATGGTGGAACTAATATTTAAGGAGGCATTCTTAACATCCAGGTTTACTATTTTGGATGGATACTTTTTTACATACCAAAGGTGGAGAAGAAACGGGCAGATGAGACTTTTGAAAAGTAAGGATGAGCATGTCAGACGCATCTCCTACCACCTGAAATCATGGCTGCCTATTCATGCAGCAAAAGGACCATACCGATTTGCAGAAAAACTCAGAAAAGGAAGGGAAAGAAATGATACGACAGCCCAACTTTGTCAACAGATGTTAATGGAACCTAAACCCTTCGCGCAAATACATCTGCTTGAAAGTTCCAGGGCCCCGACACCCCCCCACCCACCTTTATGTAGGCCACCAAATAAATCACTAGTTGGGCTGCGAGTGCCTGCAATGAGAGCTCCACATTCACTGGCCAATCCTGAAACAGACCGTACACAATTCACGTTTCCCAAAATGGAATAACTAGACACAGTACGAGGCCTGCTGACTGTGATGAGTCAGGGAAATATGTTGCTTTTCCCCAACGGTGAACCACCACCATTGAAGCTAGGGAGGTGAGGCCCCTCTGCAAAACCTTCCCTAGGGGTTTGGGCAAGTGGGATCTCACTGGGAGTGACTGCCTTAGTGGATGAGAACTTCCATGGTAAAGTAAGATCTTGCATGAGGACTGCACCCTCCTCCTATATGGGGGCTAAAGAAGTTGTAAAGGTGATGAGATTTTTGTTTATCTGAACCCACTGCTGAACCCTCTGCAGAATCTATATCATGTAATCAACTATAGGTTGCCACTCGTTGCAGAGACTCCTATAAACATTCTGAAGTCTTCAGTTGGAGGAGCTGCTTCCACAACAAAAAGCTGAAAGGGAGGAACCGCGCAGATGCTGCTAGAGCGTGAAATGAAGACTGCCTGGAGGCGAGACCACAGAGAGGACGTGATGGGTCCTGAGTCTGAAGCCTTGAAGTGAGCTTCTAAACAACCTGAGCAAGGACCAGAGTGTCCCGAAAATTGCTAAGAACACTTAAGCCAAGCAGGCCTATTGAGAAGTCCCATAAGGAGGAAGGGACACAACCCCAGCCAAAGAAAGATAAAAAGTTTAAGGGACACGAGGACTAATACTAATGCTGAAGGCACGGAGAGCCATAAAAGTTAATCAAAGTATAGTGCCCACACTACCCCAGAGTGTGAAGGCTCTAGTGACTGAGTTAGGCCTTGAGATGCAGCATTGTTGAAGGGGGATAAGTCAACTACGGGTAAGAGGAGGACAGTCGGCCCCCATCCTACTTCTGGCCGCTGACTCGATCTTGCATCACAGAAAAGCACTGGCGGATTCCTACGCTACCGGACAAGAGGCTCCATTCCCTGGAATCGGGGTGAAACATCAATCTGGACAAAATAGAGTATTCCTCTTGGCATCCTGCAAGCTAGATGGACCCTGCCCAGGGTCTAACGGACAGCTACCATCGCCAATGGGTAACACCCCAACCCCCGCCCCCCAAACAAACCCTCTGCCCGCCCAGTGCTTCCGCAAGTTTTTACTGGGCTGAACCCAATCCAGAGTTCTTTGGTGATGGGTCCAGAGCAGACTTCCTACCTCTTAGCCTTAGACTGATCCTCCCCCAGGCCTGAGGTCTATAGAGTGCCTCAAGCAACTGTCATGGACCGCCTCAGAGGTGTCCCTGTCCTGGCATTACCGGACTGAGGATAATCGCTGCAAGAGGCCCCCTGTGTATTCTCAGTGGATCTGCCCCCCTTCTCTTATGCCAGTCAGTTTGTGCATCCATTTGTGGCATTGAGCACACCACAGCATACAGACTTTCCACTGTGAGAGTTCTGAGGGCATTTTGGGAGACTGGTTCTCACATAATTAACGCCTATTGTAGGGAGGTGCTAACTTCTGCATGTTTCTTTCAGTGGTTTGTGTGTTGCAGCAGCTTGTGCTATAGGCCCCAGGAAAGTAACCATAATCGTGGGAAAGATTGACCCACGGAATAGGTTAATTACAGGGAGAACCGAAAACTCTCAATCTCTCCTCCAAATGACACTTGAAAGCCTGAGAGCCGGATGGCAACAGTGGGAAGGCTATTAGACAGATCACTCCTAGGGCTGTATATTGAACCAAGTCCAAGGAGGTAACCATCTCAGAGTAAATGTAAGGAGTCATCAGTCTTTCTATTAGCACCCTGGCAGGGCTAGCCAGCTAGGAACGTGGGTTGAACCACTGGTGAAAGCCTGTGTTCCATGCTGCCTGACGGCCGGCTCCCCCCCCCTGCCATCTCCCCCTCCCCACCGTCCATTTCTTTCACCCTCTGTCCCTTTTTTTTCCCAACTTACCTTAATTCTTCAGAAAGCGCTGCCGTCGCAGCTGCTCCTTCTCCCTGGCTTCCATTGAAAGGGAAGAGAGGCTCCGTACAGAGCCCCGCCTTCCCTTTCCATGGCAGCCATCTTGGAAAGTTATTTTCCTTCGTTCAAGGAGACGCACGCGGTTGTCCTGTTGAACGAAAGGAAAAATCTTTATTTTTTTTTAATGTATTTTTTAGCACCCCGGGTTACCGTTTTGGCAGCCTGGTTTGCTAATTGCCTTAATCTCCTGTTCCAAGAACTGAAACGGGGGATTCAGGGGGATTAAACAGCCCGTAGCCCTTGTTTTTTCTTAACATTATAACAAGGTAATTTGTAACCGTATATTTTTCAAAGGTAGTTGGTAATCTCTGCAGGCCATGAGGGTTTCTGCACCTCCTTGAATCAAAGATTTTCAAGTTTTCTCTACTGCCTTAGATTATGCTGTGTGTATCTCATTGTGAGTAACCACTTTACGTGAATCTATTGAGCATATTTTCAAATTCTGTATGGCAGAATCGGTCCCCGATATATATGGTGTAACCTCAAAATCTAAGAAAGATGTCCCTGGATTACCTATTTTAGCTGTAATTGGGTCTTTTCATCCATCAAGTTAAGGTATGAAAGAAAGTCATGTGTTGCGAGTGTCATGCTAGATTGTACAAATATCAGTATAACTTTCCCAGTATCTGAGGTATTTATGCCAGACTGAATGGTGTATTATATGATCTGTAAGAGATCAAGAGTAAGACTCCGGCACAGTGGTGTTGATTAAAGACTTTTATTGATGAAATGAGAGGGGTTTGGGGAAATCCTACCTTTCAACACTAGGAGGGGTTTCCCAGCCTCAACAAAACTAAGGAAAGACCATATCAGAATGTCCAAAACGGAGAGTTCTGTACTTTGTCTAAAATCCTAAACTGACCCTTGCTTACTAAAGATAATATAACATGAAGTGGGGTATATCTTTTAGCTGAACACACAGTTCTAAAGTGTAAAAAAAAAAAATGTATCCAGTTCCACCAGAAAATGGGTCTTCGCTTCCCCTGGATTCCTCTGGATTTTCAATGTTTTTCGCTTTCACATTAATATACTCCACGATCTTAAGGGGAAAGACTCTTCCCCCGATTAATAAGTTCGACAATTCACAGGGTCAACTGGTGTAACTCTGCCCCATGAGCTTTCTTAGGTTTTCCACAGTTCATAGCACAATTCACAGTTCCACAATGAAAGAGGGGAGACTCCCTTCCCCTAGATTCCACACATTTGGAGATGGGAGGGCTGTTTCCCCTTAACACAAATTCAATAATCTTGATTTGCTGCAGGTCCCTGACTCACTATATGCCTGGTTTACTCTCCTGCTAGGACTTTTTTTGGCTCCGTATTTGAGCGTAGGTCCCGGACTCACTTCTCATCAGTAATCGCCTTCTCTTTTATACATTTCCAAGTCTGGTTGCTCAATCGTCCCGGTGTCCCAGCTCCCTCGTTTGGGTTTATCAACGGTATGCCTCATCGGCCATGAAGTTCCCCGGCGGCCGGTGCCCGCTTTGCCTTCTACTTTGCTTGACTGACTCCACACTGCAGCCTGCTCTTTGTCTGTGTCCCAACTGACGTCAGGAGCAGTCTCCTTTCTTTCTTTGTCTGTCTGTCTTTCTTTGTCTTTCTTTGTCTTTCTTTGTCTTTCTGTCTTTCTTTGTCTTTCTCCTTCTTTCTCTTTCTTTCTCTCTTTCTGTTTCTTTGTCTTTCTCTCTTTTTCTCTTTCTTTATTTCGTTCTTTCTTCGCTCTCCACACCCATGTGTGTTGTATTTAAATTTCGAGGGGATTGGGTCCTCCGACGTATTCCATATCTGACAGGTATGACAGGTATGACGACCTTGCTAGATTCGTCACAGAGCACGCTTAAACCTGTGCATAAGACTATTTGCTCATGCGTCTCCCCTTCACTGGAAAATCCTAGTGCAGTGGTATTGAAACCTTTTTATGCTGTGCACCTCCTGAATAACAATATTTTGCTGCTCCCCCCGCTGCGCAATATATGCTTAAATTCTCTATTAAAAACAGTTACCATACTCCCTTTTGGAAGAGCCTTGTGCCGCCCCCTGGGCATCCTTTGGACCCCCCTAGGAGGGGCCAGCCCCACAGTTTGTAGACACCTGTCCTAGTGCCCCTGTTCCTTAATATGTTCTGTCTCATTGAATTACATATTTCATATGTGGTGTGCCTCCACTAAGTAGTGCAATGAAGGCTATGCTAAACAAGAGGGAGCAAGTGGGCACCATCAAGGTCCAAGTTAATTACAGGGTGCTCGCCAGCAACCACAATGCACACATGTGGTTAAATAAATCCAAACCAGAAATTTCTGGTCATCCTCATCATCAGCTCAGCACTTACTGCTATCCAACAGCTATGCTTACATTTCATGCAACTTTCATAAACATCGGAAGTACAAGCTCTCCAATTGGATATTTTATTTAATAAAAATTAAATCCTCTTTAAACGAAGGACGAACAAAGTAAGCCAATGCGTTTCGAACTGTGGTTCCTGGTCTGTGCCATCTCTCTAACTTATACAAAAATGTATATATGTCTAAAACCTTAGGCATCCAGGGCTGTCCCTTTTTTTTGTGAGAAGTCTCCTTTGAATTGTAAATAGTTGTTTTGCAAAGCTTTCAACATTATGTACATATGAAGCATTGGGAAGAGTGACTGCAAGTAAGGTCTTTTATGTAATATATTGCCTCTTTCTGTAGCATTTTAGTATATGTAGTGCTTGGATGTTAAAGGCCACCGAAAGTTATTTCTATGGGTTAAAAGCCCTGTGTCCCAATATTTGATTTGCTTCAATGGTGCCCCTAATGTAGGTGTTCTTTTGACTTGGAGGCTTAAGGATAACATTCACATATTTACTTAACGGTTCCAAAAAGGAACCAGAGCTGAGACAATGGGTTTAATACAAACCTTGTGTATTTTAGGCATAGCATAAAACAAGGGTGTTCTTGCATTAGATACATTTAAGTTGTCAGATTCCTGTTTTCTAATCCAATTGCACAAGAGTGAAAAGCTGGTCACATCCTGAAGCATTTCTATGTCAGGTGTTGTCTTTACTCACTACCTTATTATGACTTTCAATATTCAGAATGTTGAATACCATTTCCTCATATTGGATAATGTTCTGGATGTCAATACCACCACCATTGTCAGCAGATTTTAGGATGTCATCTTTTTCTTAGTTCTTGTATTTTTTTTTCAAATTGCTACGTGTGTATTTAGAGTGTCTGTAATGTATTAAAGTCGCTTATAATACTCTTTTAGAAAAAAGTCAACGTTTCTGCAGTTACCATGTGGTCCAATGGGTAGAACAAGGATTTATTTTGAAGTCCTTTATCACTGATATCCTCTACCTTTTTTTGGGTTGCAAAACATTTTTTAAATTGAATTTGGCGAAATTGCCTCAGCAACACTTCAATGTTCAGCCAATTAATCTGATGGAAACAAAGGAGAGGCATCTTTCAAGTATTGATGTTTCATGCATCGTCAAGTTATAGCTAGGAATGTTAGAGAGGTATTTTTACTAGTCATTCTACCATTGGTATTCCCTCCACCTGATTCGAAACACTCTGGGGCGCCTGGGTTGGCAATTCCTGATAATACGAGTCTCTTTGACGTCCTCCCATCTGACCTGGTCCTAAAAAAGGATGTCCGTTATTGGTTACCATTTTCATAACTATCCTCTGGGGTGGAGCCACTACCTTATGATTCAGAGAATGTCACCCATTTCAACCTATAGAACAAGTTCTTTCTTATTTGATAAAGACATCTCTAGTGAGGTTAATTGTACAATCTTCTGCTAAATAAGGTAACACAATTTTCGGCTTATATTCCTTAAGATACTTAGCCCATTCGTTTTTTTTCTTTGAGATGGTTATTGCTCAAAATTCAACAATTTATCTTGTCTAATCTCTTTGATAACTGCACTAGTATTGTCAAAAAACGTTTATGGCCCCAGGTAGTTTCTAGGGCTATCTGTTCGAGCCAGCTACTTATTCATCAAATAAAGACTCGATCTCAATATGCACACATCAGTTCGGAGGATGCAGGCCTGGTCTATAGTATGCTAATGGTCTAAGCCCAAGACCATACAAACAAATGGTTTACTATATAGCTAAGACGCATGCACTCAACATATCTTACAAGATGTGTAGGGAGTGGAGAGCACGTGTATGTTAGCCACATCAATACCTTCAACTATATCAATACCTTCAACTCGCTCTTCCTAAATATCTTCCTTCTCGAGCTCTTTGCTCATTCCAACTCCCTCAGGGTCAGTTGCTTCTCCAAGCAACAAGTTGGCGGTAGATCTCTCTTCAGATGGGGCTGCCCTCTGGAACAGCCTCCCTGACTCGCTGAAACTTGAGGAGAACCACCTCCAGTTTCCAGAAGCACCTCAAGACCTTTTTCTTTGCTTCTGCTTTTTCTCCTCCTCTCCCCTGCTGAACCCCTGGCTGAAACTGCACTGGTTACCTGGCCACCCTCTGATCTCGGGCCCAGGTCCCCTGCACTGCAATCGCTCACCTGCACTGCCTTCCTGGGAACCCCCACACTCTGGACTGTCGCTGTAGCTCTACAGTCCCTCTTCCAGCACTTGACACTGGATGTCTGCAGTCCCTTGCACTTGCCAACAATATCCCATGTACTGCACTCTCCCCTCCCCCCTGCACTTTCCCCCTTCCCCTTCCCATGCACTTGTGCGATCTGAATGACACCTGGCCTAGTAGGATCGCTGTTCGTCTTCCCTCTGTTCTCCCTCCCTTGCCTCGTCGCGCCTTGAAACACTTGTGTATAGGCGCGTTATAAATGCCATATGATATATCCTATAGTAAAGTTTGTTTCGGTGCTGTTCCTCTAAATCCTTAAGCTGTGTTTATTGTGAGTACTGTGTATTATTTTAGATGAGGACAAACCCAATGGCTCCATTAGTTTATGAATGCTCCTGGTTGAAACTACTTATATTGTCAACATTAGGTATGTTTTTCAACCACTATTATTTCTACACTACTTACAAACCATATAATCAAAACTTGCAATTTAACTTGATTATCCCCACTACACGTGTCCACTAAGTTTCATATTTATATTTCTGTGGTTGGCATAATAATACTTTATATGACGGATTCCAAACAATGTATCTCTAAAGTCCAGTTTCACCAAAGACATTGTCGGCACCCTGGTACACACCGAAGCTCACTGAAAACAAACTGTCAGATCCCTTGAAAAGCAGAGGAGCAAGGATGGCAGTCTAGCAGATCTCTAACCCCTCAAATCCCTGCATGATGTGGCGAACCAGAAGGAAGAGTCCGACTACGATATGACATGTTCAAGGGTGTTTATATACATAATAAGAAAAATGCGGATCTAGCCCTACCGCTGTGAGGGTAATTCCCTACCTAACAGACTAAAACTAATGGTGTTTGTCAAAATGTTCAAAAGAAATAGTATTTAGTCCAAACCCTATGTACTCTATGGTCCCTTGACCCGAACAGGCACAAACAGGTGAGGCCTTTTTCTACGTCTGTCCTTTACTGAAGGACACCCTAGTTTAGTTATTTATAAAGTTTCAAATAAGGCTTGTAGGTGTAAGGGCGCTACCAAGGCAGCAAATCAAGGCAAGTGCAGAGGAACAAAGGTAAATACCGGGCATATCCACTCGGGGGAAAAAGGCAAAGGTTTTCAGAGATTGTTTAATGGTATCCAAAGATACAATGTTCCCCAAGTCCGGCACAAAGAGTTGAACAATATAGGGGCAAAAGAAAACTCCTTTAGTAACTCGTGCTAGTTAGGTTCTAGGCACCATCAATAGATTGCTATTTGAATGGAGTATTCTTTGATTTGGAAGTCTAAGAAGACTTTCCGAAAGATGAGCAGGGCTAGAGCCAAATAAACATCTGTGTTATTGTCGTCACTCGGAAAGAAATCCTGGTGGCAACAGGACACATGATCATGCTTGGCCAACCCTAGCACTGCACGCACTACATTGTTCTGCAGTACTTGAAGCTTCTTCAAATGACCAGCACCAATGCCCTTTAGTAAGCTACTGCAGTAATCTGTGTGACGATAACCACTCTAGCAATAATCCGTTTTCCCTAGAAATAAATGGCCTAATCTGATTAAGAAGTTTGATTATAGTAAGCTGTTGAAGAATTGAAATAATTGCTGTGAGCCTTCATGGTCATGTGCTGATAAATATAGATGGCCAATGTTTTTACTTTGGACCCTCTATTCAATTTCCCACCTGCCACAACAAAGTGCTGATAGTCCTGACCCAACTTTCTAATCTTGTCAGCAGTCTTTTTTTTTAAAAGAAATGTTTTATTTTAGTGTTCTTGGTTCCATATGAACCCTTTAAAGACTACACATAAGTAAGCAAAAGTCATTATTCCAGTGCAATACATACAAATTCACATTATAGATTTCATTATACATCATACAAATAATAAAACATTAATAAAATATCACAATTACCAGTCAAACTCATCACCCAAAACCAATCTAAAACCATTCATATTCAAGGCAATTTATCCTAGTTGATCTTCAAAAGTAATTTTTTGCCATATAAAAAAATAAGAATTTAAAACTTGGTTCTCTCCAGAATAAATGTAAGAATGTAAGACCACGTTTGATCACGCTCTAAAAAATCTACACGTCCCGTCATATTCCTTTATGTACACATTTGATAGTCAAAATAGCATGTCAGCAAATTTAAAACCTGGTTCTCTCCAGAATAAATGTAAGACCACGTTTGATCACTCTCTAAAAAAATCTACACGTCCCGTCATATTCCTTTATGTACACATTTGATAGTCAAAATAGCATGTCAGCAAATTTAAAACCTGGTTCTCTCCAGAATAAATGTAAGACCACGTTTGATCACTCTCTAAAAAAATCTACCTGTCCCGTCATATTCCTTTAAGTACACATTTGATAGTCAAACGGCATGTCAGCAAGTGTCTAGATGTTTCAATTTAATTGTTAGTCGACACAGCCTGTTTTCTAAAGCGATACTCTTCCAGGCACCTATCCTACTAAAAGTCGAAGCAGTTCCTACCACAGGAGTAAAATAAATCTTGTAATCCTATTATCATTTTCCTTAAAAATATACTTATTTTTCAATTATTTTGTTTATTGTAATTTCTTTTTATTGAATTTAGCTGAGTGAACTCCACTTTTTCAAAACATTTACATTTCCAAATTTACACAGCACCACAAAACAAGAGGCAAAGAAACAAAAGTGATAAAAATAAAAATAAATACAAATGCCTTAAAAACACATGAAACGTATAAAGCATATAGTCCATATAAAATACATATAGCAATCGATAATCCATATAAAACAGAGATGCTTCAACACAAATATGTAATTGTTCAATGGTGCTTACACTGATAACAATCAAAGTAATTAGTTTATACAGAGGTTATTAGAGAGCATCCCACAAGGTCTACTACATAGTAGCCTCTTAAAGGAACGTTTTTTCTTAGGAGCCCTAGACAAACACAGGGTCATTTGCAGCAGTTATATTTAAAGCATTCATAAAGTTAAAAGTTGCAACTCGGATGCTCCTAACTTTAGTGGCCAAGATGGTTGGCCATCTATTTTCTGGAGACATCAACCCAAAAAAAGTCATATGCTCCCAGAAAAACTTTGCTCTCAAATCTATGAAAAGCATGTGATGACGATAGCATATAAACGGACAGGATTGCTAAGATGTTATCGGTTTGTGTATAGATTAGGCATTTGCGAAATAGGGCACATAATTGCCAATTATATTCAGCCACTTATGAGGTAAGACCCAACTCATGATGCAGCCAGGGTGCTGGTATGCATTGTGGAAGATGGAGGACGCCCCTCCAGAATTTCGCCTCTAATTTGTTCAATAACAGTGCCGATATTATGTTTTTAGTCTCTAAACCATAAAGAATCGTTGGCATGACTTTCTGGCACCAATACATCACGGCAGATTTGATTGAAAATTTGCCGTTTTTGTATAGGATTAACCATGTCTGCGATATGGCTGAGATAAGTTTGTGTACAAGTGTTTTTAATTGTGAGTCAACATGCGGCATTCCATCAAATAATATAGCAAGATAAAGATAGGTCGGTACAGTCTCCAGGCTCACATCTTTGATCTTCCAATCCAATTTAGCTCTGTTGGTTAGCCTAGGAGCATATAACACTATATGAGTTTTCTTCAAATTGATGACTAATTCGTTGTCATCTAAGTAGGCACTTAGTGCTGACGAGATGTTGCAGGCCTGTCAGTGTTTTGGAGATCAAAACTAGGTCATCCGCATACCACAAAACCTTGCTCGCAATGCTGTTCATTTTCAGAGAATCCAAACACACCTGAAGAAAGGCCTGCGTCACATCATGTATGAAAAAGTTAGAGGGCTGAAGCAAGGATACACCCTTGCTTCAATCCTTTTGATGTGACGATTGCTGCAGAAAGAAGGCCTATTATTAACAACAACATTTTTATAGTAGTAGCTGAGTGCAAGGCATACATGTCGCATAAGGTGGCTGGACAATTTGCATTCATCAATTTTCTCATTAACTTAACTCATGAGACTGAGTCGACGGCTGAATGCAAGTCGACAAGCGCGAAATAAATCGGTTGTTTGGACGTTTGTGCTTGTGATTTAAGGGCATTAAGGGGTAGGAGGTTCACTGCAGTTCCCAATCCAGCAACAAAGCCTATCTGATTTGGATCACTTTGCTTACAAGTTTGTGACCACAGGCTAAAATCTCTCAGGACTAATCTTGAGAAAATGTTGCCCGGGGCATCGAGCAAGGCGATTGGCCGATAGCTTGATGGTACACCCCTGTCACCTTTCTTCAAAATCATTACAATCAAGGAGGATTTCCACAAGGCCGGTAGTATTCTAGAACTTAAGATCTGTTGTAATACATTAAGGATACTAGCCCACCTCGTCGGATTTTGCTTAAACATAAAATTACTCAAGCCGTCCGGCCCTACTGCGCGGGAGGATGAGGATTTGTTTATGAAATCCTCTATTTTTTCAGAACATTCTAAATTCCACCCCACTGTAGATTGATTTTCATATCTGTGTTTATCAAAATTCTTGTCAGCATATAAATGTGAAAAATGGTCAAGCCATAGGGCTTCGGGACCCCATTCAGTTGGACACTTGCTTGTGTTTGATTAGATGTTTGACCAAGCAAGGCCCACACTTGGGCAGAATTTTTGTTACGTACCGAACTCATGAAAGCCTCACTATCAGTTTGGAATAGTTTCTTTTCTTGCGCAAGTCCAATTTCAATACTTACACTTGATCGCTCTTCGTGCCTGATCACGTTTACTCGAGGAGAGTCTAGCAATAAATCTTAACTCTCTCCTATAAGCAGCTCTAGTTTGTTGTACAAGTAAGTCAAACTTGTGATTATGGTTAGGGCGGCGTGTACCTTTATGAAGATAGATGTTTCTAAAAGAGGACAAGATCTCTACATAAGACTCAAGATCAGTCCCACTCTGATTTTCAACAGCTTCATTTAGGGCATTAAGTGAGCTGTCGGACCATCTAAAGCGGGTTTTCGCATTAACTGACAGAATCTGATTGAACCACTGTTGGTTATTCTCAGACAGCTGAAGGTCCCATTGCCAAAACAGTGTGAGAAGATGATGGTCTCTAACTGTTTGTTGTATTATTTCAAACTTGGTGTCCTAGTAAAATAGAGTATCAGATATATATATAAGCCCACTCAGTTATATTCAACCCTCTGCTTGTTTTACCGCAACCAAGAGGCCTGAAGTTGGCCTCCCCCTTTGAGCAGCCGTTGCTGGCAACAAAATGACATCATGATCATCCCATACTGGAGCTACCAGCAACCAGGTCTCCTGGAGTGCCACTATGTCAATTGATTTATGGGATGATTTGTGCCCCATTGCAAGCGAGTGTGTCCCCTTGTTTTCCAACTAACTAGAGCAGATGTATTTATAGTGTTTTCAGTTCATGGTTATGCTTTCATGTTATGCACTTTCTCTTGTCGGGGGATTGAAGTAGGGCCACAATATGAGCATAAGCAAATGGGGTGGCATTCTGATTCTGGGATTGGAATCTCCTTACACGCAAGAGTAGACTTTCTTTCTTGAATAAGGCGTTTCGGATCTTGCGTGACCAGGAAGCCCAACTTAAATAAGTCCATTTTAGCTTTCCAAATTGAATTCAGGAGCAAGCCTGATTTGATCCATAATCGCACAATGGACAAGTTTTGATCACAAACGAATTCAACTTGATCAATGTCACTTGAGGATATGTCTTCCAAGTTTTCTACATTTCCAAAGATGTTCAATATACTTGTTCGGCATAAATCATATCTTTCAAAAGGAGCATCTTGACATTTTACAATGAGTGAATGGCAGTTTTTGAAAGTATTTTTATTCTCCTGTCGACTTAATCTAGTAGTTTCATTTTTAGTCGAGTTTTTGTTTTGAGGTGGTGTTAAGGCAGGATCGTCTCGAGGGCGGGGTTCATTTTGGGATCGCAAACAGTCATTTGATTGTTTTAGTGGAAGACTACCATTCATTACTACTTCCCATTATAGATCGATTGACATTCTTTGATTTGGAGACTGCCTCTCCTGTAACTGGAATAGGGGGTTTAACCACCATAGCTTGTGTGACACGTTGTAATAAATATTCGTCAACTGCTGCTTTGATTGATGTCATACGATCTTGTAAGGCATTTTCTTCTGCAAATTCATTATTTTACTTCGTCCTGAGCTCATTTCCAAATCTAAATTTGATTGTACTTCTAGTGCTGGATTTTGGTTGACTTTCACCATTGTATGAACCTCATTTGACGGATTCTCAATTAAATTCACTATCTCAGTCAAGGGCGCATAATTCAAAGGAGTTATTTTATGTGGACATTCAACGACAGCTGGTGCGTGAGTTACAGTTGGAATCGTCAGAACTGTAACAGGAGTCTGAGAGTGTTCTGGCATGCGTGGTTGCTCTATTGGTTGGATAGGAGGAGGCACAGAGGGCAAAGACTTGTCCGACTGGACTGGCCTAATTGCCTTCCGAGTGGCCGCTTTTGTTTTAGTCACAATCCGTTTCGGACGGTTTCTAAGGCTTATTTTTTGGAGGGGAGGCATCAGCGGGGTCACCACTAACATTGGACCGAGATTCTTTTGTGCTCATATCTAAACTGATCCATGAGTCATTTAAGTTGATAACTTCAGGTTTATCTTGCTCAACAGGACATATTATATTCTTGAACAGGGGCAACACCGAAGAGATATGATTTACACTTTTTGAATCTCTCAACACGAAATTAATAGGCCGATTCATGGAATAAATGTGCGCCGAAAATCCCGGCGCAGATGGGCCAATACGTGCGCTGCGCCGAAAATTAGCGCAAAGCGCAGGGAAACCAGAGCACGTCGATTCATGGAAGTCCGTGCGCAAGAAAAGCAGAGGACGTGCGCGGAAAAAGCGCGCGGCGCAGGCCGGCGCACAGGTCAACCAACGTCGTGCGCCACGGCCACTGCGCTATCACTCCGAGCGCAGCGCACAGCTCTAAAGTAGGCGGAACACAGGGCGGGACACTCGGAATGGGGAATAAAATGGGGCACAACACTCGGAATGGGGAAGAATGTGGGCGGCACGGGGAAAGTTTAGGAGGCAAGTGCGCGGAACGCCCACACGCTCGCATACAACACGTATTCATGGAATAGAATAGGGCAAAAAAGCGCACGCTCAAAGCAGCGCACAGGCACAAACAGGCACAAACACGACCGCCACAAGAAAGCAGGCGGTAGCGTCTCTGCGCCTGCAAGAAATGTGCGCTAAAAGGTGCGCCAACAAATAGCACCTATATACAGACATGATCAATGTCCAATACTGTGGCCCTCCAGGACAAATGACGTACAAAGGGGTACCCACAAACACAGACACGCGCTGAGAGAAAAAATAAACGTGTGCGTGTATACCGGGGTGCGCGGTAAGTTGCACACGCGATATGGCCGGGTACGTGGATTTCAGGGGTGCGCGGGAAGTTCCACACGCGATATGGCAGGGTACGTGGATTGCAGGGGTGCGCGGGAAGTTGCACACGCGACATGGCCGGGTACGTGGATTGCAGGGGTGCGCGGGAAGTTCCACACGCGATATGGCCGGCTACGTGGATTCCAGGGGTGCGCGGGAAGTTCCACACGCGATATGGCCGGCTATGTGGATTTCAGGGGTGCGCGGGAAGGTGCACACGCGATATGGCCGGGTACGTGGATTGCAGGGGTGCGCGGGAAGTTGCACACGCGACATGGCCGGGTACGTGGATTGCAGGGGTGCGCGGGAAGTTCCACACGCGATATGGCCGGGTACGTGGATTGCAGGGGTGCGCGGGAAGTTCCACACGCGATATGGCCGGCTACGTGGATTCCAGGGGTGCGCGGGAAGTTCCACACGCGATATGGCCGGCTACGTGGATTTCAGGGGTGCGCGGGAAGTTCCACACGCGATATGGCCGGGTACGTGGATTCCAGGGGTGCGCGGGAAGTTGCACACGCGATATGGCAGGGTACGTGGATTGCAGGGGTGCGCGGGAAGTTCCACACGCGATATGGCAGGGTACGTGGATTTCAGGGTTGCGCGGGAAGTTCCACACGCGATATGGCCGGCTAAGTGGATTTCAGGGGTGCGCGGGAAGTTCCACACGCGATATGGCCGGCTACGTGGATTTCAGGGGTGCGCGGGAACTTCCACACGCGATATGGCAGGGTACGTGGATTGCAGGGGTGCGCGGGAAGTTCCACACGCGATATGGCCGGCTACGTGGATTTCAGGGGTGCGCGGGAAGTTCCACACGCGATATGGCCGGCTACGTGGATTTCAGGGGTGCGCGGGAAGTTCCACACGCGATATGGCAGGGTACGTGGATTTCAGGGGTGCGCGGGAAGTTCCACACGCAAATTGGCTGTGTGCTCCCAGGCATTACCTGTACACCCTCCACGGCCCCTGCAGGCAGCACACACCACAGGGAACTACCCTGCACACCTGCTCATGTCTCCCACCACCCCCACCCCCCATCCACCAGGGACACCCTCCACCAGGCCCCCACCCATGTCTCCCACCACCCCCACCCCCAGCACTGTGGGGAACCTGCCAGCAGGCCCCCACCCATGTCCAACCCATGTCTCCCACCACCCCCAACCCCCCATCCACCAGGGACACCCTCCACCAGGCCCCCACCCATGTCCAACCCATGTCTCCCACCACCCCCACCCCCCATCCACCAGGGGCACCCTCCACGAGGCCCCCACCCATGTCTCCCACCACCCCCACCCCCAGCACTGTGGGGAACCTGCCAGCAGGCCCCCACCCATGTCCAACCCATGTCTCCCACCACCCCCAACCCCCCATCCACCAGGGACACCCTCCACCAGGCCCCCACCCATGTCTCCCACCACCCCCACCCCCAGCACTGTGGGGAACCTGCCAGCAGGCCCCCACCCATGTCCAACCCATGTCTCCCACCACCCCCAACCCCCCATCCACCAGGGACACCCTCCACCAGGCCCCCACCCATGTCTCCCACCACCCCCACCACTGTGGGGAACCTGCCAGCAGGCCCCCACCCATGTCCAACCCATGTCTCCCACCACCCCCAACCCCCCATCCACCAGGGACACCCTCCACCAGGCCCCCACCCATGTCTCCCACCACCCCCACCCCCAGCACTGTGGGGAACCTGCCAGCAGGCCCCCACCCATGTCCAACCCATGACTCCCACCACCCCCAACCCCCCATCCACCAGGGACACCCTCCACCAGGCCCCCACCCATGTCCAACCCATGTCTCCCACCACCCCCACCCCCCATCCACCAGGGGCACCCTCCACCAGGCCCCCACCCATGTCTCCCACCACCCCCACCCCCCATCCACCAGGGACACCCTCCACCAGGCCCCCACCCATGTCCAACCCATGTCTCCCACCACCCCTACCCCCCATCCACCAGGGGCACCCTCCACCAGGCCCCCACCCATGTCTCCCACCACCCCCACCCCCCATCCACCAGGGACACCCTCCACCAGGCCCCCACCCATGTCTCCCACCACCCCCACCCCCCATCCACCAGGGACACCCTCCACCAGGCCCCCACCCATGTCCAACCCATGTCTCCCACCACCCCCACCCCCCATCCACCAGGGGCACCCTCCACCAGGCCCCCACCCATGTCTCCCACCACCCCCACCCCCCATCCACCAGGGACACCCTCCACCAGGCCCCCACCCATGTCTCCCACCACCCCCACCCCCCATCCACCAGGGACACCCTCCACCAGGCCCCCACCCATGTCCAACCCATGTCTCCCACCACCCCCACCCCCCATCCACCAGGGACACCCTCCACCAGGCCCCCACCCATGTCTCCCACCACCCCCACCCCCCATCCACCAGGGACACCCTCCACCAGGCCCCCACCCATGTCTCCCACCACCCCCACCCCCAGCACTTTGGGGAACCTGCCAGCAGGCCCCCACCCATGTCCAACCCATGTCTCCCACCACCCCCACCCCCCATCCACCAGGGACACCCTCCACCAGGCCCCCACCCATGTCCCCCTGGCCCCAGGTCCTGACGATACACAATCATGGCAGTAATGGCCAGCATACCCAGCACAAACACCCAGGCAAGGATTGCATGCACCCACATAGTGAATGCAATCACATGACACAACCCCAAAGGCAAGTATGCAAAAGAACACATGTCCGTCACACACACATACACAATGGGTGCAAGTGAATGTCAAAACCCATATCATGACATGTAAGAAACCAAAGAGAAAATGACACAAGTGTAAGATAATATAAAAATGTATTAAAAACAAAAAATAAGTAAACTAATAAAACATACAACTATGTGGCAAAGTAAATAAAAGGTCCATGTCCGAGAACAAAAATGATAAACCAAAAAAAAAGGATTGAAAAATCAATAGAATTTGTCCAAAGCAAAAACATGTAGTAGGAAATCAAAGAAAAACCATTACGTCATGGTGTAAACAATAAGAAATTAAAAAAATGTATCTCCCAAAAAATAACAATATATACAGGAATGTTCCAGGGTCCATGAGCCCAACACCACTAATGAAACCTAATACTAACTAATTAAAAAAATATGTACAAAAAAGTGGCCATTGTCCAAGCGGTCCAAAATAATAAAAATAAATAAAGGAAACCTAGCACTAACTAACTAAAAAACTATATACAAAGGCAGCGGGCTAGTCCTGCGGCTCACTTGGTGATGCTGGCCAGGGCATCCTCGAACTCCATGTCAATGTCCTGGAGGCGGGACTCAGTCCTGGCCCCGAGGTCTCGCAGGGACAACCCCATGTGCTCACCAAAATCCCTGCGAGCCTCCTCGAGGCACTCAGCCCGCCTCAATGCCCGACGCATGGAGATCTCCGCCCTGGCCATGGCGAGCCGCTCCTCTTCCGCCCGCTGCCACTCCGCACCTATCCGCTGGCCAAACTCCTCCCACACGGAACACACCGCCATGCCAGGGTTGCCCTGCCCTCCGGCCGATGCCTGCCCCTCTGATCTTGATGGCCCTGAGCCATGATGCCTCCCACGTCGAGCCCGCTGCTGCCTCCGACGCCACTGCCTCTGCCAGCACGACGGCATCCAGGCTGATGGTAACCACCGACGCCGTCGTGCACGTGCCCTGCCCGATGATGCCGGCACATCTTCCATCTGCTGGGGTCCACTTGCTGTGTTGTCCACCCCTGCTGGACCTCCGACTCCCAACTGTGGCAGGGATGGGATCCCCACCGAGCTGGCTGCATTGGTCGGGGCAGGTCCACAGGGGGCCATGGTGGCATCTGGGCCGGAAGACGGCAAGGAGAACGACCGGTGGATAGCCTGCACAGAGGAGGAGAGGGCCGTCAGATTGGCCAACACATGCAGGAACCCCCCGAACATGGCCGATCCCAATTGGGCCACGTCGGCACGGTGCACTTCGTGATGACGTGCGTGCTCCTCCCGGGAAGCACGCACGTCATCACGAATCACAGCCGTGCGCATCGCGCCCCCAATCGGGACCTGCTCCACGCGGCCAGGGGTTCCCACGGCCGCAGGTGGAGGGGAGTCAGTTGACATGGACATCCCCTCTACCTGCGGACGGGCCTGGGACGGGGCATCCCTGCTGGTGCATGGTGGTGCACTCACAGGGTCAGGGACAGCGACATGCACAGGCACCTCCACGGTGACCTGTGCTGCCTCCTGCCCCTGGCCCTGGACTGCACCACTTGCACCAGCAGGGATGCTCCCACCAGGCCCCATGTGTGCACCAGTGTCGGCCTCCTCCTCCTCTGTGCAAACCACCAACCTGGATGGCTCCTCACCGTCTCCCGCCGTAGCAGGCCCCTGTGGGGGCTCACCCACCCCTTCCGCTGCAGCCGTGGGGGCATCCCCGCCGCCTTGCTCCACAGCGCCGTCTCCGCCCTCTTCTTCACTAGCCGCTGCGTAGAGGGAGACAAAGGACACAAGCATCAGGCTACTGTACAATGGTCCCCTAGACAGGAAGCAATAGCAGATGAGCACCCCTGTCAAAGTACACTTCCATCATGTCCCTCCACAACACATGGGTCAGTCCAGGCAAAACACACACAGTAACAGGCATGGTGCATGCCATGCACATTTCCATGCATGTCCAATTGACTCTTGAAACATTCAATGATATGTAACTCACATGCATCATGGCTCATGCATATCACATGCACACACTTCACCTCAGTCACATCCATCTGGCCCCAAACACAACGAACACAGGCGAAACAAGGGTAAGTTGGGTGCGTCACTGAATCTGTGCATTGTCACACACATGTGTCATGCATCCATGGCATGCACAAGTCACAGACACGCAGGTCAGGCACACAGACATGGCTACCATATATGTACCTGGCATCAGCACCCATCCTTCACCCCCACCCATGTCCAGGTACAGAGACTGGCATGCTCTCATGTCCTAAATCTGCATAGGGCTCCCCATGCCGCATTTCAACACATGCAACAACCATGTGGGTCACACATCACTGGTCGCACATGCATTACCATGATGTCCCTGCACACATACATGCATACATGGCCCATGGCACACATACAGGCAAGTATCATAGAACCAGCACACCGCAACATGCCCTGTCTCACACAGTAATGCTTGCACACTTACCGCTCAACTCCAGACGGGCCTCCCTCTCAAGGACCTGGGCGTGGAGCGCTGGGCGTACGCGTTCCAGGACCCTCTTCTGGATGGAACTCATGCGGCCCCGGCCCCCCTCCACGAGGCGCCGGGCCTTCACAAGGGTCCTGGACCTCAAGTCCTCCCAGCGCTTCTTGATCTTCTGGACGTTGCGGGTTGCCACCCCCTCCGCGTTGATGGCAACCACACAGTCGGCCCAGATCCTCTCCCGTCCTTCCTTGCTGGCGCGGGACGATCCAAAGAGGGCATCATACTGCCCCAGGACATGCTCCACCAGGACACCAACTTCGGTGGCAGTGAAGCTGGTGCCCCTCTGCCCCTCTGGCCTGGGGTTGCCACTGGTGCCAGATGTGGAAGTGCCCGACATGGCAACCCCAGAGGCAGGTGTGGGTGGGCAACTGGGTCCTGGGGCTGGGCTGTGGAGCGATGTAATCCCAGTTGGGAGTCTTCAGTTCCAGCAGGGGTGGACACAGCAACTGGACTCCTGCAGATGGCTGATGTGCAGGCACCAAATGGCAGGGCACGGTGGCAGCAGGCAGGCAGGCAGGCAGGCAGCAGCAGATAGCACGTGGGAGGCTGCTCAGGGCACTGGGGGGGCAGTAACTCGGCCTTCTGGGCAGGAGCGTGGTGTTCCGTGTGTTTTCGGGTGGCCAGCTTGATACGGAGTGATTTGGCACGTGAAATTCCTGCACGTCAGCGTGAAATCCGAGGAAAGGCCCTTAGCGCGTAAGTGCGTCAGCACGCATACGCGATTCTATTGGACCAGAGTCCCTCACCGCGTAAGCGCGTCAGACGTGATCCGCACGGGCGTTCCCCACTCAGCACGTGATGACGGAGCACACGTGGAAATACTGCACGTCAGAGTGTCATCGCGTGTAATTGGCCAAAAGTGCGCGTCCACGCCATTGGCCTATGTACGTGTATTTCATCGCGTGTAATTGGCCAAAAGTGCGCGTACACGCCATTGGCCTATGTACGTGTATTTCAGGGGTGCGCGGCCACTTACACACGCAAGTACGTCAGCGCACCTGTATGCCTGCTGCGTGGGAATTTCCACACGCTATTGGAGTGGGAACTCGATTCCAGGGGTGCGAGGGTCACACGCTCGCCTAGAACACGCGCAAGGCATTAATTTGCGCACTTTTCAATAAACAAGCCAGATGCCAGGATGAACATACCGTTCCTAGCAGCAGTGGCAGTGGGCTACCAAAGGAGGAGGAGGAGGAGAGTCAGGGCCAGAATATTCACACCCAGAACCAGCCTATTCGGGATGCCTGATGACCAGGTGTATGGGAGGTACAGGTTTCCAGCACACATCATACTGGACCTGGTCAGTGAGTGGGAGGATGACCTCACATCACCCACCCTGTGCTCCCAAGCACTCAGCCCCCTGCAGAAGGTCCTGAATGTACTGCACTTCTTGGCCACTGGATCCTTTCAGTGGACAAGTGCCATAGTGGGTGGTGTGTCACAGGCCACGCAGTCACGCTGCCTACACCAGGTCTTGAACATCATCACTGCACGGCCATCAGTCCGCAGGCACATATATCTCCCCAGGACTCATGCAGAAAGGCGGACGTGCATCCAGGAATTCTATGGTGTGGCTCAATTCCCCAAAGTGCTTGGTGCAATTGACTGCACACATGTGGCTCTACGTCCACCCAGGGCAACAGAGCACATCTATAGAAACCGCAAGCACTGGCATTCCATCAACGTGCAAGTTGTATGCAATGCCAAGGGAATAATCACATCAGTATATGCCAACTATCCCGGGTCCACCCACGACAGCTTCATCTACAGAATGTCTACCCTATGCCGGGACCTAGAGGCTGGCCAGCATGGAGATACATGGCTGCTTGGTGAGCATGAATGCCACTGCACATGCATGCATGTCAGATACTGGGTCATGACACAACACCACTAATGATACCCATCACCACCTCCGCAGGGGACAGTGCCTACCCTATCAGCCCCCACATGATGACCCCAATCCGGAACCCCACCACGCCACCCCAGGTAAGGTACAACACAGCCCACATTGCAACACGGGGCATAGTGGAGCGCACATTCGGAGTGCTCAAGTCACGCTTTCGCTCCCTTGACCGTTCTGGCGGGCAGCTGTTATATGCTCCCCGAATAGTGTGCAGGATCATAGTGGCAGCATGTGTCCTGCACAACGTTGCAACACGCCGGGGCCTGCCCGTGGACATCGTGGTGCCCCCACATCCACAACCACATGCACGCCCGCTGCGCATGGGAGGGGAAAGGGCACGGGGGGAGGCAGCCCGTACGCAACTGGTGGCCAACTTCTTCACCTAGGAATCACAGTGCTGGCTAGTGCACACTGCTCTGGCACATACCATCTGACAATCAATGATGACACTACCTGACAATGTCAGAAAATTACTTGACAATAAACTGTCAGATACACATCAGCCTGAGATTGTTAACATGGAAGTGTCACTATGTGTGCACCCCTACCTACACATACACCAGCAATGCATCACAACGAAAAGACACAACTCCATCAATCAAATATGCATTGCCACAGGCGATTCACTACATGACAACATTGCCATGTCACCCATTCCCTTCACAGTCCCGCCACTGAGGACACCATGTCATGGTATGTGAGAGCAAACAAACTGGCCATCACAACATGACACCAGTGTCACAAATATCAGTGCCCCAAATGGAACATAGCCGCACTTGAACAGCTAACCGCGCTGGAGCCACTACTACACACCTGTGTAAGAGTAATTTCAATCAAATTACACACCAACCCACCCTGAAGCCCACCCAAACAAGACACAATGCATGTAATCAATGGTAGTCTCATTACCTGATTCTGCTGGTATGTCCTCACCGTCCAGATGTACAGTGATGGCGCCACGCAAAAGTGTCAGTGCACATCTACCGACATGTAGTCTGACTCCAGAGAGTATGCCCGTGTGAAGAACTGTGTGAAATACCTGCAAAACATGAGCAACATATGTAAGTAGAGGCACATATCAAACCATCATGCATAGTTAGGTGCAACAACAATGTACACTATGAATGTCTACACAGTATTGACTATGGACTGGCCAACAGCTCATGGGAGTCCAATGTCACCGTGTAATTTGCTGTCACTTGGGCACACCCTTTGCAAGCCCATGGAAACGGAAGCAGGAGGGGTGTGGATGTCTGGTACCCAAGCATCGAAACCAAACTCAGGACAAGCCTGCATGTGCCCAGCCACAATACAGTGTATGCCCAGGTACCCACACAAGGCAACACTCTTGAAAAATAAAAATAAAATTGAGAAAAAATGGCCATGAAAGGGCCGGCGGGGGGGGGGTGGGGCCACCTATGAGGTCCGAGGACAGGATGCACGCCACAATCCACCTGTGTGGATCATGGGAAACTAAAACACCCCATAGGCTCGTGGCCCACACGGCTACTCTGTTGTGGGAGATGAGTCGCTATCGCTCTGGCCAGACCCTGCAGCTGACTCAGGAGGTGGGGGAGCTGCCTCAGAAGATGGTGTGACAATGGGAGGCAGCCCACGCAAAGCACGAGTTTGCTCCTCCATGGCTGCAAGCAGGCGGGTCTGGTAGTTCTGGTTCTGGGTTATAATCATGCGGAGGTCCCCATGCAGTAACTCCCGGGATGACCTGACCTCCGCACGAGTTGCCTGCATCTCGGCCGAGAGCGTCCGTGTCAGACGCTCCAGCTGCTCCTCTGTCCTTCTATGGGATGAAGCCTCAAGCTCTAACAGGGTCGACCTGAGGTGACGGAATTCTTCCCTCAGGCCTTCCCTGTGGCGCTGGGACTCCATGGAAAGTGATTCCCGCAGAGTCGCCAGTGCCGCCCGCCTGTCCATGTTGGACGCCAACATATCCTCCCTGTGTGCCTGGCAGATGGACTCTGTAGCCTGCTCCAGTCGCTCCATCAGCCTTTCTGGGGGGACAATGGAAGTGGCCACCCTATCCATGGCCTGTGCAATCATCTCGGATGATGCTGCCTGTTGGGTGGCCATACCGTAGATGGATTGCTCCCAAGCGGTATTGCCAGGTGGCATACGGCCACCACGTTGACGGGCACCACACCTGCCTGGGGCAAGGCGGACTGCGCCTTGCTGTGCCGGCAAGGCCTCAGGCTGCAGGACTGCATTCCCTCTCTGATCTGCAGCCCCAGGAACAGGATCAGAGATTGTGTGGTGTGGCCCTGCATCCGTAACCACCGGAGGCTGAGCTGCCGACACTGACATCCCCATTGAGGGCAATGGCCCGGCTGCAGGTGGGTCGGACAGAGGAGATTCTCTCCCAAGAACACTCACCTGCGACTGCACATAGGTGTCATCCTCCGAGTCTACACCTGAATACTGCTCGGGGGAGGAACCCCCAGAGACACCCCTCGACAGCACGACCTGCAGCAATTGTGGGTTTTCACCCACAAACACACCACGTCCCTCACTTGTGGAAGGTCGGCCCGGGTTGCCCTCCTGGGACGGCTCAACCACCACATCCCCAGCATCAACAAGTGCTTCGTCCCCTGCAAAGACATGAAAGAGAAAAATGGAAACAGGCATTAGCACCATGGCATGCAACAAGGGCTGATGAACAACAGAGGCAGTAGTTCTACGACACATGTCCCACATGACTGGGAGACCTCCTATGCATTCACCATCACTGGGTCTGTAGGGGAGGCTCAGGGCATACAATGTACAGATTGGAGAGCAACGCCTGCTCACCATGCTGCCTAGCACTGCCATCACACATTGGCCGGTGATTGCCATGTCAAAGGCACATGCCATCACACACATGGCATGTGACATAGCCACCAAGTGAAGAGGGAGAGAAGGGCTACTTTTTTGGATTTCAACCACTCTGGTCCTGACATTGCATCGTCACATCAATAAGTAAACATGTTGTACATGGATCTGCTAGTCCAAATTGGCCACGATGCACAGTGCCTTGTCTACATCAACAAAATGCAGTAAGCAATGTGATTCCACCTCCCCATCACCTGTAAAGGAATCATATTGCATTCGTGAAGCACCGGTCCAGAAATGTATGAAGGTACAGCGGAGCACTGAGGGGTGGTGGGGCAGAAGGGGATGCCAGTCAACAATCCTACTGGTGCTGGTGTCATTCATGTCACGCAAGTGCAGGGGTGGGTGGCACAATGAAGTGCAAGGGGAAGTGGCGGCTGGAAGTGCTGTACAAGGTAAGTAGGACTTAACGTCAAGGGCAGATGGTGTTAGGCGCAGACAAGTGCTGGGGGGGTGGCCTCTAGGGGTACAGAGACAATCATGCAGTGCTGTGGGCTCGGAGGGGACAGGGGAGGTACACACTGCATCTGGCTCGGCAAGGTCCTTGCAGATTTCTATGTGTCCTGCAGAGTTGTCACATGCCGCAGATATGTGCCCTTGGATTGGGGATCTCATCTTGGTGAAAAGGGTGAGGCGCTATTGCCTTTGGAGCATGTGGCAGGCCAGTTTGCCAGAGGATGGGCATGATGCAGGACATTCCCTCTCTGCCACCCGGCACCTGTGGTTTGGGTTCACAAGATCCGAGTCATGCCAGGACTCTGCAATGGCATGGGGCTTCAGACAGGTGGTCATGACCGTGGCAAAGACATCCAGTGTACCTGACATAGAGTGGAGCATGGAGTGGGCCCTGTCAGGATGGGAGTGAGCCTAAGGGGGAGCTGGATGGGGGGGAGATTTTGGCAGCATGAGCCTCGACTGACACACACTTCATGGGTTGGAATACCAAGAAGGTGTGTGACAGTGGTGAGGGTGGCTTTGCCTGTGGGGTGGTGAGGGTGAGCTGGGAGGAGAGGAGAATGTGATCACTCCAGGAGAGAGGAGTGCAGAGATGGACGGAGAGGGGAAAGTCAGATGAGATCAGAGCATCAAGAGTGTGCCCTGCAGAATGAGTAGGGACAGACGGGAGTCTAGAGGGTGAGAGGGAGTTGCTGAGGTCACAGAAAGGTCACGTGGGGGGGTCAACAAGCATGCAGGTGGATGCGTACAGCACCAAGGAAGAGGATTTCTGTGTCTGGGGACATGAGTGAGGAGGAGAGGTGAGGACACTCAGAAAGGAAGTAGTACATTTGACCAGTTTTCCCAGACACAGTACGCACAGTTTGTGAATGTCAAGGTGTGGTAGAGAGAGACGTCACACAAGCCATTCCAGAGTGGAGTAGGTCTAAGTAGGAGTGACAGTGGCAGGAATACCCTCAGGGAAGCCAAGGGCACACCCCCCCTGCACAGTAGTGGCGGGCCAAGGAGAGGGTCTCCTGAACATCAGGTAGGAGTGTGTGAAGGATGCAGACAGAGCTGGCCGTCAGACATGTTTCCATGAGACCAAGGATGTCAAGGTGCATAACCTCATGTAAGTGACAGATATCGGAGGAATGCCTGATGCAGCCGCAGTGAAAGGAGTGTAATTGTGGAGGAGGTTGACAGCCTTGTAGGACTTACGGGGAGTGCTAGAGATCAGAGGTGCAGCATGTGTAGGAGTTGGAGTGGGAGGCGGAGAAGGATCATGGGAGGGTGCAGGGAGGCAGTGCAGGATTGATGAGGAGAGAGGAGGGGGGACAGCAGGAGAGGAAAGGAAGTTGATGAGATGTGGGTAGCATTTCTCAAGGAGATTGAGGTTGGCCTAAGGGCCTTGGACTGAGACGCTCCCATTACCATGCACATCAATTGTGGCCTCTGAGGATTGGAAGGAGGCCAGGAGTACACCCCAACGGGTCCCACCATTGATGGTGGAAGAGGAGCAAGGAGAGAGGACAGGGACCATGTGAAGGGTCTATGGGACAGGCAAAGGCATGTATGAGCAGATGTCAGTGAGAGTTAGCTTTGAGTAGGCTCAGATGCACTGGTCAGCAATAGGGTGGGTCGCATTGGAGGGCAGGGTGCCCTCATTTGACTGTTGGCAAGCAGGTGTCGTGAGTAGGGCACGATGGTCTGAACTGTAGAAGTCATGGAAGATAGACCATGAAGAGCAGCATGGAGTGTGAGGGAATGGGGCTCGAAACCAGACGGTACCAAAGCACACAGGTAGGAGGTGGATGTCAAGGCAACATCCACAGTATGACAGCATGTTGGTTGGCATTTATATACAGAGGACGCATTACCATGTGGTATCATTGCATGTCAGGCATGTGAAGATGAAACTTGATTGGCTGGGGGAAAGTATAGGAATGGTATGTAAGACATCAGATGAATAGACAGGGGAGTATGAGCAACAATGTAGTGACAAAATGACAATTCAAGGGCAACTTCCATGGTGTAGGGCCATATGTGCACTGTTGCCAATAGGGATAGTGCTGTGGGCAGATGGTGTTGCACTGAACATACTGGATGAGGCACATGGGTGCCACTATCAACTCTGCCACACACCCCCTTGACAGGCACCCAACATGAATGCTTCACACACACACCATGCACATGGATAATACACACATGCATGTGCACTCACCGGATGATGCCTCGTAATCAGGGAGATCTCCCACACCTTGGAGTTGTCCCTCGGTGACGTAGGATCCAGCTACGGACTCGTGTGGTGTGAGTTCTATTTCCTGTGCTGGGGACCCACCTCCAGTCACCAAGGTTGCGGCATGACTTGAGGCCAGCTTATCCTTTGCCCTGCGCTTAAGGTCATTCCAGCGCTTCTGGCAATCACTAGCTGTGCGCCTCACTACTCCAAGGGCACTTATTCTGTCAGCAATGGTCTGCCAGTGTGCCTGGCGTCTGGCATGTGTGGTCTTGGACCCTGCAACGATGACCATTTCCCTATCATGATCTGACACATACTGAACAAGTGCATTCAGTTCGGCGTCTGTGAAGCTTGGCTTCCTTGATGGGCCGGACTGTGCAGCCGTGCCTGGGGCATCAGCCTGTGCCGGACGTGCACTCTTCCTCTTGCGCTTGGAAGGGGGTGGGGATCCAGAGTGTCCTACGCCGCTGTGGACACTAGGGGCAGGAGCCGTGGTGGACTCAGTACTGGGTGTGTGGGATTGCACACTCAGCATGGGAGTAGGTGCAGGCATTGGGGGTAGTGGGATGGGGTCAGGCCTGATCTGAGGTGCATGAACTAGGACCGACACAGTCTTGGCAGGGTGTATGAGAGGTGGGGTGGATGGAGCCACACCCTGGCTACGGGGGCCAGCAGATGACCTATCTGGCATAGATGTGCGTGCCCTGATGACACCAATGTGCACCGGTGCACGTGCAGTGGACCTGCTGACCTGGATGTCAGCGATGGGATCACCCTCGGACAGGTCTGGTGCCACAATGGGCTGGTCCGACAAGGGCTGATCAGGGTTGGTATCAGCCACATGACTCTCAACTGGGGGGGGGGGGCATGGGTGTCCCTGACTGGTCCTCCAGACTGGGGGGGACAGGGGCACCCTGCAAGTCACAACCACGTCCCCTAGTGGATCCTCCACGGCCACCACGTGTGGCTCGGCCACCTTTGCCACCCTTACGGCTTGCACGCCTCCCAACCATGGCACTGATGTTATTGTGCGTATGGGAGTCGGTGTGCACAATTGTCCTGGGCAATTGGGTGTCAAAGGGGTTGGGTACCAGATGGTATTCGTACCCTAGTGCAGTGGCAAGGCTATATGACACCCCTGGGGAAAGATGACGGGTCACGCAACGCACAGGCACCCCAAAAAAGTTAAGGAACGTGCACAAAACCCCTCCTAGACCACGTGTGCTGATGGAAAACCCTGCACTACGCTGTGGCATCCAGTAACACAATGAACGTATGCGTGTCACACGCAGCCTAGAATGACCTCTGAAGGGGTAGGCTACACACGGGGCAAGCACAGAAGTTAGATACGTGCGTGACTCACCGTCTGCCAGGTAAAAGAGCGTGAAAAATGAGCGCGTTTGGTTGGCAACACCCCCGCCAAAAGAAGATGTGTACGCTGTCTGAGGAGACAGGACAACAGTAGAAGGGGACACTGTTTGAGGGAACAGGCCCAGGTAAACCAGTACAAGAGGAAAAAGAGAAAAAGCTGTCAGAGGTAACAGGGAGTACGAACTGGAAACGCCGTGAAGTAAATCGCGTGTGAAACGACAAGAAGTACAGAATTCACCCACTCGCTCTCCACGAAAAGCACGTACAGCGTCACTTACGGCGTGTACGTGCTTGGCCCATGTTCACCAATCACACGCTTTGTCACTTCTGCGTGTGGATCCTTTTTCACCAATCACACGCTTTGACACTCCTGCGTGTAGCTCACTTTTCACCAATCACACGCTTTGTCACTCCTGCGTGTAGATCCATTTTCACCAATCACACGCTTTGTCACTCCTGCGTGTAGATCCATTTTCACCAATCACACGCTTTGACACTGCACGTGCAGGGACGCACATATGCTGGTGACGGGTTTTCGCGCGATTCGCTGAGTGTGGGATTTTCACGTGCAAAATCACTCCCTATCAGGCTGTCCACGCGTTCAAACACGAATGACCACGCTCCTGGCCAGGAGGCCAAATTACAGTCCCCCAGAGCCCTGAGCACGCTCCCACCTGCCATCTGCTGCTGCCTGACTGCCTGCTGGCCACGTGCCCCACAGTGCTGGTGGGTGGGGGTGGTGGGAGACATGGGTGGGGGCCTGGTGGAGGGTGCCCCTGGTGGATGGGGGTGGGGGTGGTGGGAGACATGGGTGGGGGCCTGCTGGCAGGTGCCTCTGCACTGCTGGGGGGTGGGGGGAGACATGGGTGGGGGCCTGGTGGAGGGTGCCCCTGGTGGATGGGAGTGCAGGGGGACATGATCAGGTGTGCAGGGTAGTCCCCTGTTTTGTGGGCTGCCTGCAGGGGCCGTGGAGGGTGTACAGGGTACACCTGTGAGGGCCCACCCAGCCTATTCGCGTGTGATAATTCCCACGCACCCCTGTAATACACGTACCCTGGCCAATCGCGTGTTGAACTTCCCGCTACCCCTGTAATACACGTTCCCTGGCCTATCGCGTGTTCTACTTCACGCGTACCCCTGTAATACACGCACCCTGGCTGTTCGCGTGTGATAATTCCCGCGTACCCCTGTAATACACGTTCCCGGGCCTATCGCGTGTTCTACTTCACGCGTACCCCTGTAATACACGTTCCATGGCCTATCGCGTGTTCTACTTCACGCGTACCCCTGTAATACGCGTTCCCTGGCTGTTCGCGTGTGATAATTCCCGCGTACCCCTGTAATACACGTTCCCGGGCCTATCGCGTGTTCTACTTCACGCGTACCCCTGTAATACACGTTCCCTGGCCTATCGCGTGTTCTACTTCACGCGTACCCCTGTAATACGCGTTCCCTGGCTGTTCGCGTGTGATAATTCCCGCGTACCCCTGTAATTCACGTTCCCTGCCTAGTCGCGTGTAGAACTTCCCGCATACTCCTGATTTGAAGATTGCCCGCTTTGCTTTCCTTGTTTGCCTGCCCTGTGAAGTGGTCCAGGGTTTGCGCAGCCCTTAGCGATGATTTGGCGATTTTGATGGCTTTTCCTTGCGCGAGGGCGTTCTTGGGGGCGTTACTGGCGCTGCTGCAGGCTCGCTGCGATTCTCTGCGCCACGGCTGGTTTGGGAGCATGAAATCCATGAATACGCTGTGCGCGGAAATCAGTTTTAGCGCACGTGCCTGGCGCAGACTATCGCAGGCGCACGCTGTGCGCCAGCCGCGTGCGCTACTTGTGCGCTGGATTCTATGAATTACCCTGTAAGTTGTTTCTTCGTTTTCTCTCATGTTGCCACCATTCTTAGAATAGTAAGTGTCTGCGGGTAATTTTGCAATCCAGTCAAGTATTTGTTGTATTTGCTGTATTTGACTGGATTGTTGTGTAATTTTCATATCTAAGCACTCAAATAATTTGAATAAACTTGCAACAGTTGTATTTACAGCCAGCTGCCAGAGTAATTTCAATGGGAGCAAGATTTTCCGTTGGGTTATCAGAGTGAATTATTGGAAGACAGCGCCGCGGTGTGGGTTGTAAAAAGGAATCGACAATAGAGTGGATGGACGTGTCCATGGAACTTGGGGCGCCATAATCTATGGTTATCGTGCAGTGTGATGTGCTCAATTTGCCTGTACTCGCATGTATGGATATATCCGATAAAACAGGAGACACTTCACTAAGCTCATTCTCAGGTGACATATGTTTACCATTACTTATGTGTTTTTTAGGCATTTGGGCTACCAAAATGGTAAGATCAGACACGGTAGATGGAATCGTCTCCTTACATAATCCACTCGTAGTTGGTAAAGTGGGGAGGTATGCCCAGGATCACGGGCGACACCGCCTCCTCTGGGTGTAAATCCTCTGACATACACGCCTTTCGCTTGGCACAAAAGGTGCGGATGTCTCTATGGGTGAGCAGGGTTCTTAAGACTGGGGTGAGGGTGATAGTTTTTCTCAAAGTGCGAGATGTAGGTGTGACCTTCTTATTAATCATTGTGGGCGTATTTAACAGCAAACCTAATGATTCAGGCATGTTTGATTTTTTATATACAGGCAATGTAACATGAACTCGTATTTTTCCTCACAGCAGACACGCCTGTTTACCCAAGTCGCACAAGGCTCAATGTGAGAACAATACTGCTGATTAGAGCCAAATGCAAGGTATGACACAATTAGGAAATCGACATAACAGTACCTAGTCAAACGTGGTTCCAAGCAGCAGCACCGCGGCTAAGCAGTACTTGCAGGTACTTGACTTGGTGCGCGCATGCTAGTGTGCACACTTGCACAATATATAGTACACCTCTCGAGGAGCGCGTTTACTCTCCAGAAGCCTACAGAAAGTAGGAAAAAGAGGCACAGTGAGTAAAGTAAAGTTTCTTGGATATAAGGCGTCAATGAGTGTCCCATCACTTTGTTCACCTTCTGGGCAAGTTAGTTCACATCCAAGAAGGGGTCCAAGGGTCCAAATAGATGAGCTTTCCAGCCGCTATAACAATGTGTAGAATGTCGAGGATAAGCGGTACTTGCAGGTACTTGGCTTGGTGCACGCATGTGCATAATGTATAGCACGCTTCTCGAGGGGCGTGTTTACTCTCCAGAAGCCTTCTGGGCAAGTTTACGTCCAAGAAGGGGTCCAAAGGTCCAAATAGATGAGCTTTCCAGCCGCTATATCAACGTGCAGAATCTCCATTTATTTATTTGTATTCGATTCTTAAAGAACCTTTACAAAAATAAAAAAAACAATCCATTTACTACATTCACTTAAAACACAATTTAAAATACAATTCATCGTTGAAAATTAATCATATGCAGGTCAATTCCCACGTCGGGGGTCCAATTAGATATTGCATTTCCCAGGTTCTAAAACTTGAAAAGGTTACTAAAAGGGGGGCGGGAGGTTATATTAAAACGTTTATAGCCACAGGCTATGTTTGATGGAATAAAATACTATTTCAATACGAAAATGTCATCCTTACCAGTAGAAACACATAAAAACAGTACTGTGTATAAACCGATGTCAAACATACTGCAGTTTATTTTAAATCGTTAACCCCTAAACCCTAACACAGGAGCCTCACTATCTACCATTAAAGATTTTACAATATGGCACAACAACCAATATAGGGCAATATGTAAGCTCTCTGACTCAGTATTGAGGCAATAGTCCGAAAAAGCCTCATTTTCTTTTTTTATTGTCCAGGTTCTGCACATATTTGCCAAAGATGGACATGTACACTAACCCCAATGAATTACATTCGGTAAATACATGCATTTTTCCTGGTATTTTACAAATACGGCATACCCTATAAACTAGTGGTATCTTAAGGTATGCAGCCTTAAATACAAAAAGTGGGAGCTGATTTGTGTTCAACCTAAGTATTAGATTACGCACATCCAGACTTGAGCTACGGCTGGGTTTTAAAGTACCTATGTGTGACATTTCATACTTATTGGTAGGTTTGCAGAGTCGACAGATGGGCATAGTTATTTGCCCAACCCCATCGCTCCACTTTCCTCCTAAATAGGGCTTTCAAAGTATCAAACTTTCTGCACTAACGAACATGTGGGTGCCAATTAATGTTCTCGTACAATTTATTAAGGTGTTTGAATTCACCGCCTCTGTATTCTGGTTCGGCCCTCCTATCCCCCCCCCCCCCACCACTGTTAATAGTTGACATTTGGGATTATAATTGGCGTTTAGATGCAATACTCCTTGCCTTGTCAACAATTGGCCCCTCAAGGAGACTAAGACCAACTCCAGCCTAAGATATTCCACTGGGGTTGAGGGAGGATGTTTTAGCACCTGTCCCCAAAAATAACCCTCCAACTTGTCCAACCAGTTTAAATCGCCCATAGCCATTGCGTCCAGGCCATATAAAACCCTGGGGCAATAACTTTGCTCATCAGTCCTCAACTGGTAATGATCCCCTCTATGGAGTAGCAGGCCATGTGTTTTTGCAAATTTATCAATCATATGGGTCAGCCATTGCATCTTCATCTGCTTTGCTCTATTATATGTACATAGTCCTTGTTGGCATCATTTATAATCCCAGGTAGGCATATTTCTCTGCATGGTTCAGATTACCTAGGCTTGTGCATGGAGTAGGTCGATTGACCTTCCTTGCTGTTACCAACATGACTCTCGTGTTCTCCATATTGATGGATAAATCATTTTCGGCTGCATATGAAGTCAATACTTCGCAAATCCCCCTTGCTCCGCTGTAGGTGTGATTAAATAACACTAAATCATCGGCATAAAGCATACAGGGTACTGTTAGCCTCCCAATTCTGGGACAGCACCCGACGACTGTGGAGAAACAGGGAGGGAGGTTGGCCAGATATATATTAAACAGCTGTGGGGCCAAAACATATCCTTGTTTTGAGTCCCCCCCTGATCACGACCCTTGCAGTCATAGTACCAGAATCGTCCCGCCTCCCCCCTCAGTGTTATGATATAAACCCCTCAATACACACACAAAAAATATATTTAAAAGGTGAATTAGCACAAAAGGTCCATAGCTCCTTTTCTGGTTAAGTATTCTCAAATTCTGTCCCAGACTGATGCCTTTTGTTTAATCTCTTTGATGGCAATTGCCAAATTAATGGTATAAATAACTTTGTAATCAACACCATAAGAGACCTAATTTAACCAGGATTTCAAAGCAACTGGAGCTACATGATGTGTCTATCTTATTAAAATAGGAGTATAAAGAGATTGTAATTTCCCTCTTCAATTAATATCTTCAGTAAAAGAATTCCCATGGCTATTTTCTTTTAGGTATGCATAGCCATGAGCCCTAACTCGCAGCCTATAGCTTCAGTAGGAGCAAAATTAGGTAATCCGAGCGTGGCACGCCATCAATTCCCTTCTAACTTTGGTAACCATAATGTTTCTTTAACAGGGTATATTTCCAATCAATATATTGCACTAGACTATACTAGATGTAGCCCCCTTTGTGTGATGAATTATTAATTGCCTCAACTTTTCATCTGATTTTAGCTATCCCCCCAGAAGCCATGGTTTTAATCAATAAAGTATTATTGATACGCATGCCTATATGTATAATTGTTTACTACATCTATAATTTCGTATTAAAGTTTCCATACGTATTTATTAGGATTGTACCCTGTTTTAACAATCATGATTTACGTTTTTTTGTAATTTACACACCCGGTTTTTTCTGCCTGTTTTTGAAGTGTCAAAAGGCTACTTTGTAATCCTATTTGGGTAGAATCTAAAAGGATAGTGTCATCCGCATACATAAGGCAATTGACTTTGTGACAACCCACGTACATGGGAAAATTCCTACTTTTGTCAGGTTCCCCCTCGAGATTTGCAACATAAAGGTTGACTAAGGTATGGGACAACATACATCATTGTGTGAGCCTGATATTGGTTTCCCCTCCTGACTCAACCTAAGCTGTACCCTAGTATCTACATACAGGGACATGACAAAATGTAAGCTAACTGGATCCAGTCCCCAAGCAAGTAATTTTTCCCATAACAGCCGGTCTACCATATCAAATGCCTTTTCATAGTCAACGGAAGTAATGTACATAGCCATCCCTTTAGTACTCTGTGTTTTCCCCATCAAATAATTCAAATTCCATCGATTGACAGCGGTACCAACCCCTTTTCTGAGCCCATTCTGGTGATTACCTAAAATGTTTTCTCTCTTATACATACATTAATTCTCTGGAGGATCAAAACAGAACATTTTGGCAGTAGAATCTATCATTGCCAATAATCGATAATTCTCTGGTTTAACTCGACCCTTTTTATATATCTGTATAAGAATTGATTTGGTCCATCTAACAGGGATTTTAGCTGTATTCAGCACAATTTTAAAAATACTTGGTATAACTTTGGTCAGTAGAAGAGGATCCTTTTTTTTTCTTTTTTTTTTTTAAACAGCCAAACCACGTGGGCCGGGAACCTTAGATGGTTTCTTTTTTTCATTACACTTTCAATATCTTCATTTGAGATAAACTATTTCACAAATTTGTCATATTACAGACCCATTTTCAATTCCTTTTCGTCTTTAGAAAAATTCTTATGAATATACAGAGCCCATATCAATTCTGAAATAGGATTAACCTCAATGGCGTCCTTACTCAACAGCTGATTCCGCTTTATCAAAGCCCAACATTTTTGTTGTATCATTTGATCTAAGGGTGCTGAAAAGCATAAGCCATTGACTAGTTGCAACAGAACCCTTATGCAACCATAGCCAGTTTTCATAGCTAGTCTTCAATTTAGTAATCTCCCTTATTTTTTCATAAGCCTTGTCACCCTTTTGTATTTGCTTCTATGTTGACCTTCAATAGTTTCTTCTTCTCAACTATGCCCATATCATTAAAATAATTATTCTCCTTCTTAGTATAATAGTATTTTTTCTGCTTCTTACTTTGTCTAAAATATTCTCAAATGTCAATTCACTAATACACCTAAAACTGCAGCAACCATCAAATAAATTATTCAAAATACATTCATGAAATACTTGAATATTACTTTCGGACCAAGTTACTCTATTGCCTGGCCCATTGATCTGGTAATTCCCCATCTACTTGTTATGAGACCTGCTAAGATTATATTGAAGGGTAAAATGAATGGCTGCATGGTCACTGAAGCAGGTATGGGTGTGCCTATATTCACTGATGGTATTCAGCATCTCTTTAGGTATCAATACATAATCCAAACAGGAATGTTTGTCACTGCTATATCAAGTGTGGGTATCCCACTTGTCTTTTAAAAAAAATATTATTGATATAGTTGAAAGAAAATCAACCTTTCCATAAGTAACACAAATGGTAAAATGTTCATATTTCATCATTAATAACTTTTTAGCATCTTATGAAACAAAGAAAAATATGAATTTTAAAAATACATAGTAAGGCTAAAGTGGATTTTTCTAATCTAAATTGAGAGTGATTAGGAAATATACAACAGCAATTGTAATGGATGTTTTCTGACAGTTAAATAGTCTGTTCCACAAGGATTTATATGTTAAAATGAGTCACAGAAAAAGTGCTGAAACTACATTTTTCGTTTCATAAGTAAAGCAGAGCAGGAGGCTAATAAATGTTTGAGAGTTTCAGATTGTCCGGGGTTAGGCAAAATCTGCATGTGTTTCTATCCTTGGGGATAATTTTGTGTTTTGCTAACCTGTCATTTGTTTGCCACAAGTTAAGTCGGAATCTCAAACAAATTTCTGTATTTTGCTGATGGAAATTTGATCAAGTATGATTCCAAGGTATGTAAGTGAAATGGTTCTTCTCGGAAGTAATGATATGTCATACACTGATCTCTCGTGCGAATCCAATCAAACTGCCACAGTTTTTCTTTTGATCTAACAGGATTTGACTTCAAGAGATCACTAAATATATCTGCAAATGTCATAAAGGCAAGAACCTTCTGTTTCCAGATACACACCGTTATATTCTCAGTGGTTTTAACATATGCAGATTGTTCATTAAGGAACCTGGATTTGAGAGCAACAAGCACTTCCTATACAGGGAACGCAATTTCCATGTATATGAACTATTTAGGGATAACAGGCCTAGTTCATGTCTTACAATGCATATCAGTTAGCTTTGTGGCAGAGATCAAACTAGTTCCCAAAAATATCCTTCAATTCGTAGCCAAAAGGTTTCCGGTCGCCAAGCTCTAGATTCAGCGCACTATATGATGGTTGGAACAACCTTTTGGTTATAAAATGTTAGAAGAGGAAGAATGGAGAATCTGCCATATTTTGCATGCACGATTAGGCTTGTGCTGCAGCTGTTTGAATGTTTCAATTTAGTTCAAGCAGATATGGGCAATCTAATATGTGATTGTTGGTGTTTAAGCCTAAACATCGATACTCAACTATCTGCAAGGGTTTTCTTTGCAAGAACCAGATGGAGGAATTGTTGATGTGGTGTCTGGTTGCATGGTTGCACATATCAATACTCTGGATTTGTCAAGATTCACTGTGAGAAGGTTCAGGTCAGCATATTTGGCCAATTGGGTTAGAAGTTGTTGCAAGCCCCTGGGAGTTTTAGCTAGTAAGATGAGATTGTCTGCATAAAACAACCAGGGGATTGCTTGTTGGCCCAGCTTGGCCAAATCAGAAATAACCTTCTAGAAATGATGTCTCATGTCTGATTTAAAGAAGTTAAATTGCGCAGAAGCTAGGATACAGCCTTGTTTTAGGTGGAAATAGGGGCTGAGAGCTTGCCATCCAGAGTTAGACATATGTGAATAGTAGTGTCAGAATTAAATTGCAGGATCCAAAACTGGATGTAGGCAGGACAGAAAGCATTTCCCAGTTTAATCCTTAGTAACTCTGTAGAGACAGTCAAAAGCTGTTTTGAAGTCTATAAACGCCATATAGACTGGCTGCTTCATCTGAGAGACTACTTATCTGAATGCTTGTCACTTTGTATGCTGATTCAGTACTGTGATAATTTGCACTTAGTAAGGACTTTGGACAAGATCCAGTCCACTGTTTGAACAGGAGTATTTATATATTACATTGATCTTAACCTCAACTGTAGTGGGGTTAATTTGGGTATAATTGTATATTTACAATATACCATTTATCATATTAGAGTGGCAAACATATTCATTATTACAATTACAGATATGTACTTTATTTTGAATAACTTTTATCCATGAATTTACATCTATTTTATCATCCATTATGTGTTATTGTGTGTTTTCTATCATGGTGATACTTGTTTAATACAATATGTATATTTTATACCGTCCTTGATCTAGTCTATCCCCTCCTTGGGTTGCATAATAGAAGTCGAACCAATTTAGTAATGTTATAATAGTTATTGTCCGTGTGACCACCCTTTTGCTTTCTCTGATCTCTTGTTGTTCCCCGGGTCCACGTTGTTGGGGGTCACCCATCCTTTGGTCACTAATATAAGTTCTAGATCATGCAAGAAAACATATTGTGTATACCAATGTGATTCCAATAGATGTTTGTTAGGGCCGTGGTATGGCTAGATGACTTTATTTTAACCAGTTGCAAAAACATGTTAGGGGTAGACCATGGTGAAAGTTGGAGGCCAGAAGAGAGCGCTTTTGCTGGTAATAGGGGAAGGCTGTAGTTGTCCCAAACCGAAGGTTGTAGTAGCCAGACCTCTTGCAGGGCAACAATGTCATATGAATTCAGAGGGTTAAAGACACTTGAAGAAAGATGTTTGTGGCCTCTTGTATTCCAACAGGCAAGATTGCACTTGGAGGGTGCATTATCCTTGAGTTGTTAATTTTGATATTGAGTTAGGGATTGAGTGAGTATTGGTTCTACTTGACGCAGTGTTTGAAAAGCTCCCTGGGAGTAGGTTATCTTTAGAGGTATTGGTTGGGAAAAGGTGTTTGTCAGATCAAGGTTCTTATTTGTGGATACGGAGGGGCTACGGTGATCAGATAAGGGTTGTTGGGTTAGTAAGGATCCAAGTTGTAAAGGGCTTCACGAGCTTGCCATATCATGTTAATTCCTGATTGCATCCCCAGTCTGACAATGGACGAGTCGTGGTCATTTATAAATTCAATCTAGGCTATATCAGCGGAGTAAACATCCTCAAGTAGCGGGATATCCCCAAGAATGTTTAAGACACTGGTGCTATTTAGGTCATAAACAGGAAAGAGGCCACCTGTGCATTGAAGGATTAGATGATGGCGAGTATTAAAGGAACACATGCCATTTATTTTTTGACTTTGGAGCAGCAGCTCTGTTAGTAATTAAAGGAGTTGCAGTCTTCTTCAAAGGTTCAGGTTTTAAAGAGCTGGCTTCAAGGGAGATTGCTTTAGACTGATTTTGTACTGCGTTTTTGATATTCCAGGCATTTGCAAGGAGAGACGTCAAGTTAGTTTGAAAACGAGCAACAAATAGAGCAACTGACTTGGCAATCACAGATTGTCTCTCTTCTAGCGTATGAAAGTTCTGATTTGTGGTAGGTAAAGCAGTGTAATGGGATTTACTCGAGGCAGTAGCCGAGTTACATTGAATATCTGGGGCAGGAGGCAAGGTGGAAATACTTTGAGAGCCTTCTACCTCCTGCAGTTCATCTCGAGTCTTTATAGGGGCTGAAACATTAGTTTGCTTTTTTCACACATTTTTTGGGTGTCCAGACATTTGGTCGACTGAAAACTGGTCGAAAGACATTTGGTCGACACAATTTGGTCGAAAACCAAATGGTCGAATTCTTTTTTTTATTTATATATATATTTTTCGGGTTTTCGTTTTAAATAAAGGGTTTTTTAGAAAAAAAGGGGGTTGGGGGGAACCCCCCAAAAAAACAAAAAAGGGGTGAAAAAAAAAAAAAAAAATTCGACCATTTGGTTTTCGACCAAATTGGTTCGACCATTTGTCCAGTCGACCAATTTTTTTCGACCAAATGTCTGGTAACCATTTTTCTGACAGGCTAAATTAGCATATTTCTTTGTAACAGCAGCACACACTAATTGAACTTGTTTTTTTGGGATTGTTAAGGAATGTATAAAATGTCGAACTATTTTTTGAGACGGTTTGCTTGATGATTATTTATTTATTTATTTTTTTGAAGGATGAGGCAGTTTAGAAGATTTTTTCGAATTGGAGAAAATTGTAAACGCTGGCTTCACTAAAGGTGGTAGTAGCAAAGATTTATTTTGGAGCTGAGTTTCTGGGATCACAAGGATGTTTTCCTGTTGTGAAATTGGAATGGTTGTAATATGTGGGCTAGATTAAAGGGAGGTATATTGGGGACGCGGTAGCCTTAGCAGGTAGCCGCATAGGTACTTCAGATGAAGACGGTACAACCAAAGTCGGCTCTTCTGACACAGATTCAGAATGGATACGCTCAGGAAGCTGTTTTTTATTCTTTAGAGTGTTTGGGGCCACATTCAGAGCAGATGGTGTATTAATCTGCAATAATTACATTAGTAAGTCTGTTTGAGCATTAATTTTGGTTTCAAGATTTTCGTATAGTTTAGTTTGAGAAAAGAGGACTATCTTTATTGCCTGCAGAGTGATTTCAATAAAAGGACGAACAGAAACTTGTGGAGATGGGGATTGGGACGATCGAGTGGTCACTGTTTTTCTGGGAGTAGGGTTCATGAAAGAAAGTGACAGTACAGATGAATCGTGAGTAGAATTGGAAAACATAACTAACTGGAGATTGTGAAAGGTTGGTATCGGTAAGGAAGGCAAAATCAAAGGCATCGATGCAGGCACAGAGCTTGCAACATTTCCAATGCTTGCTTCTAGATCGCAAATGACATTGCTCTGGCTAAGGACAAGTGATTTTGAAGTGTCGAGAGGAGTAGGAGGATAGTTATGTACCTGTACCATAACAACCATTTTGCCAGGACTTTCCAGAGCTGTAGCACTGATTGTCGGGGGCTCAGTAAGTAAATCAAAACCTACAGCTACTAAGGAATCTGGCGGAGTGCATAAATGAAAAATCAAAGGACAGATTATTGCATGCCCTGACAACTGATGTTATAATTGTCTCGAAAAGGGGAGTCAGAAGTGCAGTAATCACGGATGTTGGTTGTTAATGACATGGAGCGTGAACGTGTAGAAGCGCTGCCACTTCTGGACAAATTCAAGGTGTAGGATACATGTTTGGGAGTACGTTTCAATTTGTCTAATAGCTTTGCTAGTTCCTTGGCAGGGGGGCATTGCAGAGGTCAGCGTGTAAGCACCATACATGAGATCAAAGCAGCGTGATAATCCGGTGGGAGGAAACAGCTTGTTAAGGCTTGGAATAGATGACAACAAGAAACGGATAGTTAAGCAAAAGATGGCAGAGATGCCTCACCAGTGAAGCAGCCAAACAGCAGTTTCAAATGCACTTACAAAAATGCGTGCGCAAATGACGTGCCCGTGCTAATATTGAGCTTCTGGGTAAGGGGGTGGAGCCAGGAGAAAGCAAAACGGCACTTTCAAATGCACTTATGAAAATGCGCCCACTTGTCATTCTGTCCCATCGGTTGGCCCAAATCACGGGCTAAAATAACAAGAGCCAATTAATCCAGCCATAAACTGTATTACTTTCCAATACCTCTACACAAAGTAATAAAATATTGACACCATGCTGTTATCATTGAACAATGGAAGCTTACGATAAAAAGCGTCATTGCTCACAAACCTCTGATTATTGAAGTCACCAACCAATATATACCTTCCTTCAGTTTTTTTTCCATTGTTTTAGTATTAGATTGATTCTATTAATGAGGTCACCTGACATTTTACTACTTGGAGGATCATATATATAGTTATAACCAAAATCTCGTACTTCCTCCCATGTGAAGTAATTATTATGGCAGCAGTCACAATATTAGTATTTGCTGCTCTGCTGTCAAATTGCACTTCAGGTATAATATTTATAATACCAATTAACCCAGCAGAGGGTCTCCCTATCCCACCATGCTGGGCCATTCTCTGTATGATCTTGTATCCGTCTAGATCGAAATAATCTGTCATCCATGTCTCCTGCAAGATGTCAGCTGATGGCAAAAGATCTAGACCTTCCCTAATTTTTGTAAATTAGTAGAAGACTCTGGCGTTCAAACATAACATTTTAATACCAATCAGTGGGCCTCATTACGAGGTTGGAGGTAATGGAAAAACGATGCCGGTAAAGGATTACTGGCATCGCTTACCGCTCCAGTGTATTATGACCCGGCAACCCGCTATTAGCGGCACCCTAAATAACGGTGCCTATAATAGCGGCATGGGCACGTACACGCGCCCCTTCGGGGAGCAAATACCGGCATGCCGGTAATAGGAGGACATCCCAAACCACGCGGACACGCAAATACCGGCATCCAGAAGCCGGTAACCACAGGCTGCACGATGCCAGCCACACAGGCATCCCGGACCACCCGCAAACAGCAATCAGCAATCAAGCCAACTGCCACAGTTGCACACAATCACCACAGGTGGAGTCAATGGAGGCTGGGCCAGTATAAAATGAGCACACCCACACACCACACCCCTTTCAACAGCAAAATGCTACCACTAGCTGTTGCAATCATGGCGCTGGAGGACATGCCAAAACTGCTACAACTAGAGCAACAACACCAACACCAACTACAACAACAGAAACAGGCAGCACAGAGGAGACGCAGGAGGAGAAGGAGGGAGAGACATGCCCAGCAATTACCACCAGCGCAGCCAGCAGTGCCTCGTAGGCCGCCACCAATCCCTCGCATCAGACCCAGGCCATTCAACCTAACCCCTGAGCAGATACACACCCTGTACCGGTTGAACCGGGACACCATCACCACCATAGTGGACATGATACACGACGACATTGCCAGCCTCATAGAAATACGCACTGCCATCCCCCCGCTACTAAAGGTGGTGTCCATGCTCCACTTCCTGGCCACAGGCACCTATCAACACACAGTGGGGCAGCTGCATGGCATGTCACAACCACTTTTTTCACGCATGTTGAACGAAGTGCTGGATGCCCTCCTGAAGCACGCAAGCACCCATATATCCCTACTACAGACTGCCCAGGAGATAGCCGACACCAAAGTAGGCTTCCATGCAATGGCAGGCATGCCCAATTGTGTTGATGCCCTGAACTGCACCCATGTTGAATTGGTAGTCCCCCATGCCATAGAGGCAGTGTACCGCAATCAATACCACTCCATCAATGTGCAGATGGTATGCGACTCCAGCAAGATCGTCGCACATTGCTGCGCCCGATTTCCCGGATCAACACATGATGCCATGGTGCTGCGCAACTCCACGCTACCCTGTCACATGGAACAACATGCTGGACCACGTTCCTGGCTGCTTGGTGAGTTGCCCAACTGGCCCATGGCAGTGCTTTGGAGCACTACTCCACCTGTGTGGGAAGGGGGGGGATACATACTCCACCTGGGTGGGAAAGGGGGGGGATGCATACTCCACCTGGGTGGGATATGTCAGTGATTGTAGAATGCATGCAGAGCTAAACACTCCTAACCTGAAGCTCCCAAACAGAACATGACACATCACTGGCACACATTTTACCATTAATGCATATCGAACACAACGAGTAAGAGGCACGACCAGGCCACCATGGGTATGACAAGCAATGCATGACTGAACAAGATTGCAACTGTGCCAATGTGGCTAGTGTGACCATGCACAGTGTAGAATACACAGCATGAACGGGAGGCTAAACATTGTCGTACAACCACAGTACAGCCGCCTCAGCATGCATTATTACACCCTGCATCATCTATTGAACGCCATCCAGACTACCACGACACATAACAGTATAGTATGCATCAACTTAACAATCTTGCATACTTACAGGGACATGTGCATATCCACACCAAATGGCTGCGGCCATGATTGTGCTTCCTGAAGGTGGCAGCTCAGAGTGACACCTATGTGTATCTGCTTGCAGGTGATTGAGGATATCCCTTGAGTAAAACAAGAATTGAGTCAAAGCTACCCTGACCAAGAACGTGACATAGGGTCACCGAGGTTTGCATGCAGTGGAGCTAGATCGCTGCTAGCTCAAATAGACAAAAAAACACCTGAAGAGGTGATGGTAACAAAAACAGGTTTTTTTTTTATTTTACACTAACAAAGAAAATGAAACCAACATTTTTACAGACTGCGCCGTGGCGCTGAAGGTATGCATATTTGTGGGTTAGTATGCAAGGTGAAACAAACACAGTTTTTTTTACATATGTTGTTTTAAATAAGACATTTAGCCTTGTCGACGCACTATTTTGTGTTTCTGGTTCGGTGTGAATGACTGGTGGCTGTGGCTGAAGAGATGGAACAGCGTGGATACACCAGGTACCGAACGGTCTTCAGGACAGTTTGATCAAGTCAGGTAAGTAGTGAGGTCAGTCGGCCTGTTGGGTTACAGGGGACTGTTTAGTGCAATGAAAGAGGCGTCTGGAAGATTTAAGAACTGCAAAGGAAGGTGACCTACCATGTACAAGTTTAGTGGCGCCTTGGTCAAGCACTTTTGAGTCCAGGAAGTTGGACTGTAAGGCAGTCTGCAGAAGTCAGAGGCCTGGAGCTAAGTGGGTAAAAGAAATACATCTTTGGCATCTTGATATAGATGTGGACTGTGACGTCGAGATCGGACATAGTGTTATTAAGAGGTGAAAACTTGCTAAGGTGAGGGAGTGTCTGTCCGTTTTAAGCCGTGACGGTCTGCTGACCAGAGGGTATTTTGACTAGATAAGTTGTGAAACGCTAAATGCTAAGTGAAATGCACAGATCTTTAAGGACGTGTGGGCAGCCAGTGGATTTTAATGCGAAATACACAGTGAAGCTGTGGGGGGCGCGAAGTGGAATTGGTAGCCGATACCTAGACACACAAATGATGCAAGTGCTTGATAGCAAGGATAATGAATGGTTTAGAAAAACACTCGGCAGTGGATTTCAAAAAGTCGTGCAATTGGTAAAAATGGCCGATGTGTTTAGATCACTAGGAGGTCAAGGTTTTACCAGTTAAAGCCTCATAATAAGGCTGGGTGCTTGTGGAAGGAGGATCGGGTGGATTACCTGCGTCCCAGGGTACGATGCGGCGTGCAGCGGCGGAAAGCTATTCACCAGAATGAGCTGTGTCACTGTGAAAGGCTGGTGCGCATGTGCGGTAGATAAGTGCTAAGCTACTCTTGCATTTCGCGCCTGTCACAGGGCTGTCTGTCCTGCGCATGTCAGAAAAAGGGGGAAAGCGTCTAACATCGAGGTGGTCAAGTCACGTAATTTCAGGAGAAATAAACACGCACTGTTGCTGTAAAACGGAACGGTCTTTAGAATTGTTAGGCATTACGTCCTTGCTGATTAACTAACAACAATGAATGTGAAATGAAAACACAATACATTAGGATAGTGCTATAGTTTGTATAACTCATATAGCGTGGTTGTGGTAGCAATTACATAGCTTTCAGGAAACCAGAAAAACAGATGTGCACAAAATTCTTTTTTAGCACATTAATGGATCGTAATTATACTTGCAATAGGTAATGTGCATCAAAAACCGAAACATCAGGGAAACACTTATGGTCTGTGTCATTAGTTTAGTGTTACATGCCTGAAACATTCTAGTTACATATGACACATCAAAAACAGAAAAAAGTGCTAACCATTCTGTTTTGGTGGAAAATCGTAAAATTTGAAGAAGCACTTGAATCAAGAAATAGTGAACATACTACTTGAAAAAAGGACTTCACAAAAAATGACTTCACAAGCCAAGGAGCAAAAATGGGAGGGAAATTGTCGCTGTTGTTGGGGACAGGTCTAGGCTCGGATGTTATGAGATAAAGGATGGTGGAAAGTCTCTGAGGCAGGCTTTTTTAGGTAAGAACCCAGAAAATATTTGTCCTTTAGTTTGACAGAGCGTTATCTATTGAAGAAAAGGTTCCATTCTATTGAAACGTTTAGGCCTTGTCTTACAGAATCTAGGCGATAGATCCATTTTTGTTCAAGCTTTCGTAGGGCTAGGTCTCTGTCTCCTCCACGAAAAGGGTTGCTCACTGTTTGTAATATCGCCCAGAAGATGTCTTTGTGGTGTGGTTTTTGGCTTTGAAATGTGCCACCAGTGGTTTGCCTTCGACTTGGTTCCGCACGCAGGATCGGTGTTCAAAAATGCGTTGCCTTATTTCTCGTTTGGACTTGCCCACGTAGATGAGATCACGTGGGCATTTGATTATATAGACGGACCATTTGGTTCTGCACTTTGTGAAGGAATTAAGGGTCCATGGATTTCCTTTAAGGTCAATGGTTTTTAGATTGGCTGTCAGGGGACAGACCGAGCAGGAACCACATTTGAAATGTCCTTTGACTGCTGGAAGTTGCCATAGCGTGGCTTGTTGATGGCTTGGTGTGTCAGTGTATGTGTGCACCAGATGATCCTTAAAGTTTCGGCTGCGTTTAAACGCGAAACGGGGTTTCTCTGGACTGAAAGTATCGGTTTGAAGTTCATCCCAGTTTTTTAGGATCACTTTTCTGATGGAGTTACTCATTGGAGTAAAAGTTGTTACACACGTCATCTTGGTTGTTGATTGATCTTTTTTGCTAGGTGTTGGGCATGATTCTCGATTGGTGTTTTTTACTCGCTTGCAGGCTTGGCGGATTATGTGTTTGGGGTAACGTCTTTCCTTCAGCCGGATCGCTAGTTCTTTGCTTTTGGACTCATATTTGCATAATGTTGAACAGTTGCATCTTATCCTAAGAAATTGGCCATAAACCAAGTTTATCTTAAGTCCTGAAGGGTGAAAGCTTGAGTACTCTAGGATGGTGTTTTTTGATATTGGCTTGCGGTAGAGGGTTGTGCCCAAAGAGTTATCCAGATTTTTGTAGATTTGCAGGTCGAGGACAGGAATGTGGCTCTTGCTGTGGCCAATGGTAAAATTGATAGTTGTTTTGTGAATTGAGCCATTGTTAACCCTTTAAGTGCCATTGGTATTTCTCCCCAGTGCCAGGGCCTTTTTTGGTGATTTTGGTATGTGGCCATTCAATGGCTTGTAACTTTTTTGTTACATGAGATATCTCGGCCAAATTTGGCTCCTTTTTTTCCCACATGTAGGCGGTCGTAACACCACCCAGGAATCCCAGGTTGCTGTAGGGGGGTGAGAGAAAATAAGGAAAAAGTGTGAAAATGTTGTTTTTTTTCAGAAAATGCCAATAAAATGATGTACAAAGAAGCCTGTGGTTTTTTCCTTGTAAGAGCTAGGAACAAATGGTTTGCTGTGCTGAGTTCCCCAATCTCGTGGCTTTCAGTAACAGGTTGAGTGGAAATGGAAAAAAAATATTTTGATGTGGTTATCAACCGTTTTGTGAGAGGTAGGCGATTTTTGCCAATTGGACATGCATGGACGGAATGGAAGAAAAGGGCAGGAAAGCCAAATTGGAGGACAGAAAGGCATATATTTCTGAAAAGTAGACAAAATTCCAAGTTTAGGAAGGGGTGATTTGCATAGGTCAGGCAACAACTAGGTAGGGGAAACTGCCATCGAATGGGGGAAAAGCTGGAAAATGACTGAAAAAAAGGTATGTGTTGGACATGGTTGGCTTGGTACGGCAATGGCTTCTATGAATTTTGAGAAAAGCAATGCTCCGATACATTCCCCCGACTCTTGCAGTTAGGAGAGCATACAATTTTTGTAGTGTTTTTACAAAACAAGCAATACCACAAGCCAAACACTGAGCCATGGTACACAGGAGTTTTACGCTCACGGCCTGACCAGACGCACTTAGCATGTGTAAATTGGGAAAACCAATGTGGTGAGGAACGGCAGCCATACATTTTTTGAAAGAGCACAGGCAGACCTTTTCAAGGGTAGGTGACTTGTGCAGGTTACAAAAGTGTATGGTGGCTAAAGCAGCGACTAAATGTAGGTCACATTTGGGAAAAGAAAGGGTTGTGAGACAAAGGGCACCAGCAAATGGGTCAAAACGTTATGAAAACCACACAAACACAACACATGGCCTACTGTCCCGCGTTCCCACAGGTGTCCTGATGAAAACGGTACCCCACATGGGTGGGTGCACCTACCTGGCCGCCAAGGGGAAAGCCTAAAACACAAGTAACCCTAAGTCTGTTTTCAGAGCGAAATCTCAGACATTCTGCCGACCGGCACAACGTACAGATATGGAAAACAGGGAACACCATGCATTTCCGAAAAGAGGACACCCGTGGGAATCCGCAGAGGTATGATTTGCGCACATCGCCCCAGAATTTATTACCCAGACACCCCCGCAGTCCGGGGCACATTTCGGACTTTGCAAGGGTGTCTTGGTAATAAATTCTGGGGCGATGTGCGCAAATCATACCTCTGCGGATTCCCACGGGTGTCCTCTTTTCGGAAATGCATGGGGCTCCCTGTTTTCCTTGGTGGGTCGGACACCCGAGGCCCATATCTGTATGTTGTGCCGGTTGGCAGAATGGCTGAGATTCCCCTCTGCAAACAGAGTGGGGGTTGCTTGCGTTTTCGGCTTGCCCCTTGCCAGCCAGGTAGGTGCACCCACGCATGTGAGGTACCGTTTTCATTGGGACACCTGTGGGAACGCGGGACGGTAGGCCATGTATTGTTGGGGGAGTGTTTCGATGGGTGCGCCGAGCGAAATGTGCGGAAAATGCGTTTTTTCCCCCACATTTCGGACTTTGCGGGGGTGTCTGGGTAATAAATTCTGGGGCGATGTGCGCAAATCATACCTCTGTGGATTCCTACGGGTGTCCTCTTTTCGGAAATTCATGGGGCTCCCTGTTTTCCTTGGTGGCTTGGACACCCGAGGCCCATATCTGTATGTTGTGCCGGTCGGCAGAATGGCTGAGATTCCCCTCTGAAAACAGACTGGGGGTTGCTTGCGTTTTCGGCTTGCCCCTTGCCAGCCAGGTAGGTGCACCCACACATGCGAGGTACCTTTTTCGTCGGGACACCTGTGGGAACAGGAGAAGGTATGACATCTGCTGTTGGCGACGTATTTCGGTGAGTGGACACAGGGAAATGTCTCTCAAATTGGCCGGAAATGAAGACAATTCTCAGAAATTTCGCTCTGGCCACCCACCGAAACACACCGCCAACAATACGTGGCCTACCTTCCCGCGTCCCCACACGTGTCCCGATGAAAACGGTACCTCACATGTGTGGGTGCACCTACCGGGGGCTCAAAAGGAAAAGGGTAACCGACTGGGAACCCCAAGCCATTCGCCACTGCCCATTTTGTTCATGTGGACAACCTACAGATTTGGGCCTAGGGTGTCGAAGCCAGTAAGGAAAACAGGGAACCCCATGCATTTCCCAAAAGAGGACACCCGTGGGAATCCGCAGAGGTATGATTTGCGCACATCGCCCCAGAATTTATTACCCAGACACCCCCGCAAAGTCCGAAATGTGGGGGAAAAAAACGCTTTTTCCACACATTTCGCTCGGCGCACCCATCGAAACACACCCCCAACAACACATGGACTACCGTCACGCGTTCCCACAGGTGTCCCGATGAAAACGGTACCTCACATGTGTGGCTGCACCTACCGGGGCTGCAAAAGGAAAAGGTTAACCCACTGGTCATCCCAAGCCTTTCGCTACTGCCCATTGTGTGCATGTGGGCAACCTACAGATTTGGCGCTAGGGCGTGGAAGCCAGCATGGAAAACAGGGAACCACATGCATTTTCCAAAAGAGGACACCCCTGGGAATCCACATAGGTCTGCCTTGCGCAAATTGCCCCAGTTTTTATTAGCCACAATCCCCGACAAAGGGTTATATTTGGTGGGGAAAAAAACACAATGTTCACTTTGTCTGGTGTTCCGGGTAATAAATTCTGGGCCGCTTCGTGCAAGTCAGACCTCTGCGCATTCCCACAGGTGTCCTCTTTTGGGAAATGCATGGGGTTCCCTGTTTTCCTTGCTGGCTTCGACACCCTAGGGCCAAATCTGTAGGTTGCCCACATGAACAAATTGTGCTGTGGCGAAAGGCTTGGCGTTACTAGCGGGTTACCCCTTTCCTTTTGTGCCCCCGGTAGGTGCACCCACACATGTGAGGTACCATTTTCGTCGGGACACCTGTGGGAACGCGAGAAGGTATGACATCTGTTGTGGCGACGTGTTTCGGTGAGTGCACACAGGGAAATGTATCTGAAATTGGCTGGAAATGCAGACAATTCTCAGATATTTCCTCTGGCCACTCACCGAAACACACCACCAACAACACGTGGCCTACCTTCCCGCATCGCTACAAATGTCCCAATGAGAGGCAGACCTCTTGTGTGCAGGTGTGGTACCTGAGTGACAATGGGTACATCTTTTGTATAGTAACCTCTCTGTAGTGGGCTTAGGAAACAGTAAAGTACTGGTAGTAAGCCATTTCACATGCACCTTTCCTCACACTTCCCATACATACCAGACACAATGCAGTTAGACACGCAAGGTGGGATTTAGCACAAGGACAAACCTCCTTGTGTAGCACAAGAAGGTTTGTCCTTGTGAGCAGTGATGCCACGACAAGGCACCCACCGGATCACTGGCCATTCGTATCCCTTTCGTGTCTGCAGTCAGTTGGCATCCATTTCAGCAGTTGCACTTCTACCAAATCACTAGCACCAGAGCAAGTGTATCTACACATGAGCATATCTACACACTTATACCACGTGGACATGTGTGTACAATGCAACTGTGTCTCTAGCAATATCTTAACTATCATTTGGCATCAATTTTATAGCAACTGTGTCTGCATGCAAACTTTATGTGCCTGCAATCACATATGGACACTGATAGCAAGTGCATACTGGCTCCCTTCGCTACCCTGCCCTACAGGCGCTATCTTCCACAACAGCTTTGATTATGCCCATAGCAACTATGGGCAAACATTCTTATGTTCCACCGTACCCACACAAAACAGCCATCCTGCAACATGACAATCATTTCGGCAGTGCTGGAAAAGTCCATTCACAAAAATTGCATCTGCATGTTCTTTGTATCTTTACCTAATTCACACACCATATCCAATTCATTCCTACAGAAGACGTGTCACTTACACCACACATAACATTACTCGCAGTAAAACAATAAACAAGGCAGGATCTTACGAGGTACGCAAGACACCGCTGCCATATAGTTGGTGTCCAAGTACCACTTTCATGACACTTAGACCTCAAGGGAGGGAGCCAAAGTGGCGTGTATTATTTTGAAAAGACACCCCTTGAGTGGAGGGAACCTGAATGGTGTTCTGGTCTTCCACAACGCACGGCTTGAGTAGAGGGAGCGGGACTGGCCTTTCTTTGCTTGCCAAACCTAAAGTGAAAGGAGCTAAATTTGGGTTCCTGCCCAAAGTACGGCGGAAGCGGATGGGATTTTCCAGACGTTTTTTTTTCTAAGGCAATCCCGAACAGGAGCAAGCTGCACTCCCATAGGGGAGTGACCCAGAGTGCTCCACCCTTCTTCTCCATGGCCCGCCTCAACTAGAGGCGGTGGAGTGGCATTCCTTTCCAAGATGCGCATGCTTTGGAAGAAACAAGCATTGCGTTACTTTGCAAGGCACACCACGCGCAGAGGGAGTAAGACTGTCTTTTCCTTATGAGGCAGACCTGAAGTGAAAGGTACCGGGGATGATGTCTCTTTCCCAGGCAGGCCTCAAGTGGAGAGGGCAGGACTAGCATTGCTTGCCTAAGCACGCCAAAGGGGAGTAAAGCAGAGTGCTGTCCCCACCTACTCCAAAGCACACCTCAAGTGGAGGGAGCTAGAGTGGTATTTATTTCCAAGATGTGCCTGCTTTGGAAGAAACAAGCATTGCGTTACTTTGCAAAGCACACCACGCGCAGAGGGAGCTAGACTGCCTTTTCCTTATGAGGCAGACCTGAAGTGAAAAGTACCGGGGGTGATGTCTCTTCCCCAGGCATGCCTCAAGTGAAGGGAGCAGGACTAGCATTGCTTGCCAAAGCACGCCAAAGGGCAAAGACCCGCATGGCACAACTCAAGTACAGGGACTCAAAATGATTACTATTTCGCAGGCACGCCTCCAATGGGAGGAGCCTGATTAGCGTTCCTTTGCAAGTCACGCTTTGAGCTGAGGGATCTAGACTGATGTAAATTTTCTTGGCAGGCCTCAAGGGAAAGCTACGGCTGTGGTTGCCTTTCCAAGGCAGGCCTCAAGTGGAGGAAGCAGGACTAGCAATGCTCATGAATGCACGCTAAATCAAGTGAAGTGAGTTGACATCCTGTTGCTTTTTCATTGAAGGTACACCTCCAGGGCAGGGTGCAAGAGTGCCATTCCTTTACAAGACATGCACGATTTCAGTGGCTAAGGGTCCCTTTCAAGGAATGATGGGCATTTTCGGAAATCAGTCGATCTCCCAATAATTTTCCTTTGTATGATACAAAAGGAAACAAGGCTGAAAGCAGAGGGCAGGCTGGGAAGGGCATTGGGGACAGTACACCCGAGTATCCTTCCTCTTTCCTTGTTTTGTACACACCTTACATTTTTGGTACGGTTGTGCCTTCGTGGCAGTGGGAGGAACATAATCACCAAAGTGTCGCTCTTGCAATGGCCACATCTTCGACCTCTGGAAAGGAGGGAATTTGTACATGAACATTAGCCAGAGATTGAACAATTTCTAATTCAAAATCCAAAAAGGAGAGCTTGTTTTCTGGAGTAGCTGCATGGTACACCACATAAGCATTGTACGTTGCCATATGCACAATGTGTGTGGCTAACTTTTTGTACCAGAAACGCGACTTGCGTTCAGCGTGGTATGACTCAAGCACTTGGTCATTTTTGTCTACTCCACCCATGTACTTGTAATCCAGAATGCAATTGGGCTTCAACACTTGCTGAGTCTTCCTGCGCAGAGGGACAGCTGAAGTACTTTCATCATGAATAGTACTTAGCATGTACACATCCCTTTTGTCGCAGAATTTCACTGCTAACAATTCATCCTGCTGCAATGCCATACATTGTCCCTTGGCCAACTTCTTACACACAAGTTGTCTGGGGAAGCCTTTGCGGTTACTGCGGATTGTACCGCATGCCAGTGTGCCTACATTGAACAATTCATTGAACAGTGGAATTCCAGTGTAGAAATTGTCTACATACAAATGATGTCCTTTGTGGAGCCATGGTGTGAGAAGATCCCAAACAATCTTCTCACTTGTCCCTAAATGGGCTGGGCAGCCCGGAGGGTTTAGGGTAGAGTCTTTACCGGTGTAGACACTCATGCTGCTGACATACCCAGTGGTACTTTCACACATGTACATTTTAATCCCATATCGTGATCTCTTGCTAGGAATGTATTGCCTGAATAAAAGGCGACCTTTGAACAACACCAACGATTCATCAATGGATATGTTCTGGCTAGGAACATACACCTCTGTAAATCGGTGAGTGAAGTGGTCCAGAAATGGCTTCAGTTTGAACAGCCTATCAAAGTTTGGGTCCGTTTTGGGTAATGCTGCCGAGTTGTCATTGAAGTGCAACATACGGTGCAGTGCTTGAAAGCGATTTCTGCTCATTGTAGCTGAAAAAAACGGGCAATAAAGTGGTGCTACAGTAGACCAGTATATCGCGACAGACGGCTTGTGTCCAATTCCCATGAGCAAAATGAGACCCCAAAACTGTCTCATTTCAACATCGTTTGTGGGTACCCATGCTTGTGCTCTGGAGTGGGGTTTCAGAGTGGGACCCCTAGACCTCTTGAACTGTGCAGCGTATAAATTGGTTTGCTGAACCACATCTGCAATGAACCCATCATCAACAAAAAGGTTGAAAAAATCAATAGGGTGAAACCCTTCTGTATTCACTGTGCACCCTGATATACCAGTGAAAGGGGGCACAACAGGCTGAGCCATTGCTGGAGGCACCCAGAGCGACTCTTGAGTCATGTCAGGAACTGTCACATTGCGTGGCCGTCTTGCACGTCCCCTCCCCCCTTACAGGTCCCCTGCGTGTGGGAAGTGTGCGAAAAGGTGGACGCACTCTTCCATCCTCTTCATCATCAGATGATGATGATGATGAGTGGGAGGAGGGACTTTCGTCAATGGCCATCTCACTTCCCCAATCACTTCCCTCCTGCCCCTCAGAAGCACTATCTGTTTCAGAATGCATGTACACATCTGTGCCTTGCTCTGAGCCAGACTCCATCACTGCAGCTAATGCCTCCGCACCAGACATTGATCGCCGAGAAGCCATGAGTACCTTCGCTATGGAACCCTTCACTGCCCAAAGACCAGATGAAGACTGAAACAATAAGTATGTGTGCTTCTGAAAGTATGGAACGTAGCACAGTAAGTGGTACTCAGTGCCACAAACCTACTCCACACAAGTACACCAAAAGGTCCAGACTTTGCTCACAAACTGTAGCAGCCCTCTGCAATATGACGTACTCCCTGCACGCTACAATAAACGGAGTAGTACTTTGCAAACACTCACGTGAAATGCTAAGGACCAGCTGACTGCTTTCCTACAAGTGGTTAGACCGCTACAACACACCTGCACCTAAAAGAAAGAGAACAAAAAATCTATGGACAATGTACTTGTCATAAAGCACCAAAGTATTGACTGAAAAGGATACGGTACTCAAAAGGATACAGATGGTAGGGTCTTCCGGATCCCTGTTCACACGATTTGATAGTTGTGAAGTCAAGTTTAGACCTTCCAAATGATACGACTCTGACTGATGAAACAGGCAGAGAGATGGATCACTGGAAAGGGCGTGGGTAAAGTATAGGAAGTCAGCCTAGAACAAAATAAAGTATCATAAGAAACTGCCCCAAATCGACTCTCTATGATAGAACAGTATTTGGCATTAATTCACACACTGACCTTATGACTGGTGTAGAAGAATCCAGCAGAAGTCTCTTGAGGAAAATCCGGAATTGGAACAAACGACAAGGAAGGAAAGATTAGTAAGGGAGACTTATCCCGAACGACACGAGGCTCACGCTATATACCGGGTTGCTGCACCACAGGATAGCGTCCAAAGTACTGTTCACTGTCACCTTCCAACAGTCCTTGAAAAGCTTCCTTCCCACGTAGAGAAAAGTATAGAAATGAATAAATCCACCTGTTAATATCACAGATGCAGGAGTCGGAAATAGCGCCCTTTTGTGGAATAAACAAAGTACACGCGGTTCTGAACAGCCACGAAGAAAATAGTGTGCGCGTGTGGAATTACACGCGAATAGGATTCACGCAATCCAGGCCAGCCGCGCTTGAAGACAGCGTGCGCTTGTGGAATTGCACGCGAACAGGATTCACGCAGCCCAGGCCAGCCGCGCTTGAAGACAACGTGTGCGTGTGGAATTACACGCGAACAGGATTCACGCAGTCCAGGCCAGCCGCGCTTGAAGACAGCGTGCGCTTGTGGATTTGCACGTGAACAGGATACACGCAGTCCTGAACAACTGCGCTTGAAGACAGCGTGCCCGTGTGGAATTACACGCGAACAGGATTCACGCAGCCCAGGTCCGCCGCGCTTGAAGACAACATGCGCTTGTGGATTTGCACGCTGACAGGATACACGCAGCCCAGGACAGCCGCGTTTGAAGACAAAGTGCGCGTGTGGAATTACACGCGAACAAACAGCTCCAGGAATCAGCGTGTGGAGGAAAACACACTATAGAAGGCCCAAGAAGCAGCTGAGGAAAACTGCAAGGACGCAGATCGGAGGTTCAGCTACACAACGCCAAATGATTCGATCAGAAGCAGCGAATGAAGTTTCCACGCTACTTATATACGTAATGCCGTTAATCATGTGACGAAGCAGAATTCACGTGAATTTAGCGACGTGAAAAGTGCAGACGTCGCTTTCCCGGCAATGAATCGAACAACCGCCATTTGGAATAGAACGGTCTAGCTGTTCTATGAGCGTAAGAGGTAGAACCACGTCCAGCATGCATGACAGTACTATTCCGCTAAACTGTACAGAAATACAAGAGTGGGGACGAGGATTTCAGCCACACTACGTATTCAGAAACAGCCAACATGCTTTGCACCATGCTCTCCTCCATGGGATGCTTGTGGATGGGAAATCGAGGTGAGAAGCAACCATGCAACATATTAGTGATTGGGTGAGTTGAAAAGCCATAGGCAATGAAGAAGCAGAAAGGGAAGATAAATAAAGTACACGGCTGGCCCTTCCGGGCAACTGCTGGCACACTTTTGACAAAAGCACCTGCTCATTCACATAGGGGTGTCTATTGTAAGGGGAAAGCTCACAAGGACAAAGTTAATGCAAGGCCAAGCAAATTGATGTAGGCTGAAGCAAGTGGTGATGGGTAGCTAAGAAATAAGCAGCACAAACATACTGAATGCTTTGACATGCCATGAATGCAAACAATTGCTAGGAAGTGGAAGTCTCACTGCCAACATACTTACTACCATTTTTATTCACTTTTCACATCTTCCAGTGCGTCCATCAGTCACTGGGCAAACCCCCCCTAAAATAGCGTCCGGGCAAAATCCATTATGTTTCCAATGAACAGCTCCATGCCTGTTTTGGAAAGGTGCACCCCATCTCTGTGAAACATCACAGCACCTTTGATATTGCCATGGTGAATGGTCCGTATTCTGGTGTTGCCCTCTGTCAGTCTAGTGAACTCGCCATTCAGTTTCCACACCGAGCGGTTGATGGCCCTTCTATTCCCTTGAGTTCTCCAATCCATCCTGGGAATCATCTGGGACCAGGCCACCACAGTGTTTGGAAACCTCTGTGCAATCCATTCAATGTCTGCCATGAGCTGCTCCCGTACCCCCTTCCGTCCCACAGACGCAAAATCATTTCCTCCCAGGTGAACCACATTAAGGTCAGGGGGGGGCCTCTCCTTTTGCTTGGGCAGCGATGATGGCTCCTCGGAGCTGGTGAAGGCGCATCCCCCCCACCCCAAACCAATGCACTGCAAGGCCATCCCTTCCAGACCCAGATGTAGATGGCCCTCGGAAAAGTCGTGCAGCCCTTTGGATATAAGAGTGGCCGAAAATCCACACAACCCTCATCCTCACTAGGAAATGGAAACAGGAAAACCCCCATGATTATGGCTACACATACATTTTACCAAATGACACAATTGTGGCAATACATGACTCTTGTAACAATCGCAGACACACACTTCACCCATTCGGAAACCACCTCTCATTTGAGATAACAGTAGGTCGACACATAATTGCCACATTATTTTCAGGGGAAAGAGGTGAAGAAGATAGTATGTCACCTTGTGCCAATAACACAGTTGTGCTGGCGCAATTGTAATCAGTAAAAGTTGTCTGCTCCTATGGCCCACCGCCTGCACAGCACGGTGGTAAGGTGACTTGCACATGCTACATCGTTACACTTTGGCAGGGTGACTAGTCTCGCAGAGGATATGAAGTCCACAGGAAGTGTGCTTTGTACGCTCTCTGAATATAGGTACCCTGACAAAATGTGCCACATTTACCACAAATGGGTGCACCTTCAGACACTTTCATGTGAGTGTTTCGGCCATAGCTCCAGGACCACTGGTGAACTTGGGGGCACTTCACTACCAAGGAAGGGAGGTGGCCAAGGTCACACCCATCACCCACCACCACCCTACATCGCTTCCTGGTCAGCACTACAGCTTTCCTCTCCAGGAAGGGATTGGACCCTGCCAGGGCACCCTGCACCCACTGCTGAATTTGGAGGACAGAATATCCACCTGGGGGACGGACGCCCAAGGCCAATGATATCCCCCCCCCCCCCCCTCTCTAGCTACCCTGCGTTAGTTTTTCCCCCTGCAAAACGATGGGGTCCCTGATAAGGCACACTAGGACCACTGCTGCAATTGCACCACAGAAATGGTGAACTTTGCAGTGAAAGGAAGGAGCTCTGTAACAAGTGTGCATAGCATGCTCAGAAAAAATGACCATCTATATAACTACTGGAAAAAAAATTGAAAATTTGCTGCTACTTATGTCGGCCAAACCTTTCCTTCTGCAAAGCAGCCGCCTTCCTCAATGCAAGGCACACCCATCACTGGCCCCCGACCCTCCCCACTACCTTTTCCCAACCTTATCACTGACAATGCAGCCGCAATTTTTTCCACCGCAGTAACCCTCCACCCCCACATTACCAAGTAATAAATGTTGTACTTACATAAGTCAGCAATAGCTTTTCAGTAGCCGCAACTGCAAAGGAAACATAAACGAATTACATTCAATGCTTTGCCTACCAATAACACATCCAAACTGTCTGGCAACTATCTGTACATTTTTCACTTCCTTCCACCAGTTCCATGACACTTCTCAGTCATCTACCACTACGGAAGGCTAGACTGCACACGGATTGGAAATGGAAATGAGACAAGTGGGCATATGGCATCCTGCAGAAAAAAAATAAAAATAAATAAATCCCGGAAATCTGGCACCAAACCATCACTGTTTGGAAACCTCTGTGCTATCCATTCCAGTTCCTCCATTAGCAGCTCATGTATCCCTTCCCCTCCCACAGACGCTAAATAATTTCCTCCCAGGTGCACCACTGTAGGGTGGGGGGTTGCATCTCCTTTTGCATGGACATCGCTGATGGCTCCTCTGAGCTGGTGAAAGCGCTTCCCTCTAACCCCAAACCAATGCACCAGGAGGGCATCCCTGTGAGAGCCAGATGTGGTTGGCCCTCGGAAAATCGTGCAGCCCTTTGGGTAAAAGAGTAGGCAATTATCTACACAACCCTCATCGTCACTATGATATGGAAACGAGTGAACCCCCATGAATATGGCTATACATACAGTTTACCAACAAGCTGAATGATTGCGTGAACACATCGCTCTTGTAACAATCCCAGACACACACTTCACCCATTCGGACATGCACCTCTCATGTGAATTTACAGTAGGTCATTATGTAATTGGCACTTGTGTTTTAGGGGAAGGAGGTGGGAAAGAGGTGAAGAAGACAGGATGTCACCTTGTGCCAATAACACAGTTGTGCTGGGGCAATTGTAATCAGTAAAGGTTGTCTGCTCCTGTGGCCCACCGCCTGCACTGCACGGTGGTAAGGTGACTTGCACATGCTACACCATTACACTTTGGCAGGGTGACTAGTCTGACAGAGGATATGACCTGTGCAGCAAGGGTGCTTTGTAACCTCTCCGAATATAGTTACTCTGACAGAATGTGCGCCATTCATTACCCATGCATGCAAATTTGGACACTTTGATTGTGAGAAATTGGGGCGCAGCTCCTGAAGTACTGGTGAACTTGGGGCCATTCGACTACCAAGGCAGAGAGGCAGCCAAGGTCACACACATCAACCACCACCACCCTACATCTCTGCCTGGCCAGCACTGCAGCTTTCCCCTCTAGGACGGGATGGGGACCGTGCCGGGGCACCCTGCACCCACTGCTGCTTTTGAGGGACAAAATATCCATCTGGGAGATGGACACCCAAGGCCAATGACTTCACCCCCACCCCTCCTGCCCCTCTAGCTACCCTGCGTTACAGCTTTTCCCCCTGCAAAAGGATGGGGAGCCTGGCGGGGCTCACTGGGACGACTGCTGGAAAAGGACCACAGAAAAGGTGATCGTTGCAGTAAAAGTAGTGTTCTCTGTATCAAGTATGCGTACCATGCTCAGAACAAAATGACCATCTGCATTACTACCGGCAACATTTTTGAAAAGGAGCTGCTACTTATGTCGGCCAATTTTTCCTTCTGCAAAGCAGCCACCTTCCTCAATGCAAGGCACTCCCATCACTGGCCCCCGAACCGCCCTACTACCTTTTCTCACCCATACCACTGACACTGCAGCCACAGTTTCTCCCACCACAGTAACCCTCCACCCGCACATTACCAAGTAATATATGTGGTACTTACATAAGTCAGCAAAAGCTTTTCAGTAGCCGCAACTGCAACGGAAACATAAAAGAATTACATTCAGTGCTTTGCCTACCAATAACACATCCAAACTGTCTGGCATATATCTGTACATAAACTTCCCTCCCAGGGAAACAGCACTGTTGAGCTGCACTGGGGGGCGTTTTGTCCGCTACCCTGGCAAGTGTTTTCCTGGCCACCCCAATACCTCCTCAGAGCACCCACTTCCTTCACGACACCAACACTACAGGCCATGATCACCCCCATCCCAATAGCAATGTGCCCTCCACCCACTATAAAATGTTGGAATAACCAAAATTTCATACGTACATAACAAGGGAGAAGCTTGAACTGCTCAAGACCTGTAAAGGGAATAACAAAACATATATTATCTGTCAGCCCACCCAAATACCAGACCACCCATATTGGCCCCCCCTGTTGCATTGGCCTGTACCTTTTGGGCACCCCGGCGCCAGACTGGCACACCTATGTGCCCCTCTACGCCAAGGCAGGTATAGTAAACGAAGAACACAATTCAAAATGGCAGGCTGCCCTTTTGCGGGGGCGGAGGGGCCCCCTACACCGCTGTGGAATTTTCTAACGTGAAGGGGTGTGCACCTCTCCACCACCACCCCAATTGGAGGGGCGGCCCATCTAATGTAGCCCTCCCAAGGGGCAGATAAGGGGGGAGGCTGTCCTGCACTCCTCCCTGGGCTCAGGCGTCCGTTCCTAGGAGCAGATATCTGGTCCCAGGGAGGGCTGCATGACATGGCACCCACTCCATTGTGGGCGGGGGGGGTTAACGCCCCATTCCATTAGAAACTTTCCCGACCCTTTGGGGTGCCCCACCGCCCCCCCTAAAAAGCATTCCAACATTTTCACTCCCCTTTGTGCACAGGGGCACATTGGTGTGCCAATCTGGTGCCGGAGTGCCCAAACCTTACTGCCCCATCTACTGGGGGTCCTGTCCGAGCATTTTTGGGGGCCCTCTCCCCCCCCACCCCCAATGGCTGGGGGACACACCTCATGCAGGCATCCCTGGGCCTCCTCCAAACGGCTGCGTGAGGTACACCCCACCCCCATTTGGGGTGAGGGGGGAGAGGGCCACCCCAAAAGGTGGAGCAGGACCCCCAATAGATGGGGCAGTAGGGTTTGGGCACCCTGGGGGCAGATAGCCACACTAATGTGGCCATCTGCACCAAGCAAAGTTGGGTAAACAAAAAACAAAATACAAATTCATAGGCTGCTTTTTAGTGGGGGCTGAGGGCCACCCTAAATTGGCAGCGAATGATGTACCGCAACGGGGGGTGGCCCTCAACCCCCCCACCCCAAATGGAGGGCCCCACCTCATGCAACCCTCCCTGGGGGCAGCTAGGGGGGCCCCACCTCATGCATCACTCCCTGGGGTCAGATGCCCCTTCCTAGGAGCAGATATCTGCCCCAGGGAGGGTTACAAGCGGTGTCCCTTTCTACTTCGGTTGGGGGCACCCCCCCCCCTTTCATTCAATAAAAAATCCATGGTGGCTAGTGGCCCCCCAACCCCTTTCCACATCATTTCAACATTCTTTTTTCATCCCAGGGTTCTCATGCATGTGCTTTGGGGGCTGGGAGGGGGGAGAGGGCTGCTTACTTGAGGCAGCCCCCCCCCCTCACAAACGGATCCATGGTGGTCTAGTGGGTTGCTGGTCACGGATCGAGCGCTCTGCGCCGATCCGTGACCAGCAATGCCTCATATATGTGGTGTCCTTGGAAAGGGGGGAATCCCCCCTTTCCAAGGACACCATTTTTTACAAAATCCCTGGTGGTCTAGTGGGCCCCAGGGCCCCAAACCCCCTCCCACCTCCCCCTTCCCTCTGATTTTTTTTTTTCCTCCCCACCCGTATTCACCCCTGGGGGAAGTGATCATCTGCCCCCAGGGGTCTCTGCCGCGGTGGCCCCATGCCTTGAGGCCACGGGGGAGGGGGGCCGCTTACCTAGTAAGCAGCCCCCTCCTCCCCCTGTGTCACAAACGGATCTGTATTGTTCCGGTGGCATTGCTGCCCGCGGATCGCGCGCCCTGCGCCCGATCCGCGGGCAGCAATGCCACACAATGGGTATCGTTGTAAAGGGGAGAATCTCCCCTTTCCAACGATACCCGCCTCGATCTCCGGCTTGAAATACAGCCGGAGATCGAGGCGGACAAAGAAGGTCTCTTACCTTCTCTCTTCCCCGCAGCAGCCGAAAATGGCTGCTGCGGGGAATTTACTTTCAGTTTCACGCTGGCGTGCGTTACGCACGCTGATGTGAAACTGAAGGTAATCCAGCCCCCTGGCAGTGAGGGAGGACCTCCCCCTCACATAGCCTGGGGGTTGGATTACAGTTTTGAGCGATCCCTGCTTTGCAAGGTGCCGAAAAGGACGAGCTATCTCGTCCTTGGCACTGCGTGTGCACTGTCAAGGACGAGATACCTCGCCCTTGGCACTTAAAGGGTTAAAGTGAGTAAATCTTCTTCTGTCCCTTTCCAAATCATAAACACATTGTCTATGTATCTTAGCCAGTTGCCAATCGATTGTTTAAAGGGATTGACGTCGTTGTATATTGAATCTTTTTCAAAAGTGTCCTTGAATAGGTTGGCCACGTTGGTGGCAAAAGTTGCCCCCATGCTGGTTCCGTGATTTTGTTGGTAAAATGTCTGTCTGTATATAAAATAATTTTGCATGAGGGCTATTCTAGTGCATTCAAGGAGAAATTCAGTGGGTGGTTCTATTTTAGTTCTTTTGTCAAGGTATGTTTTGAGGACTTGTAAACATTCCATCTGGGGAATACTCGTGTACAGGGATACCACGTCTAGCATTACTAGTAGATCATTTTGTGTGACTTGTATGTTGTTATGTTGTCCAACTTTTTAATCATGGCTGTTGTCTTGGATGTATGAAGGCATCTTGCTGATGAAAGGTTTTAAACGATGGTCAATGTAAATAGATAGTGGTTCCAGCAATGATCCAATGCCTGCCACAATGGGTCTGCCCGGCGGGTTTGTTTGGTTCTTGTGGATCTTAGGAAGCAAATAGAATGCTGGAATGATGGGATGTTGGTTGACCAAGAATGCTTTCTCATCTTCATCTATCCATCCCTCATCGTAGGTGTGGCTCATGAGACTTGTGATTTCAGCCAGTATTCTTGGGGTTGGATTGATTGGTAGCTGTTTGTAGAATCTATTGTTGGACAGTTGGCTTGTCACTTCTTTATCATAAAGGGTCTGACTCCAGAGAACAATACTGCCTCCCTTGTCAGCTGGTTTGATGAGGAAGGTTTTTTTCTTTTTCTAGTGCCTGTAATTCGAGTCTTTGTGTGGCTGAAAGTTTGTTTTTGTATCGCATCTTTTTGTCAAAGGTCTTGTGTAGTTCCAGAATGATGCGGTTTTCAAAAGACAGTATCTTGGGACATACCATTGAGGCAGGAGGGGTGAAGTTGGATGGGGGTTTAAGACCCGTGGATTTTGGCGGCTCTTTTTCAGCGCTGTTTCTGAAAAAATATTGTAGGCAGATTGTGCGAAATCATTTTCTGAGTTCTACCTCTGTGGTGAACAGATCGGCATTTGTACTTGGTATGAAGCTGAGACCTTTTGTTAAGACATCTATTTCGTTGGAGGATAAAATGTGGTCGCTGAGGTTGAAAATCGGGATCACCATGTTTGTTGTGGGGGGACCCATTGCCGTTTCGCATTGGCCTTGGTAGCGGGGCCTCCCTCATTGTCCCCTCCCTTGAAGACTGCTGAGGGTTCTCTTGTCCACCGGTGGTTGAATCTGAGTCGCTGCTGTTGGAACTGTTGGAGAATGTCACACATTTCTTCCTCTGTTGTCTTCGTGGATTTTGTCTTGAAGCGTTCAAATTCAGCTGGTTGTAAAAACCCAGAACGAAGTATGGATATGTTTTCTCCTCCTTGTAGTTCTTTGTCTATTTGAAGTTTCCATAGTTTCTTGTCAATTGTGACTTTCTGGAATTTTTTGATCTCTTCAATCTTCTCCAGCTGTGTTTTTATATCAGGGATTAGAGAGTCCTTTTTGATTTTGTCTTCTAGTAACGAGAGTTCTTCACTCTGTGCTTTTGCCTCTTCTTCTGCTGTTTTTATTACTAGGATCACCCAGTCACGCGAACATTTGTTCCCAACACCACTGACTTGTGCTATGAAGCGTGGATTATCCAGGAAGAACCTAGGTATATTTTTCACCTGTAAGCCTTCCGGAATGATGCCTGCTTTAAGGTATTCAAGCATTAGTTGACCATGGGATTCTGTACGAATCAATTTTTTTCTTTTTTTGTAGTAGGATGTCTAATTCGTTGAGTGCCGGATTTTTAGCCGGTGCTGCTGGTGTTGTAGTTACCCCTAGGAGTGATGGGGTGTCTAGCAGATTTTTGAATAAATCATCGGAGAAACTCACTATGTTGACGTTCTCCATTTAATATTTGTCAAATTAATGATGCCCAACAACCAAAGGGTTGTCCGAAGGGATGAGAGAAAGGTGGGCGAACCCTCTTTTTTGTGTGGGGGCTTGACTCGGGAGGGTAATAGGTACAGTAAAACAAGAATTGAGTCAAAGCTATCCTGACCAAGAGCGTGACATAGGGTCACCGAGGTTTGCAGTGGAGCTAGATCGCTGCTAGCTCAAATAGACAAAAAAGTACTTGACCAAGGCGCCACACAAAAAAGAGGGTTCGCCCACCTTTATCTCACGGATATCCCTTAAGGGCGTGGCTACTTACCCCTGTGCTGCACTCGCAGAACAGCCATGAAGAGGAGTACAATCGTGTGCACACCCGTACCCGTGTTGTGATTGAGCAGACATTTGGCCTGTTGAGGGCGTGTTTCCGCTGCCTAAGCAGGTCTGGTGGGGCACTCCTATATAGTCCTGAGAAGGTGGCAAATCTCACCATGGCCTGTGTCATGCTGCACAACATGTGCGTCCGGAGAAATGTACCACTGCCACCTAACATTGACATGCATGCATCAGGTGAGGATGAGGATGAGGATGGAGACGGAGGTGAAGTAGCCCCTCTGCCAGTACATGATGCACGAGATGGCCATGCAGTACGCCAAGCACTGATTCACGAATACTTCTGAACCACAGGGACTATGATAGACATGTGTCAATGACACACTGGGTCCATGTGGACATGCACACTGGGATTGTTGGAAGTTGGCCACTGTACACCGTCACACATTAAATGGATATACACAAAATGAAAAATGTCCAGCCATTGAATTTTTTTTCACACAACGGGTGTATTTGTTCTAACAGAGAACAATTTGACCACTCTCCCCCTCAACCCCCAGTGAACTCCCAAACCCACCCAACAAACCCCAAAAAACCCCAGTGCACTCCCAAACCCACCCAACAAACCCCAAAAGTCCCCAAATGTACTCCATGAAATGGTCCCCTTCACCCACAACCATGTGTCCCACTCCCATTATCTGGGCACTCTACTTCCAGGACTTTGTTGTCTGGGGGTGGCATATCAGAGTGCCGTGCACTCCTCCGGGTCGGCCACACAGGGCTTGCGGGGACTGAGGATGCAGGAGTGGTGGCTGTGGAAGAGTCAGAGGCAGGTTCACGCCTGCTCCAAGGCGTGGCCGCTGCATATGGAGCAGGTTGGAAGTGAGGACTTGGGTTACTGCCCCCTGACAGTCCCTCATGAGCACAGCCGACACATTCACGGCGGCTGTGTTAGCTGCGATGGCCGTTGTGGTCCCTGCAATGGCAGTTGCAATACCCCTCCTTGTATCCTCACCATCGGCAACATACTGCCGCAGGAGATCCAACATTGCCTCCTGTCGGGCCTCCACCTTCGACAGGCGTGCCTCCAGGGTGGTGGTGGGAGCTGGAGTGGTGGATGGTGCATGCACAGGGCCTACATCCTGGGTGCTGTCCTCCTTGAAGGGGCACAGGTCCGAATCCCTCAGGTCAGAGTCATGGAGGCAGGGATCATCACTGCTGTAGGTGGTTGAGGGCTCCATATGGGGTGGGGTGGTGGGCAGGGGGCTTGGGGTGGGTGTAGAAGTCACTACTGTGACTCCCTCAAGCTCCGCATTGGCATCCAAAACGTCCTCAGTGGTGGGTGGCGCAGGAAGGGACCCCCATCCAACTGGTGTGGGTGTGTGCTGCTGGTCCTGATGTGTGTCTGGCACACTGGCAGCAGGTGTAGGTGGCGGTCTTTCCAACCGGTCAGGCACACTGCCTGTGGGTGTGGCCTGCTTGACTGGCTGGGGGGTGGTGGTTGCGGTGGCCTTTTTCTTATGGTGTGATGTGGATGCCATTGCAGTCTTCTCCTGACTGGCATCTTCCTCATCAGTGCCTGGGGTGGGGGGGTAGAACAGATGCAGGTCATCAGTGATGGTGTCACATGCCAGAGGCATACAATTGTGCTGTTCAATATTCATGCATAAATGCATCCATGTCTTACAGGTGTGTCACGCTTGGTGTTCTGAGGGGGCATATTGGCATTCAATGCATGGCAGGTGGCATGCCGTTGATTTGGGGTTTGTGTGATGTTACATAGGCACGGTCCAGGTGTGTTGGCCGTGTGTTGGTTATGGGATTGTCACTCAGCATGCATTTCTGTGTGGCAGGGTTTGGCCCACAATCTGGACTTGGATATGCTGATGTGGGTGTAGGGACATGCATTGCCTTGCCTAGTCTCTCCTCCACATCACTTGTGCTACGTCATGGTTTCCCTACTGGGATATGCAGGGTCACTCACCTCCTTCTGGGGATGATGCCGCACCCATCTCCATCTCCATATCCACGAATCCCTCTATCGACTCAGGATCGATGAAGCTGCTCGCAGTCTCCTCCCAGGGCATCAGCTTTGCAGGTGAGTGAGGACCCCCGCCTGTCGCCATGGCCGCCCTCCTGTTGCTTGACATGTTTCTCACCCTCAAGTGGAGGTCGTCCCACCTCTTACGGCAGTCACGGACAGTGCATGGGCTGGTCCCCACGGCTGACACCTTCCGGGCGACCTCCTGCCAGATTTCCTTTTTTTTTTGCTTGGCCTCCCGCTTCATGTCATTTGCTTTAATGATGTCTGCATGTGCAGCGAGAGTGTCCGCCAACATGTTCAGCTCTGCGTCCGAGAAACGCTGTTTCCGCTACCGGGGGGTGGTCTTCCGGGTAGCGTTGGACATCCTCAGGGTATTTCCACAGAGCACAACAGGATTCGACTGGTGGTTTGGGAGGATTGCAATGGATTGTGTTTTTAAAGATGGCCGCCGGCCAATTTCCCGTTCCGACATGATGACATTCTTTCCGGGTCTGGTTTTACGGGCCCGGTATTAGCATGTTGGTATTACCGGGTCGGTATTTAGGGGTTCCTCCTAGGCGGTGGCGGTATCGACTGGTCCTGTGATGCCGCTATCTGGGGTTTGGAGGGCCTTTAGCGGCATGCCGGTATGGCCATTACCGGCATGGGGGTTCGCGCGTGCTCGTGCACTTGTAATCACCCGCTATTAGCGGGGTCATACGAGCATGGACCCGCTTGTTCCGCCATGCCGGTAATGACCCCGTTTTTATCGGGCTACTCGTAATGAGGCCCAGTGTCACTGTATCCATTCACAATATTGAATCCATGCCATTCACGTCTTGTTGACCTCCATTACATTGATTGAACAAAGAATCATTACTCATAGCAGCCCATAACAGCATCAATGTCTACATACGGCATCTCGGATGGTTTTTCTGATAATTTAAAGGGTTTACTCCACTGCTTCAGAGGAGCGTCTTGCTTTCTCTCTACTATATATCCCAAATTATTTAACTCCCTAACATGTTTCATAATCATTTCGACAACAATTAGGGAGACTAAGGGGGTCATTACGAGGTTGGAGGTCATGGAAAAATGATGCTGGTAAGGGATTACCTGCACCGCATACCTCTCCGGGCTATTCCGACTCAACCATCTGGTATTAGCGCCACCGCTGATAGTGCTCCCCCATACCGGCATGCGCGTGGGCATGCAGCCCTTGGGCCCGGCAATAGCGCTAAGGCGCTAACAGGAGCACATCTCAAGTCAGGTGGACATGCAAATACCGGCGGCATGAAGGCGGTAATGAGGGATACCGGGATGCCGGCAATACCGGCATCGCGGACCACCCGCAAATAGCAATGTGTGCTGTGTTCCCAACTGCCACAGGTGCACACTTTCAGCACAGGTGGTGGCAATGGAGTCTGGCCCAGCACAAATGGTGCACACCCACACATCACACCCCTTACCACACCAAAATGATTCCAATTCTAGCAATACTGGGGCTGGGGGACATGCTTGCATTGCTACACCAGCATCAACAGGCACTACAGAGGAGACGCAGGAGGAGAAGGATGGTGAGACAGGGCCAGCAAGCCCCACCAGTGCAGCCAGTGGTACCACACAGGCAGCACCCAATCCCTCGCATCAGAGCCAGCCCATTCAACCTAACCCCTGAGCAGATCCACACCCTGTACCGTCTGGACCGGGACACCATCACCACCATTGTGGACATGATACACGACGACATTGTCAGCCTGATTGAAATACCACCGCCATCCCACCTCTACTGAAGGTTGTTTCTGTGCTCCACTTCCTGGCCACAGGCATCTACCAGCACACAGTGGGGTACATGCATGGCATTTCACAACCCTTATTTTCACGCATGCTGATCCAAGTGCTGGATGCCCTCCTGAAGCATGCAAGGAACTACATATCCCTACCACGGACTGCCCAGGAGATCTTTGACACGAAAGTTGGCTTCCATGCACTGGCAGGAATGCCAAAGTGTATTGGTGCACTTGACTGCACCCATGTGGAATTGGTGGTTCCGCATGCAACGGAGGTGGTGTACCGCAATCGTAAGCTAGATCACTCAATCAATGTACAGATGGTATGTGACTCCAGCAAGATCACACATTGTTGTGCCCGATTTCCCGGATCAACTCATGACTCAATGGTCCTGCGGAACTCCACGCTACATGGAGCGACATGCAGGACGACATGCCTGGCTGCTTGGTAAGTTGCATGACAGGTACATGGAAGTGAAATGGGGCGAGAGATGCGCACACCATCATGGTGTTTTTGTTTTGGTGACTCCACTATGTCCACATCCCACAACGCTGTGCCCCAAAGCATCCCAAACTGAACCTGACAATCAATCCCCATAGCAATGAAGGAAACTGCACATCAATCGCAACATGCCAAACTTTCAACCACCCCACACCACGTGCACCACCCATCATCAGACCTCACCCTCCGTAACACAATCCAGCAACATGCTGTGAGTATACACAGTGTAAATTTCAGCATCAAATCACTAAACAGGACAAGCATCCATGAGGTTGCACAAAACAAAATCACCAAGGGAATCCACTGCTTGTGTCGGGGCCACCGCCACAGTAGTACAGCATGTCACCATGGGAATAATCAGCGGTGAACGCCAAATAATGCAGAGACTACTGCCAACGCTGCCAGTAAGCAAATCTTACAGAACACTGCACATCACATTTATAACACTAACACAGCGGTATGCGTCCACAATGCATGAGCAACATAAAGGCAGTGTACACTGTGTATCATCTTGAAGACGCAATCCACACCATAAGAACATGGCACAGCACACATTGAGGCATCGTAAAATGTGTGCATACAACCAGGGACATGTGACCAACAAATATCTGCAGGCATGTGTGATAACTACAGCAGTCATCATGAATTGACTAACGCATACCTTATTTTGTACCCATGCAGGTGATGGTGGCTATCCCTTGAAGACGCGGCTCCTCACCCCTGTCCGGAACCCGCAGAACAGGCACGAAGAGGACTACAATCGTTCCCATACCCGTACCCGTGTGGTCATCAAGCAGACCTTTGGCCTGTTGAAGGCACGTTTTCGCTGCGTCAGACGGTCGGGTGGGGCACTCCTCTACAGGGATGAAAAGGTGGCCAAGATCATCATGGCATGGCATGGCATGCTGCACAGCATGTGTATCTGACGGAATGTGCCCCTGACATTGCACTGCGACCACCAGGTGATGATGAAGAGGAAGATGATGTGGGCGCACATCATCGCGGTGCAGATGCACAGGAGGGACATGCTGTGTGCCAGTTTGTGATTGGCCAATATTTCTAAGACACATGGGTGCAGAGGGTGCCATGAAAGTGGGACTGAGGGCACGAGGGTGTGGGAGTACATGTACACTATGCACTGTAGACCAATAAATGACACACATACAATAATGAATGTCCACTCAAGTATTTTTTCTGGTACACAACGGGTGTATTAAACAGTAAAATAGTGAACAGTGCTCATGCCCTCCACCTCAAATGCACCCTCTCCCCCCACATCTCCCCCACACACCCTTTCCCCTCTCCCCCGACAACCCCCCCACACACCCTTCCCCCCTCCCCCACAACTTCCCCCACACACCCGCTCCCCCCACAACTCCCCCACGCATGGTGTCCAAGCAAATGCTGCAGGTTTCTGCGTCAATTTCCATTATCGGGCTGCCCCATCTACTTTTGTCCACTTCCCGCATCTGGTGGCGGCATGTCTGAGCGCCTCAAGGTGCGCGCAGACCTGCAAAGGGGGCTAGTCTGAGTGGAGCTCGATGAAGATGCTGTGCCCAATTGCTCCATTCTCGGGGCAGGACGCTCTGCCTCCAAGGCATCCGCTATGCGGGAAAGGACCTGCCTCAGAGCAGACACATCGCAGATATGAGTAGTGCTGCCCTCAATGGCCTGTCTCAGGGACGCAGTGTTGTCCCGCCCCTCATACCTTGCCTGGGCACCATCCGTTACAAACTGCCTGACTAGGCCTGTGACCTCCTCCTGGCGCTGCACCGTATGTGCCATTTGCTGCACCCCATCCCGGACACCAGTGGAGGTGGATGCTGCATGTGGTAAATTTCCAAAATCGTGTGGCTCCTCTGTGGGGCTCATGCTCCCTTGCCCTGGCTCCCCTCCAGACTGCTCCTGTGTGCTGTCATTGGTGGAGCACAATGGTGTGATCTGGGGTGATGATGGGGGACTGGGTGTGGCAGGTAAGTCAGATGAGTCATCCTCCACAGGGACACACACCTGGCCTTGGCTCTGTACATCCTCGTCGGTCTGGGGTGCTGTGGCTGCCGCCTCCCCAACAGTACTGTTGGCAGCTGAAAGGGCCCCATTGGCCACTGGCTCCTGTGCAGGGGACACAGATGTTGTGGGGACTGTTGCTGTAGCAGTGGCCCTTGGCCGCACAAGTGACGTGGCATCCTGTGGTGCCTTCCCCTTCTGTGGCAGTCGTGGCTTGTATGGCCCTTTTGATGTTGAAGGCCTGTTGCCTTCTTCCCTGCCCCTGGCCTCCTTCCGGGGAGTTGTTGCCTGTGCCGCTGAGTCCCGGGCCTCGCTGTCAGGATCTGAGCATGTGGAGGACCAAGAGAGGGACGGCATCAGTGATGGTTCTACAAGCATCATGCATACATTGGTATTATTGCTGTTCTACACATTAGAGGGGATTAGGTATTGGAGTTTTGACAATCAGGTTGCTTGCTATATGGGGGAGCATGCAGGCATATGTCAGGGTCACACATGTTTGAGGTGGTGTATGCTGTGACATGCATTTCTCTTGGGGACTTCGTGCAGTGTGACTAATGCCGTTTCCATGTTTGTGGGGTGTGTCTTGGGTATGGCATTGGCATGCTGCATGCATGTCGATGCGTCAGTGCTGGGGATGGCATCTAGGCAGGGATGTGTCCTGTCTGTAATGGGCCATGCATTGCCTCATGGCACGGTCAAATTAGTGGACTATCATCATACTTTGCATTACAGTGTTTTCTTGGGACACTCGCCTCCATCTGCCGATGAGGTGGCGCCACGTTCCATGTCGCCCACACCTTCAATCGCCTCAATGCCAATAGTGCTGGTGCAGGTTTCCTCCCATCGGCTTAGTTTGATTGGGGAGCTAGGCCCACCACCAGTAGCCAGGACCTGGCTCCGGTTGGCCGACATGTTTCAGACTCTGAGGCGCAGGTCGTCCCATCGTTTGCACACTTCTTTCACTGTGCAGGGGGGTGTTCGAAACTGAACTCACTTTCTGGGCAACTAGTTGCCAGATCTTTTTTCCTGATCTGAGCTTCTCTCTTGAGGTTATTCGCAAAGATAAGCTCAGCATTTTCTGCCAGTGTGTCTGCTAGCATTGTGAGCTTGTCCTCCGTGAAGCGCTGTTTACGCTGATGGATGCCCCTTTTTTCACTGCCTTTGGCATGATGCTGATGGTGATGATTTTCTGATGTCGGAATGAGTCCCCAGGTGCTGTGTAGTGAGGATGGGAATGGATTGTGTTTTTAAAGATGGCCGCTGTGCCCTTTCCGGCACAATGAAGTTCCTTCCGGTTACGCTTAATAGCGGTGACCGCTTATAGCAGTGACCGCTATTAGCGGTACCCCCTAATGCCGTATCCATTGATGCGGGGCCCGTTATTTAGAGGTAGACGGCGGCGGTAGTTCTATCTGCGCTTCCGATGATGCCGCTAAGGGGCTTTTTGCGGACGTTAGCAACATGCCGGTACTGTCGCCACCGCCATGCAGCTACACTCGTGTACGCAAACTTGTAATAGGCCACTGTTAGCGGCCTCTTTCCTACACGGACACAGTATTTGCTCCATGCCGGTAAAACTATTTTTTCGCTACAACCTCGTAATGACCCCCTAAGTGTATTGTAGCCCAATTATCATTGGAAATGAGTTTGGGAACCTCCACCAGTTTTCAATCTATAGTGGCGATTACCCTTGAATCAACCATCGTAGGCATGATGGTCAATACATCACTCCAGTTCGCTCCCACTTGTAGCCCTAGGTTCCCAGATCTTAATTTATTTTTACAAAAATGTTGTACCCCATTGTTCTTCTAGTGTCAAGTGTAACCGATTAATATAATCCACCAGTTTAGGCTGCCTCACCATATTTTCCTTCTCCTTAACTATCTGAGCATCCTCCCCACTGTTTGTATATTCCACTTCCTGTTGCTCATACGATCTCATGTTTAAATTTTTTTGGGATATCAATAGAAATATTCTTTGTTTTTGTCAATGTATTAAGATTAGTAGGTTGTGGTCTTTCCTATTTAAGTAGGTATAGCTACAGAAGGTTTTACAGTAACATTCCTAGGGCCGAAAGAGCGAGTTATCGACTTGTAGAATTTCTGGTTTGGTATTTACCTCTAAAGTCGGATTGCTAACGGTTTTATTAGCATAAGTCTGTCGATTTCATGTAATAGTTTCGTAGTTAATAGCACTAGGGACCTTGGTAATTGCCATTGACCGCGTTGCCTTACTTCATCTCCGAAAACATTCTTCCTAATAGCTCCCAAATTAAACAAATCATTACACTGAGAATCCATCAGTGCAATCGCATCCCCCTTATGAACATTTTCATTATTTATATCCTCTTCCATAATAACTTTGGTATTGATAGAAATAGGACAGTCATCACAACCTTCTTCAGACACTATAATTTTAGGTAGATGTTCCTTGTGAGGTTCCCCTTTCTGAGCAGCTTTCAACACTGTCAACTAAGCATACTAGTCCATCTTTTATTGTTTGTTCTGTGTGTAGGTTATTACACATTGCTAGTATAGCTTTTAGCATTACCAGCATTTCAGACTGAGGGGATCTGCGGGGGTTCCTCTTCCAGTGACTCTGAAGAGGAGGAGGAGCTAGAGGCTGGGGAGGAAGCATACACTTTGTTATTCAGACTAAATCAAGAGATTTGGCCAAGTTGGTCATAGTCTCAGGTATTTCTATCATATCTTCCCATTCTGGAGGAGAAAGACATTACAGGTAGAGTACACATAGTTCTTTGTGTAAGCTCAAACACATTAAATAAGGAATAGTTGTCAATTGGTAATATATTTGCTGATTCTCATTTTTATTGACTACCTCTTCACCAAATTCCATCATTTCATATTAAGTTTCATTCACTGGATTATGTACCTGTATTTGTATTTTTATTGTGCTTTATATAGCACCTTTGTCCAAAGCGCTTTACATAGGACGATCAACAGTACATAAAATCAGAAATGCAAATTAGCGTTCATATACAGCCAGTATCAATCAATCGGAGGACTGAAGCAGGTGAGTTTTTAGGTAGGAACGGAACAGAGGATAGGAAGTAATAGAGCAAAGAGACAGAGGGAGCATGTTCCAGTGAAGAGGGGAAAGGAGCTGGAAAGAACGAAAGCGGGATTGAGCACGGGGATACAGGGAACCTGTACCTTTAAGTACTCCGATTTCATTTTGAGCCATGTTAGAAATACCTCTTTTCTCATTAATAGTACTAATGACCTGTTGCTCTTTTACCCACCAATTTTACACTTTTTACTTTTTAAATAGTTTTTTCCACTCTGAGACCTGTACTACAAGCCGCCTGAACAGTACTACATAATTGGTACTTATTACCAGTGGCTGTAAAAATAGATTGATCCTGCAACATGAATTGTGCCAAATACCAAATTATTTCACAATGTACTGCACAGATACAATTAATTTCAGGTCTGGATCGCCGTCGGCTCGACCAATACTGTAGAAAAATACAATTACTGTGCTCAGAGGGAACGCCCAACTTGCTAGAGGGGCAGGCTTAGTCCAACTCAATTTCCTCCCTTCCCCGCCCGACACAACAGTATTACACCAGTATTCCTCAATGTATAAATCGCAACAAAGTCACTACTGGTTTCATTAACAACTTGGACACACAATTTGATCAATGGGCTCCCGTAATAATCAATATTCAGGTTATTTTATTTTTATTTTATTGAGCATTTGTAAGGCGCTATATACAACCGAATTGTTACAATTTGCCAAATATTCAAGCAGTATTTACATGCCTGATCCATTTGTGTTAATCTGGCCTCCGTGGTTCTGCCAATAGACGGACCAAACAGTAAGCCTTTAAAAGCAGTCTTCGATGAATTTCAGAGAATTTGTCTCTGCCACTTAACTTTATATATTTTTTTATTGGCTTTTCGTGAATAATGAACATTGACTAACCCCTTTTTTTGAAACCCCCCAATGTCCCCTTCGTGGTTCCCTCCCCCATTTTCCCCTCTGCATGTTATAATTTACAATGGTTTATAGAGTCACTGAATACCAAGGATTCAAAGATGATGAGGGCAATAATGAATATTAGTCATTTTGTAAAAAGGTAAGCACCTCTGCCCAGTCTTGAGACAATTTCGATTGGTTCTCCCTGTAAAGAATATGTAATCCATTCAAGTGCGACAAATTTCCAAACTCTGGATAGCCATTCGCTGATCTGTGGTGGATCTTTAAATTTCCATTTTTGGGCTATTCACAGTAGAGCTGCCACTTGCAATACGACAAGAGCTTTACATCTTAGTTTAGAGCTAGACCTTATTTTTGCCTCTCGCATCAACAGACTGTTAGACTTGAGAGTACTGGGTTTTAACGAGTCAAACATTTGCACCATATGTACATCAATCTCCGTCCAGTATTCCTTCAAAATTTGGTAGCCCCACCATGTATGACCCCAGTCCCCGAGCATACCATACTCTCTCCAGCATTGATCCGAGATGGACGATCTCATTTTATGCAAGCGAACTAGAGTATAGTGCCATTGTGTTAACGATTTATACCAAAATTCTCTTGTTTTGAGCGGGTGAGTCTAGGGATATCTTTCCAAAGGCCTTCCCATTCTTCTTCTGAGATCTGTCACCCAGCGTTAGCTGCCAACGATGTTTGTAATGCATATGGGTATTCGGCATAGCCTCAGACATGAATTTATATAAATTTGAAATTTGAGCCCTGTTTCCCGGGTTGGAAGTAGCACATTTTTCAAATGACGCAAAGTCTCTGGTTACTGCTTGTTTATTCGTAGGAGCCCGTATCCAATGCCTGACCTGAAAGTATTGAAAGTATTGAAATCGAGCTAGTTACTTTAATCCCAGTTCTAATTTGCATTAGAGAAAAGGTTTAGGGTCTTTGCCTTGAAACATATTGCGCAGTTTCATACAACCTGCCTGCTTCCATCTGGTAAATGCCTGAGAGTCAAGGCCCAGAGTGAACTGGGGATTAAAAAACAACGGTGGGAAGGAAATGTCATAAATTGTAATTGTTTAACCACTGTATCCCAGACCTCTTCTACTAAGCTCCTAATTCTGCTCTTGTGGATATTTGGAGAACCATCAGATTTAGGGAGCCATAAGGTGTTGCCGAGATGCGCCCCCCCCCTATCGCTCATTCCATCTTTACCCACTGCTTCCAAGTATCTTCTCCCCACCAGTCTTTCACTATTTGAATTTGTGCGGCTTTGTAAAACTTTAAAAAATTAGGAAGACCCAGACCTCCCCTATTTGAGTCATTAAAACTTCACAAGCTACCTGTGGGTCTTTGTTGTTCCACACAAATGCTGATATCGCTCTATATAGCTTTTTGAAGAAGGGCGCCGGAACCCGGATTGCGAGAGCCTGAAAAAAGTAAAGTGCTTTGGGGAGGATGACCATTTTTACTGAAGTGATACAACCAAGCCAGGACACTGTTAATGGACCCTATTTTACTAGTTGACCCAAAATTGCTTTCAATAACGAACGTGGGGTAGTTACCCTTGTAAATCTCTTCAATCTTGGGAGTTAAAGTGATGCCCAGCAATTTAATTCCTTCTTGCGCCCAGCCAAATTGTATTTGAGTTTGGAGTGAATGCACTTTGCCTGGGGGGAGAGAGAGAATTAAGATTTCTGATTTAGTATCATTAATTCTCAACCCCGCTACCGACTCATAGCTCTTTAGCTCTCGTTCTACTATGGATAGTTTATGTACCGGATCAGACACGAGTAGCAACATGTCATCTGCATAAACCATAATTTTATGTGATGTCCCTCCAAAGTACAAATCCTGTGTGTATCCTCCTCCTGTTGGACCTTGGCGAGGAACGTCTTGAGATGGATAGCATATAGCAGTGGTGACAGGACAGCCCTGTTTAGACCTGCGTTGAAGTGCGATTGGGGAAGATAGTTGACCATTAATCAGTAAACGAGCCAAAGGTTGTTTATAGTTCACCCTTTATTTTTATCAATGCAATTCGGGCCAAAGCACATCCTCTCGTCCGAAAGAGAGATGACCCACTCGACCTGGTCGAAGGCCTTTTCCGCATCAAGGGAAAGTTAGACCGCTGTAATATCCTTTTTTTCAACCTTCTCTATTATGTGACATGCATGCCTAATGTTATTGTGCGTTTGACGATGCTTTATAAAGCCTGATTGATCTGGGTGTATAACTGTGGGGAGCAGATCCTCTAGCCTATTGGCCAATGTTTTGGAGTAGATTTTAGCATCCAAATTAATGAAATATGGGGCGATAAAATCCACACCTGCTAGGGTCTTTTCCCGGCTTTGGGAACAAGACAATCTTTGCCTCCTCCATAGTGGGTGATATGTGACCTGACTGTTTAAACGAGTTATGTAAGTGAGTTTTGTGGTCTAAACCCCCTAATAGGTCTTATAAAATAAGGCAGGAAATCCATCTGGGCCACGTGTTTTGTTGAGGGGAAGAGTGTTTATTACGCTAAGTATTTCTTCCTCGTGATATCCAACTCAAGCTGATCCCCATCCTCCGGGGCTATCCGGGGAAGGGTGACTGACTAGGTATGTCACCTGGGCTCCTGGGTTAGGAGACTCTGATAGAGGTTTGTATAAAATATATGAAATTGCTTGACAATTTGGGGGGTTTCCGTAGCCTTGTCTCCTGAGGGTAATTGAATCGTCTGGATAGTTTGTGATGCTGTACTTTGGCGTAATTGTCTAGCTAACAAGCAATTTGCCTTATTGGCTTTTACATAATATTTTTGCAGGCGCTATAAAAAAGTTTTCTGCCTTTTTTGCTGGGAGTAGGTTTAGCTTGCCCACCAGAGTTCTATAAATGTTTTGAATGGATGGGCCACTTTTGTTTGTTTTTCCCCCTTACCCGTTGTAGCTCTTCCGCTAGCTCCATTTCTAATGCTATTTTTTGTTTGTCTAATCACTGCTTCTGCTATTAAGATACCGCAAATAGTCACTTTTAAAGCATCCAATGTCACATTTACAGGGGTCTCTTGCATCGGATTGACTCAAAGCATTCCTCGATCTTCCCTTTGATGTTATCTCTCAGCACTGCGTCTGCGATAACTTCAGAGGGGAATCGCCATGCCCGTAACATTTGAATCCCCCTAGCTATGTTCAAGTCTATGTTAAGAGGTGCATGGTCCGAGAGCGTAATGGCTTGACAAGTAATCTGGGTGACAGTACATAAAAGTGGCTTCAAAACCCACACGTAGTCAATGCGAGAGAAAGACCGATGGACGTGTGAATAACAAGTGTAACCTTTTTCCGAGCCCATGGGTGTTGGCCACACATCTACCAATGTTAAGCTTGCAACAATTTTGATGGCTGAGTTTGCATGAAATGGGTTACTACACTCCGGTCCCAAGCAGGGTCCCAGGCCATGTTAAAATCCCCTAAAATATTATTTCCCCCAACCCCTGCTAAAAGCTTCCAGTAGTGTAAGAGTTGATTTTAGAAAGCCTTCCTGACCAGAGTTTGGAGCGTAATTGAAGCCACCGTTATTTTTTCTGGGCCTGGTGCCAACTTTAAGACATAGCGGCCCTCCTTGTGGGTTTTTGTCCAAAGCACTTTAATGTGTGGACCAAGCCCCAATGGTATCAACACCCCAGCAACCTTCCCTACCACATTTGCTTGTAGTATTACCGGGTATCTTTGTAGTTTGAGTTTGTATCTGTCTGCCAGAGAAATGTGTGTCTCTCGGAGCGCCACCAAGTCTGTTGGTACTGCCCCAAGAGGGATTCTAACTTCCTGCGCTTCGCTGGCACATTAAGACCCCTAATGTTTAATGTTAAGCACTTGAATTGTCTTGATAACTATCAAATATTCAATTTTTGTCCCAACGGTCATACCGTGCAATCCTTGACATTCCTCTCATATACCAAGCTTTGCGGGCCCCCCTTTGTCTGCCCTGCGCACCCCCCCCAACCCCAACCCCAACTAGCCCAACAGTCTCCTCAAACAATGTCCCTTGGTGTGAACCACGGTAACGAACAAAACCCGGGGTACAAGCCCCCAGCCGTGAGTCAACTTTAACCCCAGGGAAACGTGCAGGGTATCCTAGTACCCCCATCTATTAACTGAACAGATGAGATTTGATATGGTGTGCTCCTTCTCTGAGCAACCAGTCAGGTCTTTATCCATTGTCGAAAGGACGCTTTCTTCTGCCTTTCCTTATTCCAGCGTCTTTGAGGTGGGCCCTCTGAGTCGTGCCTTCCAGTCCTCTTGAAGTTTAGCCCTGTTTTCCCTCCTGCATAGAGTTGAAGTCGACCACTCCCAAGGCTTAGGTTGTTGCGACCGACTATCAATAGCGGCATTCACATCCTCCGATTGGCCTTCGAAAGCATCTTCTTCAATTTGTAGTAAGGCCATACCTGATTCTCGAAGTGATCCTATGCTGTCTGCCTTCTAAGCAAAAGACAACTCAGAAAGGGAAAGTCCATTTACACTTAATTCCTTGCAACTGCAATGTTCTTAACACCGGCTGCATCTCCTGCCGTTTTTTGGAGGGTAATTTGCGAGTGATCTTGACAAAGTTGTATCTCGTTCCCATTTAAAGTAATTGAGGATGCATCCCATGCCTTCCTAAGAATCTGTTCTTTTTGAGGGAATGACGTGCACGCTGCCAAGACATCCCGTGGGCGTCCTCCTGGGTCATTTCTTTTCGGGCCTGTTCTGTGAATCCGATCAAGTGGAACATGACTGTCTCATCCCCTGCAATAAAATCTGCAAAAACTTTTGATGAACAGTGTCCTTTAAATCGGCATCTAATATTGATTCCGGAAGATTTCTTATCTGTACATTCGAGCATCTATATCTATTCTTTAGGTTCGCACACAGTATTTTGAGGTTGCATGTTACCCTAGAGGATTTGGCCAGGCTGATATGGGATTGCTTGCTTTACTGTGTCAATTCCTAGATCGCCCGCTCATTGGAGTCTACCCGCTCCCCAAGGGACGTTATGTTTTTGCTCCAATCAGATAGTGATTGTTTTATTTCAGCTGTGAAGGCAGTAAACTGCACCTGAAATGAGGCAAGAAACTTGTCCTGGAATTCCTGGAAGCTGGTTGCAAAGTCTTCCTTGGAGGTAGCCATTTCTGCATCAGCGTTGCTGACCTCTTCGCCAGAGACAGCTGTGGCTGTATTTCCAGATTTAGGCATTGCCTGGCCCAGTGCCCAGTCTTTGTAGGGGGATTCTCTTGGTTTGAGGGGTTTTGGTGTTCCCGGACTGGGTAATCTTCTTTCTGCCTCTCTGCATGTGATGCACTTGATACTATGCCACCTGATTCCTGTTTTTCCTATAGCAAATCTGTTAAATCTGGGGGAATCACTCCCCACTGTATGTGAGAGCTCCGGAGGTGGCAGACAGTCTGTGGTTGTGCCGGCTTCTCGGGCAGCCTCTTGAACTTGCTGGCCACACCCTCATGAGGGCCCAACTTTTCGCGTTGTGGATGCCACACTGCCGCAGTGGGTTGCCGTGCCCGCGTGCCTGCAGATCTATGATGCAGTTAGGAGTTAGGGGGGGAGGGTTTGCTGCCTTTATTTTCGCAGTCTTAGACTGAGCACCCCACACACATCCTCATTGTGCGGTGCCATCTTGCGAATTAACTTTATATTTTTAGTCCATAGTACTGTAAGGAAGGTATGCTATCAGCAGCAGACCCAGACACAATAGATGCAAGTTTAAAAAACCTTTTTTTGTATTTGATAAGGTTAGGAGAATTCTTAACTGGCCCCAACTTAAGAATGTGAGTAGTCTCGACCATTAAATAACAAATAAGTCAAGGTCCGTCTAGTTAAAACATAAAAAGACCTAGAATTAAAAAAAACTAAAATGACCAATGTGTAAATGGGATATAAACAGGAAAAATAGTGTATTAAATGACAGAGTGGCTTAAGTAACCACACCCTTCCCAATGTTCAGACGCGCACAGGGTCTCAAGAGTTTCTTAAATGGATAGGTGGATGGCACAGTTCTAACAATCTAGCACACTTTGGCGTACTGCAGTTCAGGCTTGGGCTTCAAGCTTTTGACAGTTCAACAAGTTATTTAGGCTTCGACCGTCTTGCCACAAATGTACAGTTCAACTCTCTTGCTTTACCACAATTCAGCACAGGCTTCCCTCTGCCGGGTTCAAGCCTGTCGTTCTTTTCACAAACATTTGTAATTTCACTTCTCACATGGGTCTCCCTCCGCTGGGCTCAAACCCTCTTTTCTCTTTGTGGGGTTGCCTTCCCCACTTTTCTTTACATACAACTTTTCACTGTCGAAGACTTTTGGAACTGCAAGGATTTTACATAGACCTTTGCATGACCACTTCGACCTCTACTTTAAACAAGTTGCCAATCTACATCAAGTCGCAACACCAATGCTTCTTGGTACTTGTAGTTTCGTGGAAATATTATTTCTTTACTTTGCCCGTATTTAAAGTTTATATAATTTGCTTTTCACTCAGTCTACTTACTATCAGGATTGCGGTTACTTTCTTGCCTTTGTTTTCCGCTTGATCACATCTTCAAACATTTCACAGAGACGTTCGACAGTGCGATTCTGCCTCCCAGGACCACTCGGTTACTTTGAATACTCTCATCACAATGCAGCAATTGTCTTTTCCATTACGCGTTTTATCGACACACGCGCAAACTTCAACTCTTGTACATTTGCTTTTAATACAAACCCGCCTTTTGTTGCCTTTGGTAACTCAACGGTCATTTTAATTGGGTTCATGTAGCAGTCAAGGCCATTACCAATATCTCTTCTGCTCCTCCCAGACTGTTGTTCACCCGAGAGGGGAGCAGGCCGCCTTGAAGCACTTTGCAAGTATATCCTTTCTGAGGAATTCTCACCTGGCTCTCTCTCCTTCTCTGCAACTGCAGATCAGCCCCTTGTCCTTCCAACTTCCATAGCCTAGTTCGCATTGGCATCGAAAGAGCTGCTCCTTCTCGTACCCAGCCTCGCTTTTATCCTGACAGGGAGTGTAAGTTGCAGGTGTGTGAAGTCAGGATTACGTGCCTCACTCTGCCTGGTCTCATTAAAGGGACATAGCCAGTGTGAGTCACTAGAGGTAATCTTCATGGCCTCATTCCTCCTTTTCCTTGGCTCAGTAGTGTTGTCAGTGTGAAGTGGTGAGGAATTATGTTGGTGGTAGTTTACCATGAAATGGTAGGGACAGGGGTTAGATGACAAGTGGAAAAAGGGGTTTACCATGTCTCGCCATTAGGTGCTTCTCCCCTACTCCCGAGGACCCCTTACCCAGGCGATCTGCCCTCGCTTGTCCACCCCCAGGGTCAGGATCCAAAAGTGATGCCTCTTCCCGGGCCACCAGAGTGCGGGATCCCCTGGGACTAGGTTGTGAAACACCCTCTGGTTTTTCACAGTACAAACAATGGATTTAAAATCCAAAATAATTCAAAAGGTACTCTCCCTACCACTTGTTCCACGGACCCCGCAAGACAGCAATAGCACTCGCAATGGCACTCCCGCCAATGCACGCGGGAGATGTACTTTATACGTTCCCACGTCTGGAGGCGGGACACCAATAAGGAGCCAATGGATTGAATGAGTATTGTTGGAGCAACCAATGAAAAGTGAAACAGCATCCCAAAAGTAGTGTATTGTACCTCTCCCAGGTTTTCACAGTAAAAATGTATTGCAGCAGAAGCACACAAGGGCCAAAACAATATCTGATGCAAAGTAACCTCCAGCGAGAGAACACTCGCAATGGCACTCATTCTCAATGCGTGCGCAGTAAGCCGTCTACAATCTAAAAAAAAAAAAACTGAAATTAGTGCATTTTTCACATTAATGTTGAACAAATCTACATAGAAGTAGGCTATAGATCTGCTTCGGATGCAGATGTACAAAGTTACTGTTGGGACAAAATATACTTTCCCAAATTGTTTTTATTCGTACCACTCTCGATAACCTAGCAGAATCCAAAACACTTAGGCCCATCCTAGAGACTGCTGCCCACCAAAAACGGTAAATAGAATAACAAGTTACTTACCAACTGGTAACGTTCTTTCGATTGGATGTTCCTCCAATGTATTCCACATCTTTGACATGTAATGTCCACAGCTGTGTACTTCGGAAACCTTTTCGGCAGAGGGCGTCCTGCGTCGATGGCGTCGGGTCGATATCCCTCGAAGGCCTCCGTCGAGGGCCGTCACCAGATGTTATAAATGGGACGCACAGCGCCCGTAGCCTCAGTTTATTTTATCCTCCATAACGTGCAACACCAATCCAGTGCCAGCAGGACTGCACATAGCCTTGCGGAAACGTAAGCTGCAATCGCATAGGAAATTTTCCAGAGGGACAGGCTGGGAGGGTGATGTGGAATACGTTGGAGGAACATCCAATCGAAAGAACATTACCAGTTGGTAAGCAACTTGTTCTTCGAATGGATTGTGTCCTCCAACGGATTCCACATCTTTGACAGACTCCCGAAGCAGTACCAGAAAATGGAGGAGGGAAAAGAATTTGAGTACACAATCAGATGGAGGAATAAAGAAGTGCCTTACCAATATCTCTTTAGGGCTGTGGAGGTAGCCACGCCCCTAGTGGAATGAGCTTTCAACCCTTTGCGGAGGGTCCTTACCCGCCAATCGGTAACATTCAGTAATAGTGAGGATAATCCACCTGGCCCAATCGGTATCCCGCATATCCCACAAAGAGTTGATCGTCCACTCTGACCCTGGACATCCTAGAAATATAAAAGCTCGCAGGTCTCCTAGGATCCAACCTATGGAGACACTCCTCTTCCTTACCAGGAGGATGAGGAGGAGGAGGATAGAAAGAAGGAAGAACCACTTTCTGGCTCAAATGAAATTCAGAAACTACCTTGGGTAGAAAGGAAGGCCTCAGTGCAACCCTGTCCTCGTGGAACACAGTAAAGGGTGGCTTAGATGAAAGTGCATTCATTTCACTCACTCTGTGAGCGGAAGTAACCGCAATCAAGAACACTGTCTTGAAGGACAATAATCTCAAAGGACAAGAGTGCAAAGGTTCAAACGGAGCACCCATTAGAAATTTCAAAACCAAATTCAAATCCCAAACCGGCAAGGAAAGGGGACAGCGGGAACACATTAGTCAGTCCTTTAAGAAATTGAGAAATCAACAGAATCTTGAAGAGCATTCTTCAGAGGAGCGCTTAAATATGGATAGCGCCGCCAGTTAACTTTTAATGGTACCTACTTGAAGGCCCCTATGGGCCAAAGAAAGTAAGAAAGACAAAACCATAGAAATGGAACACTGAAAAGGATCAACATTTTGTCCTCTGCACCAGTCGCAAAACTTACAGCAACAGTACAGGGATTTTGTCGCTGGTCTTCTGGCCGAAAGCAACACCTCAATTACATCATCCAGGAGGTCCCAATCCTTATATCTCAACCTTTTAGATACCAAGCGTGAAATTTGAGAGTCCTGTCCTCTGGATGGAGAACCTGACCCCCCTCTCGCGAGAGCAGATCGTCTCGGTAGGGAAGAAGGCGTAGAGGGCAGATGGAAATTTCTAGAATGTCCGGGCGACACGCTCTCCTGGCCCAATCCGGAGCAATGAGGATCATGTGGGATCCGAACCTCTGTAACCTCCGTAACACTTGAGGAATGACGGGGACTGGAGGGAACGCGTACAGCAGTGGGAATGACCAATCCACTACGAATGCGTCTCCTGAGGCTCCTCCCGTAGGAAACTCCCTTGTGCAGAACCTCTCGCACTTCCGGTTGGCACTGGTGGTGAAGAGATCCAATTGTGGGGTTCCCCAAAGGGCGAAGATCTCCAGAAGGACTTCCTGAGCCAACTCCCACTCGTAAGAGATCGTGCTCTGCCTGCTCAGAGCATCCACCTCTGCATTTTTGTCTCCGGCCAGATGAACTGCCGAGAGCGAAATTCCCTGCTGGATGGCCCAGAACCAGAGATGCATTGCCTCTCTGCACAATGGGAGTGACCCTAACCCCCCTTTTTTGTTAAGGTAATGCATGGCCACTGTGTTGTCCGTCATGATCAGGACACTCTTCCCCCGCACAGACGGCAGAAAAGCCTTCAGGGCTAGCCTGATGGCCCTCAGCTCTAACAGGTTGATGTGGAATCTAGACTCTGATGGAGACCAATGACCGCTGGCTGTCCAGTCGTCTGCATGAGCGCCCCATCCTGTGAGGGAAGCATCCGTCACTACAGTCACCTCCAGCCAAGGTTACTAAAACAGCTCCCCCTTCATCAGGTTCCAAGCGTTGGCCCACAACAGAAGATCGTGGGAGACCGAGAGTGGAATATGAACACAATCTGACATCTTGCCTGAGAACTGCGACCACTGCATCTTGAGGAACCACTGCAGGGATCTCATCCTCAGTCTGACCTCTGGCACCTGAAAAATGCAGGATGGCATGAGGCCGAGTAACATTAAAAGTTTGAAAGCCGGGAGACTCTGGGCATGTTGAAACTTGTCCACCATCTGCACAATGTGATGAGCCCCTTACCTTGGGAGGCAAGAACCTCCCCACAGACGTGTCTAACACAGCCCCGATGTACTGGAGCTAGTGGGAAGGTGTCATTTGCGACTTCTTGAAATTGAGGGAGAAGCCCAGCCTGTGGAGGTAGCGGCAGGTGAGATCGAGGTGATCCAATACTTGCTCGGGGGGAACACGCACGGATCAGGTAAACGTGAATCCCGCCTCGCCTGAGATACGCTGAAACCACCACCATTTTCTTGGTGAAGACCCTCGGGGTGGAGGTCAATCCGAATGGCAGGACCCAAGACTGAAAGTGCGAGTCACCAGTCGCAAACCTCAGGTACCACTGGGATGAATCGGCACATGAAAGTAAGCGTCCTGTAGGTTCAGAGACACCAACCAACCCTGAAGTTGAAGGGCCTGGAGGACTTGAGAAAGAGTGACCTTCTTGAACTTGTCCTTCCTGAGAAGTTTGTTCAACCAACGCAAGTCCAGGATGGGTCTCAATCCCCTGTCTTTCTTTGGGATCAAAAAATAAGGGGAATACCATCCCTTGTTCCTCTCCTCTACAGGCACCAGTTCTATAGCACCTTTCTCTAGCAGGGTCAACATTTCCTGCACAAGGAGGGGATCTGGAAGCTTCAAAGAGAGATTGCCTGGTGGATTATCGTGAGACCGCTTTAGGAAGGGAAGGCAGTAGCCGTGGGCGATTGTATCCAGCACCCACGCATCCAAAGTAATAACTTGCCACTTTTCGAGATGCTGAGACCGTCTGCCCCAACCGGCGAACCATGGGACATGGCCTCATGGCTGTTTTGGAGCGGATGTGGCAGCGTCTGAAGGCAAAGAGGCAGCTGCCTGAGTGGCTTTGGCACCTCTATTTCCCCGACCACCACGGGTACTTTTACGTTGAACCCTTTGACTGGCGTCCCCTCTTTCTACCAAAGGAAGAGTAGTAACAAAAAGAACCTCCCCTCCACTGCTGTCCCCTAGGACAAAAAGGCGGAGGTTGATGCACAGCTGCGCTCAAAGATTTAGCAGCAGCTTTTGAGGTCTGCAACCTCTCAAGGCTCTCGTCAGCCTTGCTGCCAAACAAATGCGTGCCATCAAAGGGCATGTTCAGAAGACGGCTTTGCACATCCGGAGCAAAACCCGATTTATGCAACCACGCAAATCTGCGTATAATGGTGCTCGCAGCCATGGACCGGCTAATACTGTCGGCCGTGTCCAAACCCGGCTGAAGGGATTCACACATGGCATGCTTGCCATCTTGCACGAGAGCAAGGAACCCATCCCTTTCGCCCCCTTCGGAAATATGCTCAGGCGCTAGAGAAACACAATTCCACAGAGTGAGTGAAAACCTTGCCAAGGCGCAAGTGGAGTTGGCAGACTTCAACGCGATACTCCCCGCAGAAAACACCTTGCATGCCCAACCGTTGAAGCGTTTGTTGTCCCTATCAGGAGGGATAGTAGGGTATGCCGCCTGCCTCGAGGTGGCCGTAGCCGCCTGAACCACCAAACTCTCGGGAGTGGGGTGAGACGAAAGGTAGCTGGGGTCGCTACCGGAAGGGCAGTATTTTTTGGTTAATGATTTAACAGCCGGACGAGATTCAGGTGACTGCCAAGCAGCCGCCACTCTTTTCTGTAATGTCAGCTGAAAAGGTAACACTGGGTCAGAGGACAGACCTTGATCTAAAATGTCTGTTTGATCATCTTGCACAAAATCTTCAGGACTACTGGACCAGCCCAGATACTCCGTGACTCTAGTGATGAGCCTCCTGTAAGACGACACAGCATGAGCCCCATGCTCAGGCCTGCCAAATTCCTCTTCCGTAGAAGTATCCAAACCACTGGCATCATGAAGAGTTTGTCTCAACTCATCCAATTAACTGTCTCCAGACAAGACAGGAGCCACATAAGGCTCAACGGGGTCTATATCAAAGTCTGACCTTTACTCCTCCTCATATGTCATCCAGAGGGAGGGAAAAGCCCTGCCTCGGGACAGAAGAGGGCCTGGAGTCCACCACAGGCCTCAGACTTATAAGAAACTTTCCTTGGAAGATCCACAGTATCGGGGATCTCCAACAGTAAATTTCGTGCAAAAAGCCCCAAAGGCGTTGAGGGCGCCGCTGTCGACAATGGCGCTGAGGGCTGGAACGAAGGCAAAGCTTCGACATTGGTATCCGACGGACACAGCGCCGATGGAGACAACGCCGTCGTTGAGCCCTTACCCGGTTTCTGCGGTCTCACTGGAGACGAGGACCGAGGCGGGGAAGCACATCTCTTGCGACTGTTCTGAGCCTTGTCCGAACGGGACCTCGAAGGTTCCCGATGAGCGTCACGTTGGGGACCCGAGCTCAAGGGCGTGCGAGGCACGGTACGAGACTGTTCCTTGCCAGCTTTATCAGAAGGGTGGACGCAACCGTGCCCTGTGATTGAAAAATCGCTAACAACTATTCTCGAAAGGCAGCCCATTCCTCTTTGTCAGGCAAGCCACTTTCCTTGCGGCTCCATACTCCGAGGAGGACGGGGAATGCGACCGGTGATGGCACTTCCTGGAATGCAGAGATGAGGATGACAAATGGCAGGAACCACTCCAGGACTGAGAACCCCGGGACTCTTCCCGACGCGGAGTCTCACCCCTCGAATCATCGGTAGACATCCCCTTGGACTTCGATTTACAGGATATATTGGGTTTAGAACTCCTACCTACCTGAAGCTTCCCCTTACGCTCCCACAAGGCCTTAGCAGTCAGCGACTGGCATTTGGAACAGTCGTCAATGTCGTGACTCTCCCCCAAGCACCACAAACGAATGCGATGCGATTTGGTAATCGACATTTTTGACTTGCAGACCCGGCAAGTCTTGAAGCCAGACCGCGGAGTCGGAGGGGTTGAAGAAGACATATTCACAAGGAATAAACGAGGCGCGCTGAGTCTCCGGAGCAAACACGTTTGCAGAAAAGATGGTACTGAGGCTACGGGCGCCTTGCATACTATTTATAATATCCGGTGATGTCGCCCTCGACGGAGGCCTACGAGGGACATCGACACGATGCCATCGAAGCAGGACTACCTCTGCCTAAAAAGGGTCCGAAGTACACAGCTGTGGACATTACATGTCAAAGATGTGGAATACGTTGGAGGACACAATCCATTCGAACTAAACATTTGGTTGCATGTAGCCACTTTTAAATTAGTTGGAATTATTTTGCCAGTTCTGCGTTTCTTGAAAACTCTAGTGTTCACATTTCTCTTTCCATCTTGTGTCTGCCCAATTTAGCTAATATTCTAGAAAACTCACCCGGGTATCAACTGAAAAGTAATGTATAGTCAAATTATACCCTAGACTCACGTCAATCAGACTCCGGCCCAGGTTTGGGAACTAAAATGGCAGATATGTCCATTTAGTATATCACAAAACTGTGATGAAATGATTTCCCTCATATTCAGCCTTTCAGAGGCATTCTATAATGTTGGTCACACTATTCTCATTGACTTTAGGGGTTTAGCATTACTGCTGTAGCCCTTAAAGGAAATCTCCTTAAACTGATGAATCTCTCCTAATCAATGACATTGTTTGAATCCAGAGAAGTTATGTGCAGTGTTCCCCATGAGTAGTCACTATTTCCATTGCAATTTAATATTTTAATTACACTTGTTTAGTGAAATTACTACATTTGCATTGTATAGGATTTTTAAATATGGACATAACGCATAACGCAATTTTGTTAAAATGTGAATACAATTTAAGAAAGGAATATGTTCACTTCTCTGTCTGACAGAGGTTCTTATTTTGGATTAATGTACATCTGAGAATCAAAGTGGCCTACAAATAAGTTAATGTCCCGTTGCCCTGGGACCCTCAAATGAACCTTTGAACTCTTGCTTGATGCCCTTGGCACACCTCCTGTATCATCAAATATCTTGGCATTCTCGAAACTAAACAATTGACTTTCATTCCACAAATAAAAGTAAGCTTAATTTGTCAAATTTGAGAATGCTGAAAAGATTAGTATATTTAATTTGTCTCACCCTGGTCCATGCCTACATTGCACCAAGACTAAGCTACCGTATCTCAATATATTATACTTGAAAGCGATATTTGAACATATCAATATTGTTTGGTCACCCAAAGTAGCATCTCAATTCATCTTGACACTATTTGGCCCCATATTATTGCTGATTATGCTTTGCAAAATTCAATTATTTCACCACCAGGTGACTCCTTGCCATTCAACAGGGGTTCAATCACCAGCACCTGCATGCCCCACTTACAACTCACACTGAAGTCTATGGGTGCATCGTTAAGGGTGGTTAGAGTAAATGCTTTAGAACACTGTCTCTGAGGGACTAATACAGTTGCAAGTGATGAACCTTACTAAAGAATACTTTTGTTTAAAAGAAATGTTTTAAATTGTAGCTGCTATTTAGTAAAGACACTAGCGGTGTGCTGATTGCATGACTTATTTAATTAATTTTTAAAATGTATTTATGCATTTGTAAAGCGTCTACACTCTTAGGCATCAGGGCGCTGTTATAACCAGTTATATACAGTGAGGAACAATAGAGGTTTTACATTTCCTGAGGTTAACCTGAACCAGGTAATTGATCAGACCCCAACAAAAAGAAACTTGCTTTTCATGATCCAGTTTATCTGGTCTGTTTATATATTTAATTGGATAATCTGTCAAAATAAATGCATATTACATTAATAAACTGAATTGTAAAATGACACATTACATTTTTCAGCACAAATACATTGTTATTGATTAGCACATATTGAAAAGGGTGAACCAGTTAACCATACTTGCTCCTGGTACTTGGGGCCACTGATGATTAACTATTCAAAACCCAACTAGCTTGTGCGTCTCCTGCCAGAAACAATTAATGAAATGCTGATCTTTAATGCCTAAACTTACGTTAAGCCGGGCTAATTTTCTTGTTCTGATCCTCCTATACTTGGGACAATTTTTTTTTTTTATCCTATTCAATTTTACCCGGGCGAGAAGGGCACCGACTAGTTAATATGGTAAAGATTGAACCTCATTTGGACAATATAAAACTGTTGGCCCATGGAATGCCCCTTAAAGAAAGGTTGTATTATCAGGGTTTGAGATAAGCATGTACACTTTCATAATTCTGTTAATTCCCATTAAGGCTGACTTTCTAAATAAGATATTTAGCTCTTAGCCGAATCTGTCCACTGATAGTTTCTGGGTAATTGAACCAACCGGCTGCATTGATTGAAATCGGCTCTTTTCTTAGGAACGCACGCAATATCATCTTGGATACTCCCCACAGGCAATTATATCTATAAGATCCTTCCAAAGGGAAGCCTGGGGATTCCTCTAGATTGATAACCATAACGGAACCTGGGTTATAGGAAATGTGTCCTCTAAATAACCAATTCCAATCTCGTGGTGCATAGCGAAAGCTGGGGCACTCTCCCGTAAAAGCTTATGACCAACATTTTTTATAATTTGCAGTTGTCAGGAGGGTTCGCACACAATGATCTCTGCACCATAAAGGGAGACTTTTTAATAGGATTTCCAGGGGTTGTATTTTTAAGTGATGGAAAAGCCTTATCTTATTCCAGCAATTGTCTTGCTCCTATGCATTCTGTTTCATATGGGAAATACCTCCTATCTTTCAGTCAGAAATATATTCCTAAGTAGTCAAAAGGCCACCACGTTCTCTGGCTATTTCCCATCAACAAAGTCAGTTTCATTATTCTTGACACTACTTGTGATACAGCCAAGGATTTATTAACATTGATTCGCAACTCCATTCCATAGCATTTAAATGGCTATTTATTAAACCCTGTAAGGTTTATTGGCGCAAGCTAAAATCACAATATCGCCGCCATAGGATAAGAGGGAATCTATGTGCTCCTCTATGTGGAACTTTGGAAGATGCTTTTTCTAACACAGGCTGTATATGTACTCCGTGTGTATACCCCATTTGTGTGTAAAATGAAACCTAGGAGCGTAGGGCACAGCCCTGCTTTATTAGTTATATCAAAAGGGGCAGTGCAGTTAACATTCTCATTACCTGCTCAGTACAAGTATGCAGTCATTTTGTTTATTTAAAAAGGGACTTTGGAATGCCCATCTCAACTAGTATTACCCACAAAGTTCTTCAGCCCACCAAATCGAAAGATGCATAAAAGCTGCATATATTTTCATTTACAATAAATTACATTTATTTGTATTTGTATTTATTGATTTATTAAGCGCCTTACGCCAAAGCGCTATACAATTGAACAACATATTACATAAACAAACAACATAACAGCTGAAGCAAATACATAGTGAATCATTCAACAAAAACAGTGAACAGAGCAATTAACTGAAGGGGATAGGTAGGGAAGGGGAGAGGGAGAGGATGGGAGTGGAGTGGTGATGAATGGTAGGAGGAGGGAAAGGGGGAGGTAGGAGAGGGGGGTGGTAGGAGAGGGGTGTTAGGGGAAAGAATTAGGAGGAGAGATTTAAGGGAAGTGCGGAATGAGGTGAGAGTGGGGGTAGAGCGGATAACAAGAGGGAGGGAGTTCGTGTAGAGGTGCTAGGAGTTGGAAGGAGCGGAAACGGGAGGAGGCACAAGGGGAGGGAGGTACAGTGAGAAGGAAACGGTCAGCAGACCGAAGGGGACGGGAGGGAGAGTAGAAGGAGAGAAGGGAGGAGAGATAAGGGGGAGCGAGGCCATGGAGAGTGATGAAGACAAGGCAGAGGAATTTTAAGCTGGGAGTGAAAAGGAAGCCAGCCAAGAGAAGAGAGTGAGGTAGAGATGGAGTCGCGGGTGGTAAGAAGACAAAGGGTACGGACAGCAGAGTGGTAGATAGATTTAAGAGGGGCAAGATGAGACGTAGGAAGTCCAAAGAGTAGGGAGGAGCAATAGAAGTGAGAAGTTATTAATAATAAATAAAATAAGTAAAATGCTTCACTGCTCTAAAACCCAAGGTTGAAATAGCCCAGTCAATTAAATGAATGGATAACAAATTAACCAAAATTCTGGCGTAACCATCCGCACTGAAGATCTCACATTTGTGTCATCATCACACTCATGAAGTGACTGCATCTATCTGATTCAATACTGTGGTTCGAATTTGAAGAAAATGTGCTTTATCAATGTTGCATTAGTTTCTGCTCTACAATGTGGAGCAGGTAAACATTCCAGCCAATTGGTCAAGATGCACTTCATTCCATGGTCTGATCTTTGAACAGGACCAATAAAGTCGATTGGAGTTCAGGGCCACTGTAATGTCAATTGATGTAGTCACCTCTGACAGGTAGTGTCTTTCAAGGTGTCTTAATTAAGATAATTCATTAATAGTAACAGGCCCCACCATACGTGCTCACCACTCGCCAGCCATCATCCAACTGCCTTCTACATAACCCTTACCATTCTACCACACATTCTAGGCACTCAACATTCCACCTTCCATCCACAGCTACAGTAAGGTGTCAATGTAAAAGGCTATAATAAGCCTAACCTAACCAATATAATACAACATATCCCCCTTCCAAAAAATACAACAAAGCTGAATGGAAAACAAAACCAAACAAAAAAAAATGATTACACAATATAGTCAGTCAATGTATACCTAAGAAAACATACATGTTACAATAATACAGTACTTAACACCTTGTGGTTGCAGATTAACAGCAACTCTTAAGAACACTTCACATAACAGTTTCTAATCTAACTGAAAAGGAAGAACATACTTCTATGCGAGATAAGATACATATGGGTATACCCATGGTCACAGGATATAATTCACAGGGCTAGGAAACCACAGGTATACCCTGCAGAACTACAACTTGCAGAAGTATATAAACCCATTATCTATACATCATGAACTTTTGAAATCTGTTGGGTAACCTACACACTCTGTTAATTCTTTATTTCCATACCACAGAATCAGCATTCAACCTTACACTGTCAGTCATGCCACTACGACCACCATCACTTGATACAGGTACATAGTCCCAATAATCCCATTGCCTCACCACCATATAATTATTCTTCACCCTGTCATCCAAGAATTTAAACACCTTGTTGTGATTCCGAACAGCACCCCCTTCTACTCCAACAGCTTTTCCAAAACATTAATTTACCTTCATGGGATTGGAAAATGTAGAAACTCCTTTCCTACCCATTCTTCCATTTTGTACTTTAACCACATCACCAACCTGGAATTGCTCACGTTTCCACACAATACTATGTGCTTCTTGTCATGATATTCCTTAAACTTCTTCTGACCTTTCAAGATTTTCAGCAACAACCTTCTTATCAACCACTGGTACACCCAACATCTCATTTAACCAAACTGGACATAGCTTACTATTTGGATCACAACCTCATCAACCGGAACAGTGACACTCCCGTAGTACTGCATGGCATCATGCGTAAGCTCTATAACAAATCGCAGAGATATTCCTTCCAATTCAACCCATTAGCTAAAGCCAATTGCACACACTCCCCAATCACTCTGTTCAATATCTCCACCGTCCCGTTCATCTCTGGGTGGTACACTGAAGAAAACTTCCATTGAAAACCCATCTTAATAACAAATGTGCCTTTCTCCTTGCTCCTAAATTGTGGACTTCTGTAGCTTAATATCACACTAGGAATACCTTCCCTCCTAAGTATGTTCTCCAAGAAATCAATGACTTTCCCCAAAGTAACACCATCCACAACAGCAACTTCCGTCCACTTAGTGTACCTGTCAATCAGTACTAATAAAACCTATTGCCTCTTCCTAGACCTTCATATGGGCCCAAAACATCAATGGCTAATTCCATCCAGGGTCCTTCAAGAACCGGTAATGGGGTAAGCAGTGACATCTTAATTACCATGTTTTTGTCACAATTATTACACGCGGCACATGATCTAACTTCTCTTTTTACTTGTATAGCCATGGCAGGCCACCAAAATCTTGTTCTAATATTCCTTTATTTTCATACCCGGGTGTCCTTCATGTGCCAACTTAATAATCTCATACTTCACTCCTTCCGGGGGTATCACCTTCATACCTCTCAAAATCGAGACTTCCTCAATTGTCAACTCATCCGTGACCACGAAATATCCTTTAACCTTATGCTTCACTAGTTCTCTCTAGCCACCATTCCACTATCCATTTCTTCACCTTGGTAAGAATTTCATCCTCTGTGTTACTTTCACTCTATTTCTCTTGGCTTAATGCATGTAGAGCTCTGTACACCTGGTCCTCATAGTTCCCATCAATACTACAGTCCACATCCTCGCACAGCATGCAGGACAAAAAGTCTGCTATACAATTCCTATTTCACAATTGTATTCCAACAATTTGACTCAACCTCACAATTCTAGGTGTGGCTCTTGACATAACTTTCACAGTTAGTACTTCAACCAGCGGCGTATGATCAGTTTTAATAGTAAACCTATCACCCCATACATACTGTTTGAAATGTTCCACACCCCAACAACATGCTAACAATTCTCTATCACTGAATAACAAGCCTCAGCGTCACTCACTGCTCTTTAGGCAAACATAATTATCTTCTCCCCGTCTCCTTCCATTTGAGACAACCAGCACTGAAGCCCTTACCACTGGTGTTCATGGTAATACTTGAATTTCTTCCGGGCACAAAACCCTCCAATAATGGTGCTTTTATAATACATTCCTTTTTAAAATGTATTTATTAATATGCTTGTAGAGCCCCGGTAGCCCGCAGGCATCGGGGCGCTTGAACGTGAAAAACATACACTAATGACAAAACAGTAGCAGCAGGAATTCGAAAGGTATTATTGGCTCAGAATAAACTCATTTAAACAAGTGAGTTTTCAAATGTTTACTGAATTTCAAGAGGTTGTCCTCAAGGCGAAGGGAGAGGGGGAAGCCTATTCCAGTGGTGTGCTGCCTGCACTGGAAAGATTCGACCCAAGCCCGTTGCTCTACTAAAAGGGGGCACTTTAAGCCTGCCTTGTGTTTCTGATCTCAACAACCGAGTCGGAATGCATCTCACAAACTGTTTCTTTAAATACATTGCTGTAGGCACCTGTGCAATAGGGTCATGGATTTGAATAAGATCCTGTCTTCAATCCTTAACCAATGCAGAGCTTTTCTTCCCTCAGATACAGGCTCTTTTTTCTTGATGCCTTTAACAACGCGCACTGCATTGTTCTCCATGACCTGGCATCTCTCTATCCCCTTCTTGGTGGTCCCAAGCAACAACGCGTTGCCATAATCCAGACGAGACAGGATAATGGTGGCCATAATTTCCTCATTTAGGAATGGACGAATAGCTCGCAACAGGCGTATGTATTAGGCATTATTTGGGTATCTTTGATATCTAAGGCTTCATATTCTCTCATGCTTGTCGAGTGCCAAAATTCAGCAGCTCAATTCTTTTGCTATTTAGGCACATCCAACGGTGCTCCATCCAATTATCTATGATGCCATAAACTGCTGCGATTTTGGCACTCTTGATAGGGTAGTCTCCATCCAGCTCGAGCACCAGCTGGGTGTCGTCGGCGTAATTGGTGAAAAATATGCTGACGCTTGTGCTTGTGCGATCTTCTGGAAAGTATCTCATGTACAGGTTAAAAAGGGGAGACAAGCTTGCACCATGTGGAACTTCGAAAATGTGTATCGGAGGCTTTGAAAAATGTGTCTCCCCAATGTACCTTATGTTATGTATACTTGTATAGCACCGGCAGCCCGCAGGCATCTATGTCATACTTGTAACATACAAGATAGACTAGATCTACAAGGGTCACCATTAGTAGTCCCAGAAGAGGCTCTCTGTTTCCTAACTGGGTGAAATCACTTAGAGACACGTCTTCAGGCTGTGCCTGAATGTATGTTAATTCTCTTCCAGCCGCAGGGTGAGTGGGAGTTTGTTCCACTGTTGCGCGGAACGCAATGCAAAATATCTGCCCATACCTGCCTTAAGATTATATCTTGGCACGTTAAGCAATCCTTTTTCTGCTGAGCGTAGCTGTCTCAGAGGAGTGTATCTTAAAAATTGATTCATGAAATAGTGGGGGGCCTCTCCAAACAAGCACCTGTGTTTGATGGTCATAGACTTGAAATTCACTCCATCCTCTAATCTTAGTCAGTGCAGAGATTTTCTTGCCGTTATGTGACCTCTGATTTTTATTCTCTTCATTATACGAACAGCGTCATTTTCCATGACTTGACACCTGGCAAGATCTTTTTTAGTTGCTCCTATTAACAGGGCATTACCGTAATCGAGTCTAGACAATACTATAGCTCTCGCAGTAGTTGCTGTATTCTCCTCATTCAGGTACGGTCTAATTGCTCTCATGAGGCGCAGGTAATATGCATTGTTTTTATGCAAATAATTGACCTGAGTCTCTGAGCTAACTGTGGCATTAACCATCATCCCCAGTGTCTTGACCTGGCGCATGACTTGAATTTTAGCCTCTTTAATTGAAAAGGTTTTACACTCCTCTCCTGATTTGGCTTTAGCTGTGCTGGTTCCAAAGATCATGAGCTCTGCTTTCATGTTATTTAAGCACATCCAGTTTTGCTGCATCCATAAGTCTATTATGTGGTACACTTCAGCTATTTTAGCACTATCCCTGGTATATTCTCCCTCCAATTCAATAACAAGCTGCGTATCATCAGCGTAACTTGTGAAAGACGCCATCCAACAAGTCAGAGGCTTCTAATATATATATATTGAAAAGCAGCAGGGATAAACTTGCTCCGTGAGGTACTCCAAAGATAATAGATATGGCCTCAGATGGAGTAGGTTTCATTTGCTTCAATACCCCCAGCATTTCTATTTCCGAGACTGATGTAAAATTAAATGAATCTATGACTCCCCGTTTAAGACAGTCTGTCTCCGGCGTAGATTTTCCTGAGAGTTCTCTGGCCTTAATTATGTTATTTCTTGCCCTTTGTGTTATTGCTGCAAAGGCATTTTGAACTATGTCACAGTCTTCCTTAGATGGGGAGAAAGGCGGTGTAAGTGCCTTTGGTTTCTCGATGCTTTTTATTATTTCGAATATTTTATTTGTGGCATTTGATGCTGCTGCAATTTCCTTATTATAATAATTGGCCTTTGATTCTCTTATTCTTTCTCTGTAATTTGTATTTGCTTGCTTCCAATTGTCCTTATTTTCCTTAGTGATTTTGGTGCCACTTTCTTTCTAGAGCTCTTTTCTCCACTTTCTGTTTATTTAGCTCTTCGCTGAACCACGTCTGGTGCTTGCTGCTTTTTCTAGCGATTTTAGTTTTCATTGGAGCTTCTAGTTCCACCAGATTTTGAATCTGTGTTAAATATTTATTCAGCATCACTTCACAGCTATCTTGATCTTGAAAAGATTTCAAGATTCTGGATATGCAAGGTTTAAGTTGTTCTTCCCCCATGTTTTTAAAGTTTCTACTCAGTACTTTAATATGGGGTTTGTGTTGCTGTTTGGTAGTTTAGTGTTACCTCAAAAGAGACTAGAAAGTGATCACTCCAAATACATGGTTCAGTGATAACTTTCTGGGTCTGTAGGCTTTGAATTAGGGCCCTATCTAATTGGTTTCCTTGTGGGGTTGTAGGTTCTTTATTAATCACAAGGTAATCAAGATTTTTTAACGCAGGGGGTCATTCCGAGATTGGTGCTAAGGGACAAACGATGCTGGTAAAGGATTAGCAGCATCGTTTACCGCTACGGGCTATTCTGACCAGCCTGACCACTATTAGCGGCATCGTAATTTATGGCGTCTTTAATAGCGGCATGGGCGCGGGCACGTGGGCCACCATGCCAGCATTAGCGGCATGCCGTAAACTGTAGGAGATCACAAGTTAAGCAGACATGCAAATAACGGCTTCATGAAGACGTTAAAAGTGGTTACCGGCATGCCGTAAATACCGGCATCGCAGACCTACCGTAAAATGCCATGTGCAGTGCTCCCAACTGCCACAGGTGCACACAATCAGCCCAGGTGGAGGCAATGGAGTCTGGCCCACTACAAAAGGAGCACACCCACACACCACACCCCCTCCCACACCAAGATGATTCCAATAGTAGTAGCATTACTGGAGCTGGAGGACATGCTTGCATTGCCCCAACAGCAGCAACAGCCGGCACCACAGAGGAAACGCAGCAGGAGGAGGAGGAGCAGGGTGAGACAGTCCCAGCATGCCCCACCAGTGCAGCCACCGTTACCACGCAGGCAGCCCTCAATTCCTCGCATCAGAGCCAGTCCTTTCAACCTAACCCCTGAGCAGATCCACACCCTGTACCGTCTGGACCGGGACACCATCACCACCATTGTGGACCTGATACACAACGACATTGTCAGCCTCATAGAAATACGCACCGCCATCCCCCCCTCTACTGAAGGTAGTGTCTGTGCTCCACTTCCTTGCCATAGGCACCTACCAGCACACAGTGGGGCACATGCATGGCATATCACAACCCTTATTTTCTCAGATGCTGAACCAAGTGCTGGATGCCCTCCTCAAGCACATAAGGGACTACTTATCACTACCACGGACTCCCCAAGAGAGATTTGATACAAAAGTTGGCTTCCATGCACTGGCAGGCAGGCCAAATTGTGCAGGTGCCCTCGACTGCACCCACGTGGAGTTGGTGGTCCAGCATGCCATGGAGGTGGTGTACCACAACCGCAAGCAATACAACTCCATCAATGTGCAGATGGTATGCACGCCAGCAAGATCATCACACATTGCTGTGCCTGATATCCCGGATCAACTCATGACTATGGTCCTGCGGAACTCCACGTTTCATGAAGCGGCATGCTGGACGACGTGCCTGGCTGCTTGGTAAGTTGCATAACTGGCACATGGCATTGAAATGGGGGGAGAGATGCACACACCACAATGCTGCCAAGGTTGATGTGACTGCACGATGTGCACATCACCTACCACTGTGCCCCAAAGCATTACAAACGGTACATGACACCGAAATACCATAGGAATGAAGTAAGGTTGACACCTATCACTACATGACTAACAGGACACCACCCCACAACACGTGCACCACTCATCAGCGGCCCTCACCCTCCGTAACGCTATCCTGCACCATGCAGTGCATATGCACTATGTTGTTGTCTCCAGCATATCACCACACAGGACAAGCATCTCTGGGAGTGCATTAAACTGAACCAACTGGGGAATCCACAGTCTGTAACAGGGCCACCACATCTACAGGAGTGCTGCATGTCACCATGGGAATGATCAGCGCTGATTGCACAATATTGCACAGACTACTGCCAATGCTCCCTCTAAGTAAATCTCACAGAACACAACACAATACTGACACGAACACAGCTGTATGCGTACACGATGCATGTGCAACAAGACATCAGTGCACACCATGTATCATCTTGACGATGCAACCCACACCATTAGTCCATGGCAGAGGACACATTGAGGGGCTGGAGATGGCGTAAATACATCCATGAACATGTGCATGTGGGCAACGATACACTGCAGGCATGTGCGACTAGTACAGCTGTCCATCATAAATTGACTAACAATTACCTTTTATTGCCTCTCATGCAGGTGATAGTGGCTATCCCTTGAAGCCGTGGCTCCTCACCCCTGTCCGAAACCCACAGAAAAGGCATGAGGAGGACTACAATCGTTCCCATACCCGTACCCGTGTGGTCATCGAGCAGACCTTTGGCCTGTTGAGGGCATGATTTTGCTGCCTCAGCCGGTCGGGTGGGGCACTCCTCTACAGGCATGAGGTGGCCAAGATCATCATGGCATGTGTCATGCTGCACAATTTGTGCAACTGCCGGAATGTGCCCGTGCCTCCTGACATTGAACTACCACCTGGTGGTGATGAAGGGGAAGATGAGGTGGCTGGACATCATCGCGGTGCCTATGCACAGGAGGGACGTGCTGTGCGCCAGTCAGTGATTGCACAATATTTCTGACACACATGGCAGCAGAGGGTGACGTGATGGTTGGACAGAGGGCACTGGGTGTGGGGGGTACATGTACACTATGCACTGTAAATGAATAAATGACACATGCGCAATGATGAATGTCCACTCAGGTCTCGTTTTCACACAACGGGTGTATTAAATAGAACAATGTAAACATAAGTGCAAAAACCCTCCACCACCCTCACCCCCCTTCCACTCCCCCAAAACTCCCCCACACACCCTCACCCCCCTCTTCCTCCGCCCACAACTCCCCCACATGTCCCATTGAGTCTCCAATGCCTACATGAGGCTGCCCTGACGATCAATTGGCACTCCCTGGTCCAGGTGGCACCATTCTTGCCGGCGCAGGGTACGTGCCGACCTTCGCAGCGAGCTTGTCTGGGTCGAACTGGACGAAGAAGGTGTGGCCACCTGCTGGGATTGTGAAGCGGGATGCCCTGCCTCCATGGCATCCGCTATGCGGCCTAAGACCTGGCGGCGGGCCGAGACCACCTCGAAGAGGCATCTGGTGTTGTCAGCAAAGGATTTGGCCATGGAGGCAGTGTTGTCACGCCACTCCTGTCTGGCCAGTCTGCTGTCCTCGACAAACTCCCGCACAAGGGCAGTAAGCATGTCAGACCGCTACCGCCCTTCGGGTGCACCTGTGGAGGTTGTTGGTCCCTGCCTGTCCTGCTCAGCCTCCCTAGTTGTCAAAATGGGTCTGAAGTGCCCTTCCGTCTGCTCCTGACCAGACTGCTCTGGGGTGGTGGCGTGCTCTGTCTCGAGTGACGATATTTGTGGGGATGCCGGTGGACTTGGCGTATGAACAACATCTGATACATCGTCCTCAATGGGCACCCATATGTCGTCCTGTGGGCCCACCACAGGCAGGGGTGCTGTGGCTGCCACCTCCCCAGCCAAACTGGACTCCTCTGACTGTGGTGCCTCGCCTGATTCGCCAGGATGACCGATGGGTGGTGGTGGTGGTGGTGGTGGTGGTGGTGCTTCGCCCTCTACGGGCCTAGGTGGCACCGGTGTAATGGCTACCTGGGGTGTCTTGCCAGTTGGTGCACGGCGGCCCCTGGGTTGTCCCCTCGAGGTCGAAGGGCGGTTGGCATCATCCCGGGACCTCTTCTGGGGTTGGGTCTGTGCAGGGGTTGCGTCCTGCCCATCGCTGTCATGGTCGGAACCTGTGGGGTTCGAAGAGAGGGACGACGTGAGTGATGTTTTGATGGGCATCATACATACATTTGGACAATTGATCATCCACAACATTGGGGGTAATAGGCATTTGTGTTTGGATGAGCACGTTGTTTGATACATGGGTGGGTTATGCAGGCATACGTCAGCGTCACTCATGTTGGCCAAGAGCAATGCTATCTGACATGCATGGTATTTTGGACCTGCACGCTGTGTGACTCATGGCATTTACAACTGTGTGGTATGTGTGAGGTACGGCATTGCCTTGCAGCAGGCATCTGCATGTGTCTGTGATGCGTCCGCCTACTTTGCTGGGAGTGTGTGTGTGTGTTGGACCATGGCTTGACTCTTTGGACTGACATATTGGTTGATTTTCATCAGACTTGGCATTACAATGTTTTCTTAGGACACTCGCATCCACATACTTGCCAACCCTACAGATTTAGGCAGTAGGCTACTGCTTTTGAAGCAGCCCTACCGCCTACAGATTTCAGTGACAGATCCTACTGTTTTTTACAGTGGCAAGTAATTTATGTGAATCTAAGGCATGCTGCAGGACAGAGCATGCAACACATTAATTAGTCTGTCTATAGAGTGGACTGGTATGTGATTGCTTTGATTGCACTCAGACCAATCCACTGACCCGACAGCTGCAGGACTCTGTCCTGCACTCTTGCCGGTACAACACTTGGGTGAACCAGTAGTGAAAGCAAGTGGCAGAGTGCAACACCATCACACAGCATCTGCCGACAATTTGGTGTTAGCATTCAGAATTATACATTTTTAACATTTCAACATCTTTCCATGTTGTGCTGTTTGTACGTTTTGTATTTTCCTGTGATGTCATTGTTATGGGAGTTATTATTTTTCAAACTTAAAAAATCCTACATCTTTTTGGTCACAGAATGTTGGCAAGTATGCCTCCATCGCCCAATGTTGTGGCACCACACTCCATCTTGCCAACACCTTCGATCCCGTCCATCCCTATCATGCTGGCGCAGATGTCCTCCAATAGGGTGAGATTGATTGGAGAGCTGGGACCTCCTCCCGTTCCCATTGCCTGGTTCTGGTTCATTGAGAGAATGTTTCAGACTCTGTACAGGTCGTCCCAGTGCTTGCGACAGTCTTTGATGGCACGTGGGGTGTTCCCAACAACACTGACCTTCTGAGCGACAAGTGCCCAGGTCTCCTCCTTCAGTATTGCCTCCCTCTTCATCTTATTGTAGAATACTATGCCAGCATGCTCCTGCAGTGTGTCAACCAGCATCTGCAGCTCATCCTCATTAAATATTTCTTTCTGCTGGCGGGCAGCTCCCTTCTTCAGGGCCTTGGGCATCTATTCACGACAACAGCAGAGTCCAAAGAGTCCTGTCTGGTGAGTATGGCAATGGATTGTTTTTTTAAAGATGGCCGCCGTGCTCCTTCCCGTTCCTGTGCGATGACGCTACTTCCGTTCCGCTTATTAGCGGTGACCGCTAATATCGGTGACCGCTATTGCCGCATTGGACCTTGTTGGTAGTGCTATCTGCGCTATGCTTGATGCCGCTAAGGGCATTTAAGGTGCCTTTAACGGCATGGCGGTAAGCTTGTGCCTGCAAAGTCGTAATAGTCCTCTATTAGCGGACTGATGACTGCCCGGACACACTATTTATGCCATGCCGATAAGGACCATTACTTACCTCCAAACTCGGAATGAGGGCCATAGTCTCCAATGAAATGGCTTCTTTATCGGTCACATTCCCTCCCCAGTAAATGAAAATGCTTGGCTTTACGGTCGGCCAAGAAGGATGACCGCCATGCCAGAGCCGACGCAGAACATCTTGCCATTTTGTCCAGGGCTTGCTGCAGCAGTTGGTGGTCGACCAAATCGAATGCTGCACTTAGGTCTAAAAGCATTAATAGTCCTGCTTTTCCCTTATCTAGGATACCAAGCATACATGTCTGCAAATGTAACATGGCAGTCTCCGTGCTATGGGCAGCACGGAAACCAGATTGCTATTCATGTAAGATGTTATGAGCTTCAACATGTTTTTGCAGTTGGTTTGTGGCGATTTTATCCAAGATTTTCAAGATGAAGTTAGAGTTGGTGATTGGGCACAGGTTAGCTGGATCTTTCGGATCTAGCCTACGCTTTTTAACTAGGGGCGTAATGGTAACCTCCTTAATGCTCCTGGGCACCATGCCCTCTTTGAAGGATGCATTTACAATTCTGGTCAGTACCAGCAAGAATAATTCCTTATTTTCCAGTATAACCTTGGGTGGAATTACAATTTCCAAACACAACGTAGGTTTCATGCCTATGAGCATCTCATCTTCTGAGACCTGGTGAAATTTAAAACTTGCCTGCTCACTCTGTCTGCATTCAACATGTGAGGCCATCTCTGATATAGGGGATTCTCTAATCGAGCTGGTCTTTGGCTTTCTGTATTTTTGCAGCGAAAGCCGTTTGCACTGCTTCACAGTCCTCCTTTGTTGGAACGTGAGGAGGGGTCAGTGCCTGAGATTTTTCTAAAGTTTTCAGAATATTGAAAAAGTTTTTGTGGCATTGGGCGCTGCTGCTATCAAATTATTATAGTGGTTGGACTTAGCATCTCTTATGCACTTTCTATATTTCTGATTAGTGCAATTCTAGGGGTCTTTTATTAACTGATGTTTTTTTTAGCCACTTCCTTTCCAGTCTTCATTTTTCATCTTTCAATTTACTGAGCTCGTCATGAAACCATATCTGATGGTTATCGATCTTCCTAACAGTTTTAGACTTAAGTGGAGCAAACTGGTCAACCAATTCTTTGATATGCAGGGTAAATTGCTGGAGCTAAACTTCACAGGAATCCTCGTCCTAGAAATTCTCCATAACCATTTTTAGGCGGGGTTCCAATTCTGCTCGCCCTACATTTTTAAAATTGCGATTTTGGACTTTTACATGGGGATAACGAATATGTTTTAATTGATTGAGTTGATTGAGCAGATGTACCTCAAAAGAGACCGAAAAGTGGTCTGACCATATACATGGCTGAGTTAGCACATTCTGCGTGTACAAATTCTGTGTAACCACCCAGTCCAGCTCGTTTCCATTAGCCATCGTTGGCTTAATGGATTTCCTCTCCATCTATTAATGTCTCCAACTAATAAAGTAGCTGTGTTGGTGGATTTTAAGTTATTAAGCTGTTGAGTTATTTTGTTACAGAAATCAGTCGTAAGGGACGGTGGATGGTAAATGACAATAACATGAATGCAATCATTTGGCAAGGGAGTACATTTTGAGTGTTTTGCAGCAGTTACATGCTACGTTAGCCTTAAACAATTTAATTGAATTCCTAGCTATGATTGCGACTCCCACTCTTACCCCACATTTGCAGTTTTTATCATCTAATAAATACCCCTCTGGGACTGCTTTGTCGCAGACTTGTCCTACAGGGTCTTTAAGCCAAGTCTCCGTCTCCTTTATCTCATCCACAATCCTTTCATGCTCTTCATGCTCTTCCGTCCAAATGTATCTTACATTCTTTTTTCATAAGCACTCTCAAAGGTTGAGTAATTTCAGCAAAGTGCTCAACTAACTTGTTAGAATACTCGGCTAATCCCAAAAAGAGCTTAACTCATCCTTATTGTGTGGATAAGGTGCTTTCTCAATAGCATCCATCGCTTTAAATTTTGGTTTATAACCCCCTCTTGACAATGTGTGTCCCAGATGGTCTACTTTGTGGCTATTAAACTTAAATTTACTATGTTCTCCAGCATTGGATCTTTCATGGATTCACATGCTTAGAATATTCCCCGTCGTCAGGCTGGGAATCCTCGGTAAGTTATATAGACATTTTCCATAGGAACTTTTGTGTCCTTTCTACGTCGTTTTGGGCCGCGCACGCCGGCGCCACTAGGACGTAGAGGTATATATAGCCCCGCGGCTCCCTCAGATTTCAACCGTCTTCCAAAGTAGTGGGATTACCTCGCGTATCTGCTATTCAGTTAGGTTGTACTTTCTACTTCTGCGACTTTTTTCTTCTCTAAATAATTTCTGGAAAGGCGTTGTTTCGTCCATGTGCTACATGCAGTCTTAAGAAGGTGTACGAAGGGGATGGTCATATGGAATGCATTTACTGTCTTCATCCTCACCACACAGCGGACACATGTGAAATCTGTCCGGGCTTCTCCCAGAAGACCATCAAAGACCGAAAAAGATGCCTTGTCGATTGGCTCAATGACGGGGCGGGTGCGTACCCGGCATCGGAGGTGGGCTCCACGGCCTCGAGAAGTAAGTCAGAACCCTCGACGAAGAAGGCGCATTCTGCTGAAAAAAGCCCCTCGGAGAAGCATTCGGAGAAACATTCAAAGCCCCCCTCTTCATACAAGGCGTCGTCTTCTTCCTCCTCGTCTAAAAAGGAGAGAAAAGAACAATCTAAATCCTCCTCAGGAGACCGTCCTAAGTCTACCTTGAGTCGAGAGGCCTCGGCTAGCAAGTCGGCCCTGAAAGCGGCGGGAACACCTCAAAGCCCTGCGCCACTTGCTTTGTCGACGGCCCGCTCGTCGACGCCGGCGTCATCGGCGGCTCCTCCCACGGTTCAGACCGCGGCTGTAGGAAACATATCGTCATCAACAGTGGTTTCGTCTATGGGATGGCAACCGGAGGTTTTCGACCCCGTTCCACCTGAGGCCCTGCTACAACCAGAGGCGGCTTTTTCCATCTCGTCGGCTGACGAGGAACGTGGCCCCGTCGCCCACCCAACCTATCTGGGGTTGCAACAAACCAGTGCGGTGACGTTCTTGAGTGGGGGTACCATCCCTACGACCTCGTCATTACTGAACCCCCAGGCAGTGCTGTCCTTGGAGGTGCAAAATACGCTACAGAAGCTGTTAGAGCGTTTGGACACACAGATACCTCAGCCCAGTGCCCCGGCACTGCTACAGTCTACGCCACTCGTCCATGAGCCGGGCCCGGCTCCTCGCTCGACGACCAGGATTACTGCCGCTTCCCAAGCTGCGGAAGATCACCCTCGCCCACAAGAAGAGGGAGAACTACCGGACTCTGATTCAGACCGCGAAGGGTCGGGTTCAGACATCTCACTATCCCCCTCAAGGGACCCAACATGGGACTCTGAAGCGGAAATGGAAGCTCCGAGAAGTCCGGCGCAGCCATCACCACCCGACTACGTGGGGGCGTTCCATGCCATGATGAGTAAGGCGTGTGCTGAGTTTGGCCTAGTCCCTGAAGAAGAGAAAAAGGATTGTTTTCTTTTTGATCATATGGGCAAGAGAAGGAAATCCACATACGCCATCCCTATTTTAGACCATGTCTGGCAAGAGGGCCTGAAGACCATGCGTCATCTTTTCTCGGACCCGGCAGTAAAAGGTCGTTTGGAGAAGAAATTCAAGGCTCTGGAACCGACTCCCAAGTGCTTGACGTCTCAACCTTCGCCGGAATCAGTGGTATCTGCGGCAGCGGCTAGAAAGGCCAGGTCTCAACATAAATGCACGACCCCGCCGGACAACGAAGCCAGGAGGCAAGACGCTTTTGGCAAGAAGGTGCTGTCGGTCGGCGCGACTACAGTTAAAGCAGCCAACTCCTTTGCGATTATGTCTAGGTATGACAGGGAAATGTGGCACCGGCTGGCTCCTATCTTGGAACATTTGCCCGAGGAACATAGAAAGTCCGCCATGTTGCTAATACGGGAAGGAGATGAAGCCTCCAACCATGCTATAAACATTGCTGTCGACCTAGCCGAGTCCGGATTTAAGCAAATCAATAATGGCGTAGTACTACGAAGACAAGCCTGGCTCAAGTGCACTACGTTCAGACCGGAGGTGCAATATAAAGTCTTGGATATGCCGTGTGAAGGGGAACAACTGTTCGGTGAAAAAGTTGATGAGGCCTTGAAGGGCATGAAAGAGGATACTGACACAGCGCGGTCACTCAGAGCCCTCCAGAGTGGTAGGAATTTTTGTTCCTTTCGTCCTTTCAGAGGGGCTTCTGGTAACTCCCGGTTTGGGTCATCTAGAGACCGAGGTTTCAACAGACCCTCCTACTCATCCCAAGGCTACAGACGTGCGGCCCAGTCTTCTCGTAGAGGCAGAGATTACCAAACCTCCAGACGGCGGGGTGCCTACCCTCCGTCGACGAAAGATAAACAAACCAAGAACCAACAATGACATGTTTCAGGACGTCCTGGGGAGCCGGGTGTCTTGTCACATCGACAAGTGGGAGCGCATAACAGACCAATGGGTTTTGGACACGATTCATCTGGGCCACTCTCTACAGTTCAAGGACAAGTCACCACACATTCCACCGGTGTTCTCGGTTCAGCCCCACCTTCAAATACTACTGCAGGAGGTGGCGCTTATGATGCAGAAAGGGGCTATAGAACTGGTCCCGGTAGCAGAAAAAGGACAGGGAGTGTACTCCCGTTACTTTGTCGTCAAGAAACCAATTGGAAAATGGCGTCCCATTCTGGATCTACGAGCACTCAACAAACTGCTCAAGAATTTAAAATTCAAAATGCTTACGCTCCAGGAGGTGATCCGATCGATACAACACGGAGATTATTTGTCGTCGCTAGACCTTCAGGATGCATACTTCCATATCCCGATGCGTCGACGACACAAAAGATTTCTGCGGTTCGTCGTCGGACGAACCCACTATCAGTTCAAGGTCCTCCCGTTCGACTAAAATCGGCCCCCAGGACGTTCACCAAATGTCTGGCTCCAATAGCAGCCATGTTAAGAAAGGAAGGTCACCATGTGTACCCTTATTTGGACGACTGGCTAGTGAGGGGATGGTCTCTGGAAAGGGCACAAGAAAGCCTAGATGCCACCATGTCCCTCCTACAACGTTTGGGCTTCGCAGTGAACTTCGACAAGCCCTCATTAAAGCCATCAAGGACCTTATTCTTTTTGGGGGCAGAGTTCCACACACAGTCGGGGCTGGTGAGGCCATCCCTCGAAAGGGTTCACAAACTGCAACAAAAGGCATCGGAATGGAAGGTCGACACCAGAGTGTCAGTGCGAAGGTACATGTCCCTGCTGGGGACCATGTCGTCCTGCATACCCTTGATCGACAATTGTCGCCTCTTCATGAGGCTTCTTCAGGAATTCTTGGCGGATCTATGGGCACAGAGTCAAGGGCGCTGGTCGGACAAGTTGACCATCAACGGCCAGCTTGTGCAGGGTCTTCAATGGTGGAGAATTTCCATACATCTGACGAAGGGAATGCCCCTGCTGGAACCTCCGTTCCAGAGGACAGTGGTGACGGATGCTTCTCTAACTGGGTGGGGAGCTCATCTGGTGTCCCTACAGGTTCAGGGTCGTTGGTCATTGGAAGAATCCGCCCTTCACATCAATCTGCTAGAGTTGAGGGCAGTGTGTTGGGCCCTGAAATCCTTTCTACCACAGATAAAGGGCTCAGTGGTTAGAATCATGACAGACAACACGACAACAATGTTTTATCTACGAAAGCAGGGAGGAACTCGCTCCAGGATCCTGTCGACGGAAGCCCAGGAGATCTGGCATTGGGCCCTCCAACATGACATACATCTGTTGGCGTTCCACTTACCAGGAGTAAAAGATGTGCAAGCAGACGCTCTCAGCAGGGAGATGAATCGTCTACACGAATGGGAACTGAACGACCAACAACTGCACTGTGTCTTCGCGAAATGGGGCCATCCGGCCCTCAATCTCTTTGCGACGAGAGACAACAAGAAATGCTCACAATACGCGAACAGGTGGCCACAACAAGACTCGCTAGGGGACGCGTTCTCCTTCCTGTGGATGGGCACGTTTCTGTATGCCTTCCGCCCATTGCCTCTCATCCGTCGGACTCTGCAATGGATCCACAGATATCCATGTCGGGTGATCCTGGTGGCCCCGTATTGGGCCAGACAAGTGTGGTTCTCCGATCTACTTCACCTTTCAGCGGCAGAACCAATGAGGTTCCAGAAGATCCCCAACCTTCTGCCTCAGGAGAAAGGGGTCGTTTGGCATCACGACCCGGACAGCCTCACTCTGACGGCCTGGCTCCTGATTTCTCCGAGTTTGGCATGTTAGCGATTCCAGCGGATTGTCGTCGCATTTTTCAAGCTGCAAGGGCACCTTCCACGAACGCTTCATATTCATACAAATGGAAATGTTTCGGCATATGGTGCGCAGGTCAACCAGGTTTGGTCAAGCTGACAATCACACCGGAACAGCTCCTACCATACTTGTTGCTCCTGGCTAAAAACGGGTTGTCTGTTTCATCCATAAAGGTGCATCTGGCTGCCATCTAGAGATTTACTCGGAAGAGACATTCAACTCCATTGTCCAGTGACCGCCTAGTTAAACACTTCCTTAAAGGGTTGTTTCGAACATTTCCTCCCACGGAGAAGTTTCCTCCGATCTGGAGTCTAAACCTGGTTCTGGCAGCCCTGATGAAACCCCCTTTTGAACCAATGTCGTCGACATCATTAAAATTTTTGTCTTGGAAATTGGCTTTCCTGGTGGCCATTACTTCAGCTCGACGTCTGTCAGAAATACAAGCTTTAGTGATCGACCCTCCGTATTTGAGGTTTTTCAGTAATAAAGTTGTGCTGGCCACTAACCCGCGTTTCATACCTAAAGTGCCTTCCATGTTCCATAAACACGCTTCTATAGTGTTGCCTACATTTTTTCCAACACCGTCTTCGGTGGCGGAGAAGACTCTCCATATATTGGACGTGAAAAGAGCTTTAAAATTTTATCTCCATCGCACTCAAAGCTTCAGAGACACGAGACAACTTTTCGTAGCTTATGGTCCTGCGGCTAAAGGTAAGGCGATATCCAAACAAGGACTATCCAGATGGGGTGTCTTCGGCCATTTCTTATTGTCATTCCAAGGCCGGAAAACCGCTAGAAAAGCGTCCAAGGGCCCATTCGACGAGATCTACATCGTCGTCGACGGCGTTGTGGTCCAGAATTCCGCAAGGGGATATCTGCCAGGCGGCTTCCTGGTCGGTACCACACACGTTTACCCGGCATTGCTGTCTCGCACAGCAACATGCTGAAGATACACAGATGGGGCGTGCAGTACTAAGTCACCTGTTCCAATAAGGTAAACCCCAATTGGGGGTTACACCCTTCAGCAACTATGCTTTAAAGTGTTGTGTCTTTCACTGTTAACATACTATAATGTAATGTGTTGCCATGGTAAATATGCATTGTGATTATTGTGATGTTGGTTTGCATACACGCCTCCAATGTTGGGGGATACTGCTATACAATCTATTCTAAGCATGTGAATCCATGAAAGATCCAATGCTGGAGAAGGGAATAGTTTCTTAACTGTAACTCCATTTCTCCAGCATTGGTATCTTTCATGGATTCACATGCGCCCGCCTGCCTCCCCTGAGCATTCAAACTAGAGATCCCCGCATTCTACTTTGGGGGCTGAATTCTGAGGGAGCCGCGGGGGAGGGGCTATATATACCTCTACGTCCTAGTGGCGCCGGCGTGCGCGGCCCAAAACGACGTAGATAGGACACAAATGTGTCCGAATTTTTTCTTATGGAAAATGTCTATATAACTTACCGAGGATTCCCAGCCTGACGACGGGGAATATTCTAAGCATGTGAATCCATGAAAGATACCAATGCTGGAGAAATGGAGTTACAGGTAAGAAACTATTCCCTTCCACAGTCAGACCTTTCTCATCCAATTTTTCCAAAACTTTGACCAATCTCATCCTGTTTTCCTGTTCCTTGTCCACATATTAATATATCACCTTGAAAAACATACTCTCAGCATGCCCTCTAACAAATGTGTCATGATCCTTTGAAAGACTGCGTCAGCCAAAGCTAATCCAAACGTCATCCTAATATACTTGTGCATACCAAATGGAGTGATGACAGTGGTGTATTTCCGGGAATCTTGGTGCAATTGTATTTGATGATATGCGGCTGACAAATCAACTGTGGAGAAAGAGTCTGCACCAGCAATTAAGTTTAACATTTCTGATATTACAGGTAGAGGGTATTTCTCAAAAATGATGGCTTTATTTAACTCCCACAAATCCATGCATATCCTTAATTTCCTATTCGGTTTTCTAGACACCACAATGGGAAAAATTCACTCTGACACATTCACTTCCTCAATCACCCTTTCACTTTCCAATCTGTGTAATTCTATTTGAACATCCTCTCTCAATGCTATAGGTATGTGTCTCACAGTATGCGACATGGGTTGAACTCACTCTTTTAAACTGTATTTTGTGTTTGTATCCTTGCAATTTTCCAATGCTTTCATTACATACGTTGGGGAGCAACTCCTTCTCATTTCCTCTGACATATTTAATATCACCGTTCTCACTGTTAGCTACTACAATCGAGATGGGCTCTCTACTTCATGGATTGAGCTTCATTTGGAGTTTCGTCTGGTCCTCCCAACCTAAAAGATTTACTCCCTTGGACACCACATAAACTTTGACTTCGGCAAACCTGCCTTTGAGTTCAATAATGGCTAGCCTATAACCCAATATTTTTATCGAGCCTTCAAATGCACCTGGATTTCTTATATCAAGCCTTTTCAATACAGGAACATACCCCTTTCTACACAGTTCTTCCCGATTATCCTTTGTAATGATGGTAAATGGTGCACTAGAATCTTCAGTAAATTCAGAAACAATGGCATCAATTGAAAATGTACTCTTGGGGGGCTTTCTTTTTGTTACCAATTCTCACCATAGTATCAACTTGCACTTCTTGTTCCTCCCCGTCCCCATTATCTTCCGCTTGTACACATCTTATTTTTTGTTGACTTTCTTGTTTCTGCATACAATGCTAGAATGTCCATTTGGCCACAATTTGAACACTTCTTGTGCAATGCAGTGCAAAATTGGGAATTGGCATAGTGTCCCTTCTTCCCACATCGGAAACACTTCCCAAGAAACCCCTTCCTTCTGCTTTCTTCTTCAATGCTGTCTGCCATGACTTTCAAACCTTCCTTGTCATTCCAGTCTTCCGATCATCGTTGTCTCCTTAAAATTCTCCTTTGGTTTCACACCATTCACATTAGTCACTTTGGTTGCCAAGTCCCTTTCTCGCTCCTTTATAGCTTTACTGCACGTCAATGTCTGCTTGACTTTCTTAATGATCACAACAGCTTCATCCAGAGAAGGATCTCCACACATCCATAGTCTCTCTTGAACAATGTTGCTGTTTGTGTGGATAATTATCTGATCTTGAATGAATTCTTCTTGTGTTACTCCTCTGCCAAAGTTACACGATACCGCTAGTTTCTTAAGAGCGTTCACATACTCGTCCACTGTTTCATTGCTGTCCTATTTCCTTGTTTTGAAATAGTATCTGTTGACAGCTACTTTAGTCTTTGGCTGGTAGTATTCATCAAGGGCTCTCAATTTTTGTTGCTATTCATCCAATCCTTCTCCTTCGCCTTCACTCGCCCTTCGATGCAGTAATTCTCTACAAATCCTGTGCCCTTTAGTGCCCAGGGAGTGTAGAAGTAATTTGTTCCTCTTAATTGCTGTGAAACTGTCATTGGGATCTCCGGACATTGCCAGAAATGGTTGTGGTGGATGAATGGTTAAACCCTGCATTGTTGCACAATTGCCACTTGCCAGGATGACGGATACAGCGGTAATAAAAATGTGGCTTAGAAAAAAATATGCAATGCAAACGTAATGTAACCGAATCCAATACAAGCCCTCAATTCTTAAATCTACAATATTAAATTGTAGGTAAGTGCTTCTAATGTTGCCAGGGGCTACGCACGTGGTGCAAGTAGGTGCTTATCCTGTGCAGGCAGTTTATCAGTACAGACAATTCCCTTGCTGGCAGCATGAGTGTTAACAGTTGTAAAGGTGCTCCAATTGACTTCAATTATATCCGGACACGTGCCGCTGTGTAGTTTCCTTCCGTTAGGAGGGCCTGGGATGTGCCTGGAGCAAAGATGGCCACACGTAATTTCAAATTTAAGTGTCCTTTCCTCGAAAGTGCATCGGCTTAGCTGGGGAAACAGAAAGGTCTATCACTCAACAAGAGCGTGTCCAATTTATAAAATGCCGGCAAGGCAGTGCACTAGATTTAGCCCCCAAGTCCCCTTCCCAGGCAGTGCACTGATCCTCGCCGACCTGTGCTTACTCTGGACTGACAGCAGGAACTCAGAACAGATCAGAAACATACAGATGGCAGCACTGTGGGGCCTGACTTCACTGACTCCTGAATCGCTACAAAGTGAGCGCAGTTTCAATCCCATGCTCTTCGCCATCTGATGTAGTCCACTCCGACAAGAATGTAGTGTTTCTCAAGGTGTCTTTATTAAGATAATTCAATAATAGTAACAGGCCCCACACCACTCGCCAGCCATCATCCAACTGTCTTCTAAAGAACCCTTACCATTCTACCACGCATTCTAGGCACTCAACATCCCACCTTCCCTCCACAGCTACAGTAAGATGTCAATGTAAAAGTCTGTAATAACCAATAGAATACTAGATCAATACTCTTAAGTAATGGTACTATTTGCATCAGTGAACTTGGCTGGAACTGGGCATATACCAGGCATCCTCTTGTATACAAGGTGATTGTATTGCGACCAGTGTAGCATTTGAAAACCTATAGCCTTCTGAATATCAGAAATGCCAAAAAGCTATATATATATATATATATATATTTTTCTTTTTCTTGAAATGGGATCCTTTTTCCAGTTTACTTGTCCTCCACATAAGTATTTAATATGATCTACCCAGTCTTGTGTGGTTGCACTAGTTTCTGTATTCCAACTCACAGATGTCTTAATAGGTTTTGTAATGACGTGCTAGAAATGCCTTGAAATATGTTCTTTCTCACCAGTTGATATAGTGGATAACTCTTGGCCTAAATCTTACTGCATTACATGCTCTTGTATATTCCTTCCTTTCATTCACTGCTTTTTAGAAATTATTTTTATAGATCTGGCTAATATACTGGTTCTGCACATGTCCTCAATAAGACGCCAAGAATGGGTAGGAATTGAAAATATGAGCAGTCGGGCCATAGTGTTTAGGGAACCTGGCTTGACCTGTACATTTATTGTCCCCGGTGTACTTTTAATCTTCGATATGTGACCAATGCTTTCTGGGGAACTGGCAAAGTTGAGCAGTGTAGATTCTCCAGACATCAAAGTGTCTTCCAATGGTCAACATGGCCTATGTTCCCTGTAGATGGACAATGCTGCTTTTGTATGATTTTGAGTAACTCTTGACTCGTAGTCCAGTAATAGAAATAACACAACAGTCACATTACTATGTTGCTTTAAGTGTTGGCCACTGCATGCCAGGTGTGCCAATACCGTTCAATAAAAAAAGCATTAATCCAGCTACAGTAACTCTTTCAGGCTCTTCTTTCCATCCTTGGTAGTT